>NC_081362.1:83034848-83349126 GCF_030684315.1 Stegostoma tigrinum | reverse complement strand
CAAGGCTGGAATTGAACCCAGGTCCCTGGCCCTGTAAGGTTGCATGCTAACTATCGAACCACACTGTCTTTTTGCAGAAGTTGTTAAAATGAGGCTGCTCTACTCACGCAGATGGATTTTAGAAAACCCACAAAGGAATCGATTTGATGTTGATGTTAGTTGGCTCGCTGAGCTGGTTTGTTGTTTTGCAGACGTTTCGTTCCCCTCTGGGTAACATCCTCAGTGCAGCCTCTGACGAGGCGGCGGTGTATTTTCCTGCCTGGATTTTAAACTCTAGGGTCCGTTGAGATGGATTGCCTCACTTCCAGTTTTCCTTCATAGTGGAACGTATATGGGGTCGAGTTCAATGTGTTTATTAATAGCAAGCTTTGTCGATTGCCGTGCTTCCAGGAATTCTCGTGTTTGCCTCTGCCTAACCTGTCCCAGGATCTTGGTGTTGTCCCAGTCAAAGTGGTGGTTCTCCTTGTCCATGTGGATTGAGATGAGTGGCTACTGGTCGTGTCTTTTTGTAGCCAGTTGGTGTCCATGTACTCTATATGTACATATATGACTTCCACAGCAGCAGCTGATTACAAGGTGACAAAAGGATTGGGCAGGTAGTGCTGGAAGGAAGCCAGCCCAGCTTTGTCGGACACTAATTTCCTGCTCGAGCTCAGACAGAAGAAGAACCTGCTGTGCTCAATAAAGCAAGACAAGAGGTGATAGAAGGCAGTGAGGAGCACCATGAGTAACACAGATTTGTGAAAACGTAAACCTGTTTGAACAAAACATTGTGGCCCATTTTTTGTAATAACCGTTCCAACAGGCAATGATGTGTGTTGTAGAGGGGTGACATCCTCCCAGTGATAGGACCTGATCCTAAAGGCTCAGATAGCCAAGATTTGACACTCATGTGTGGATAGTGACCCATAATTTAAATGGCCCCCTGTTGGATACTGATTAGAAATAGAACACTGAAACATCACAAGGGGATGGGTCTGAGTGGGATACCCCAAGGGTCGGTGTGGACTTGTTGGGCCAATGGGCCTGTTTCCACACTGTAGGGATTCTGTAGGGATTCTGAACCAAGAACACGTACAACTAATTTACTAGAACAGTACTGAGATCAGAAAAGTTTCTTATTTTTTCAGTTGCTTGTAGCTCAGAAGCTGAATATTGCCATATATGTTTCTTTGAAACAATACTCGCTGTTTAAAAAAACTCTAACATTTAAATTCACTTGTTTCCTTGATAGCCTTCTGGTGTGTGAGATTGCCTTTTCTATTTGGGCAAATTCTTTCAATATCAATCAATTGCATACAGAAGCTGTCAGATGACTCACAATCCTCTATTGCATCAAATAATCCAGTAAATGAGCCATCAAAATGTCCAATCCATCAACAAAATTGTCAATGGGAGTGTTTCTATTGCACAATAATTTCTTTCCCATGCAGCACAGGATGAGAGTTACCGCTTAGATGTGAGTTGTCAGTCAGCCATCCTCTTATCCTGAGAGAAGTGATACGCCAAGCTCGAAATTGGCATGGTGACATGAGCCGCAATTTTGACTACAATAGTCAGTAGCACTTCTAGTTTTTGGCAGTGCATACTACTTGGACCCATCACAAGCTTTTCTCTATTTGTATAGGACTGAACATCCATGGAGATGAGCACAATCTGATTGAAACCAAATGAGGACTGTTCCAACACCTACAGAAAGATGCTGTGTGAATGAATACAGTCATCATTTAAGGAATAACTGCGAGTAATGTTGACATATGATGGCACTGGGTTTTTGTGGGCAGTGAATGAAAATAGGTTTTGTTGCAGGCTGGGAGTGTTATGTGATCTTCACTAGTACTTGGAGGCTATGTTAACATGATTTCAACATTTCCTAATCTTCTAATACAGCAAATATGAGGGGCTTAAATTCAGAGATAGAAACTGCCTTAGTAAGCCATAAGTGCTTGTTTCTTGGACTTAAAATGTACCAATGCAGAGAACTGAACATATGAAAAATTTAACTATTGTGACACCTGTTTTCTGAAACGTCACCTGCTATGCAGAAACATTCTGATTGCAGGCCAACATTATAAAAATGGTTCCCAAAACTCATGCACCCAAATTACTTTCTGGCACCCTTTTCGACACTCAATTTTGTGGACAAAATAAAGATGACATGGTGCAATTTGCATTGCATAGTTAATGAAATTTGCTCTTATGGTAAAAGTCATATCATCAGCAAAGGTTTAGATTACAGTACACACTTCGTCAACATAAAATGTGCACATTGACATTCCTGGGATAAGTAGGCTTCTTAAAGGGAGGGTAACTTGTGAGTTTTCTTTTTGGTCCAATGGAGCAGTTAGTCTGTGATTTTTACGAACTTTTCTTTCCTGTATCTTCCTTCATTATTCTCGGTTGCGAACAGCATTAACTTCCCAAAAAAATGAAAGAAGTTCCTGTGTTTTTGGACAGATTGAGATGAGGAAGGAAATCTAATGCCTTTTGTTTTTACCAGTCACTACCTTATGTACCGCATTATCAGCTTCCTTAAACAGACTTGGACTTGTCTTTTATCTCAAACAGCCTGGAGTGCAGAGGAATTGAAGTTATGTCACAATTTTATAAATATCTCATTTAATACTTTGTGTGTGTGTGTGTGTGTGTGTGTGTGTGTGTGTGTGTGTGTGTGTGTGTGTGTGTGTGTGTGTGTGTGTGTGTGTGTGTGTGTGTAGAGCTGTCAACATTCACAAGTTTTCCCCCTTTATGATGTTATTCATATGTAGCAACATAAACGAATTTAAAAATACTACACATTGAAATAATACAGCAAAAAATACTGAGTGAGGTCATTGCTCTGGATAAATCTCATTTAGTACACTGCATTCGATATTAATGTTCATTTCTCTAAAAGCCTTGGAGGGGATGGAGCATAGATTCATAAGAATGGCTCTGGGGCTCAAAGTTTTAACATGAGCACACGTTGTATAGGCTAGGCTTGTATTCCCTTAAATATCAAACTTTAAGTTCTGGTCTAATTAATGTACTTAAGGTAATTAAAGGGTTTGCTGGAGTAGATATGGAGAGCCTATTAATTTTGCTGGAATGTACAAAATAGCTCATAGGGAACACAATTTAAATTTAGGACAAGTAAATTAATGAGTAATGTAAGGAAGCAGAGTTTTCAATAACAACTTGTTTTTATATTGTGCATTTAATAAAGAAAACATGCTACAGAGTTCGCATAAGTATTATCAGACAGAAAAGAAGCATCAAGTTAAAAAAGGAAGACATGAGAAGGACTGACGAAAAGATTGGTGATTGGAAAGGGTTTTATAGAGATTTAAAGGGAGACTGAGGGGTAAAGAGATTCTGGGAGGGAATTCTTGTGTACAGCTGCAGATGGAGCTACTGAATGTGGGTTAAAGAGACTGACAAATTCCCTAATGGTGAAAATAGGAAGAAAACAGAGTTTGCAGAGGACAATGGAAGATTATTGCGGTTGGAATGCACACATCTAAGATATTGTTTAAATCTATGGATGAAAATCTTAAATTGGTGGAGTTGGGTGACTAGCAGCCAATGTAGATAAGCAAGTAAAGGCTTGTTGGATGAAATGGAACTTTGATTAAGCCTCCTTTCATTACAGCCTCCCCTTATTGTGTTGGACGGAATGTGGAAAACTTTCTAATGATTTCAGTAGGTTACATAATTAGCTGATATTCTAAAGCTCTATGACAGTGATAACCATTGTTGTATTGGCAGAAAATAAGCATTGGTGAGTGACAGCTACATAACAAACAGCTGGATAACAATTTTCTCCCATCCCATTTACAGTTTACCAACTAAATAAGACTATTAGAAAAAGGAACAAGAGTAGGCCATTCAGCCCTTTGATCCTGCTCTACCACTCAATATGATCATGGTTGATCTGACATTGTTCACATCCACTTTTCTGCGTTTTACTCATAACCTTTCATTCTCCTCTGATCAAAGATATGTTCAAGACATTACTTAACTTAAGGAGAAGTGTTGGAGTTGTGGCAGTGTCATTGGGCCAACAATCCAAGATGCTAGGCAATGTTCTGGGGGCATGATTTCAAACGCAATTGCAGCAGATGGTGAAATTTGAATTCACTAAAATCTGGGATCCAACAATATGGTTGATTTTGAAAATCCATTTGTTTCACTAATTTCCTGAAGGAGAGGAATTCTGCCATCCTTACCTGGTCTGGCCTATATTGATTGCTCTTAGACAGCCTCTGGGCAATTAGATATGGGCAATTAATGCTGGCCTAGCTAGAGATGCCCAAATCCCAGAAATGAATAAAATAAATTTATGAGAGGTGGCAACATTCTAAAAAGGCAGCTGAAAACCACACTATAACTGATTGCAATGAAACTGACCTGTACTGGGGTTAAGGGCAGACAGCAATTTCAGCAAATCATGTGTCTAGCCCAGTCCCTCACTTACTGTGAATGTATGAATTAAAAACAGAATTAGGTCACTGACCATTTGACCCTGTTTTGTCCTTCATTTCTGTTTACATGCCTCCCTGCCGACCCATAATAATCTTTCACTCCCTTTATTCACCAGAATCTATCTACTTCTGCTTAAAAAGCATTCAAAGAATCTGCTTCCACAACCTTTTGAGAAAGAGGTTTACAAGGTCGACAAACTACTTGAAAAGAAATGTCTCCTCATCTCTGTCTTATTTCTAACCAGTGACCCCTGATTTAGAATCTCTTTGTACCATGTAATCTATCTGGACTACACAGGATCTTGTACATTTTAATCATGTCACCTCTTCCTCTTCTAAACTCCAGCACACACAAGCCTAGCCTGTCCATCCTTTCCTCCACCCTTATCAAATTTTACTCTGGGGACCCATTTCAGGTGGGCTTGGCCACATTAAGATGTCACTGACAAACTGTGTACCCTAAATGGACATCTTGCTACTGGTCGCTTGCTTCAGTTTAGAGCAATATTAGGTGACCTGAAAGGTAGCCTGAACCAGGAGATGGAGTCAGCGGAAGGTGGGATACTGAGGGGCAACTGGGCTGGTGTGGTGCTATCCTTAGGGTGGCAGCAACCTATATTATTCACCTGAAGTCCAGAGAAGTCTGATTCTCCTGGTTCCTTTAAAAACGTTATCACTTACTTGTTTACTTGTGAAGTTTCAAAGGTGCATGCTCTGTCCAATCAGCTGGTAAAATTGAAAAATGCATTTTAAAGATCAGTATAAAAGATCATATTAGTGTATCTCCCCTGTATTCATAAATCACTTTTCAGGTCCAGAAGATACTGCAGAATGGTCACTGGACCCAAGCTGTTAACCCTGCTTTCTCTCTTCAGATATTGCTAGGCCAGCTGGGTTTTTCGAGCAATTTCTGTTTTTGTTTCTGACTTCCAGAGTTTGCTGTTCTTTGTTTTTTATTAATTCATAAATAACATTCTCATTATGAATCAGAGATTACTGTGAGCGACACTTTATAGTTGGGGCTTGTTGTGTTGCAAACACCCTGTGTATGCTCTGAATTATTCTTGTACACTGCTCCAACCGCTACAAAAACAACACAGGGTCGGTGTGCCAGACTGTACACATTGCTTCATGCATACTGTACAAGGAGCGCCGAATCAATAGGCTGAAAGCTGGATGTATTACTCAAGTGCAAGGAGATCCTGAGGCAAGTCAATTTCTTATGTTATTACAATGAGAAAGTCATTAATATTCATTGAAACATTATCCCTGTCAGTGGCAATCAATTAAACATTTTTCCTATATTTTGTACTGTCTGCACTCCATGCCCACTATCCCACCCCCATGCTCTCAAAATGCCTGAGGAGGATATCAAGAACTATAATTTTGATAGTTTACAATCTGAAGAGATGGAATCTATTCCCTTGGATGGACGTCTTTCAGACTTTTACATCAATTCAGCCTGAGATTGCAAGAGAAATTGTACCCAGAGTGCCTCTTACAATAGGCTGTTATTACTCTCCATATTAAAAACCCAGAAACTGCTAGCAATTGTATCCAAAATTATCAGAAATGCTAATCTCGGAAATGCAAATGTTTAATTCTTGCAGATGTTATTGAACAAATCAGTCAAGCGAGATTAGGTAAACGACGTAAATACAGTGTGGCAGAGAATTAATTAGCTACGAATGGTTTAGAGTTTTACAAAGATCAACTTTGACAAGTGACATCGGGATTTTATAATTGTGTCATATTTAAAACAAATCTGAAAGATAACAACTATCTAAAATTCATTTATAATGTTTTATAAGCTTTCATGCTATAAATATAGACATTTGAAAGAGAGATTTGCATTTTATGTTTTGTTTTAAATTCCTTTCTTCTTCTCTGACTGTGTTGTTGATCACAACTTACTTTTTCTCTTCAGGTTAATTTGTGAACTGCTGCTTTTATTGGTGAGATGGCCCGTTAGATAAAATGTAATTAACATGAGCACTGTCACACAGACTTGTTGACCCCAGTTCAGATTTTGAAGATACTTGTTTCAGATCTCCCAATGAAAACAGTAAACTGAAGTCCTAGTGTATAATACAATTGTGATGACACCTCTAGACTGCAGGAAGACCTGCACTGTGTATTACTGTGGCATAAATGAGTGTGAAAGAAATCCACCAGTAAATCCTCCACCACATTTTCTATTTCAATGGGATGAGGCTAACAACTTTCTTGAAGCCAACTTCACAAGTATTTGGGCAAAATGCCTACCAGCCTTACTTCAATGGACTACACACTGTGTTTGAATATCGAAAAACCATCACCCCCATCAGATTCTGTTCTTTCAACTCTCAAATAGCAGAAGTTCTGGGACATGATGTGTATGGGAGTGGCGGGGGTGGAGGATGGGCTCGTTGCACAAAGAAATTGTCCTCCTTGATAAAGACTCTCTGAAGACTTCCTTGAAGCATGACAACTTTGGCAGTAATGACTAGGAAGAGCTTCCTAACAATCTTATCAAGTGTTAACAATTTGTTGAATCAAGCTGCATCACCCTTTGAGTTCAAACATCCAAATGATGAAGCAGAGTGGCAGCAGAGACGGAAGCAAAATCCTGGTCTCCAGGGACTTCCTGCTGCATGAACACAAAGATCTTGTGATTAAAATTGGGGAGATGGTTGTATATTGGAAATGTACTAGAGTAGTAATCGAGGACTTCAGGCTTATATCCTGGGATTCAAAAGGTACAAATTGTGGAGAATGGTAAATTTTGCACTTGGGTAAAATCCTGGGAGAGCAATAAAGTTAGTCTAATGGTGACTCCATTGTCATAAAAACTCATCATGAATCTTTTTTAGGGAATGAAACCTGCACTCCTCACCTGGCCTGGCCTACATGTGACTCTAGACTCACAGCAACGTCTTAACTTACCTTTGGGCAATGAACGGTAACTCAGTCAGCAATGCAATGCATCCCGTGAGGCATTGAAAACAATACTTTCTTGTTATTTCTTTAACTAGACTGACAGCTGAAAAACAGTGGACAAATTGCAGGCTCCTGTGTGACCTCCATTTTGCCTGCAACCCTGAAGAAGGGAAAGCTAGTTACCAACAGGTTGAAAGGACCAAGAGTAATGGGATTCTGGGCAATGCCTCTCCTTCCAGGATGTATAAGTGCAATCGAAATCCTCTTCACAATTATCACAGAGAGAGTCTTTTTAATAAGCACACCATAAGTCTAAAAGAGAAGATGGAGCTTCAGAAAAAAATATACAAATCAAAGAGGTTCACTACCACCCCCTTCATTTCAACAAACGAGAGAACTGATTGTGAAATTAACTGAACACAATCCCAAAATCAATCCTGGACAATAAATGGAATGTGCAAGCAAACAAAACATGAAGTTAAACCTATCACAGATTGGTAGTTCTGGGGGAGGGGGAAGGGTGCAGGAGGAAACCAGGAAAACACGAATAAGTTAATTTAGGAAAGGATAAAAAGGCTTAAACTGTGAAATATTTTTCTATCTTTACTAATGCTCCATTTTTTTCACCCTTTTCCTTGAACTGCGTGCATTGAAACTGCAGGTGAAATCAATGTTTGAACGAAATTAGCAAAATGCATATATCTTCCTGAAATTTGTGTGTCCCCAGGACTGTAAGAAGCCACCCACAAATGTTATTCCTACCGTAGCCTAGATAAAGAAGGAAGACATTAAGTTTTGAAATCTGAAGTAAAAGCAGGACATTTTGGGAATGCACAGCAAAACAGACAGAATTTGAAAGAGAAAAGTAGGTGTGAGGCTGCTGTTTTCTGCTGTGAAGTCTCGGGGTTGGAATGCAGTAAATGTTCACAAAGTGTGCTCCACCTGTATAATTCCATTTTAAACATATTGCTGTGTAGTTGATTAGATAGTGACAGAAACAGACTTTGTTTTGTCTTTACGTCAGGTCCAGATTGATGTTAATGACAACCTGTTTGCCCTTTCAGCTATTCCTTTCAACCCTCTGTAATGTTGAATTGCTTGTCAAGCATTTAGCCATTGATGAGTCTGAATTTTCCTGTGAATTTTCCTCAACCAGCTCAGATCAGGTACATTATTTGTGGCTGCATTTGTAGCCATTATAGCCACTATATTTTGGAATTTTGACCCTAAATTCCAGTTCTGTCTAGAATCATAGAAAGGTTAGACCACAGAAGGAGGCAATTTGGCCTATCAAACCCATGCCTGTGCATTGCAAGGGCAGTGTATCTAGTCCCACTCCTCACTTTTTCTATGGCTCTGTAAATTATTTCCTTTCAGACATTTGCGCGACTGCATTCTGAAAGACATGATTGAATCTGCTTCCACCACTTTCCAGACAATGTATTCCAAATTGTGACCACTTGCTACGTAAAAAGACTTTTCCTCCTGTCACCTTTGATTCTTTTACAAATTACTTTAAAACTGTGAGTTCTAGTTGTTGACCTTTCCACTAATGAGAACAGTCCTTTTTTAATCTCTTCTGTCTGGAACCCTAGTTGTTCTATTTCTTAAAAGCACATCAGTTTGAGGATTCTGGGTAATCCAAGATGGAGGATGGGAACATAGAACATAGAACATGGAACAATACAGCACAGAACAGGCCCT
This sequence comes from Stegostoma tigrinum, assembly GCF_030684315.1. Lineage (NCBI taxonomy): Eukaryota > Metazoa > Chordata > Chondrichthyes > Orectolobiformes > Stegostomatidae > Stegostoma > Stegostoma tigrinum. The sequence continues at coordinate 83,340,040 of NC_081362.1, read as the reverse complement.
TCAGCCCTCGATGTTGTGCCAACCTGTGAACTAATCTAAGCCCATCCCCCTACAGGGGACTGGAAACACTTATGGTTTTAAGAGCTGCTCTTTTTGTGAGGTACTTTCAGTGTTGGAGCTGATTTCCTTGAATTCTAGGAGAAGTAATTACTGTTTTATTAGTTGTTATATTGTTTTGGAGCTTCGGGAAAAAAGGATCAAAGCAACAGCAATTTTAAAAAGGAGGAAGGGAGATAAAGGTAGTGACCACATAGGAAGTAATTGAAATGGAGAAAGAGACCTACACTGCTGTATGACCCAGCTGTGATCTGCACAGCTGTTGCCTTTGCTGGTTAGCTTCAAGTATCTCTGTACAGTCGAGCTCTTTCTAAGAAAAATCAATAGAGAGCGAAATTCACAGCTGACCTTGGAAAAGAACCTGTATGGGGGAACTCACAGCAGGGGACCTGTTAAGTGGCAAGTTTTAAAATGTAACCTTTCTTTTTCTTTTTAAATCTACATTAGTAAATAGAGTGGGTTCTTTTTTGATTGTATGTTTTTATTGAGATCTGTCTCTTGATTAAACTTTAAAATGATAAAAACATACATAAGTTAGCTTGGAGCAGTATTTTTACAGCAGTAAGACTGTGCTGTTTTCTCGGTCTGTGGATGTTAAGGTGCAAAGATGGCCTTTAGTAGCATGATGTAGCTTTGCTTGACATATGTGGGGAATTTGTACGGTACAGATGTTTATGTCTGCAGGAAGTATGTTTGGTTGTGAATACTATTGGATCACATGCATAGATTGGAGCAGCAGTTAGAGACAATGAGGAATTTACAGGAGCTAGGGGGTGTGATAGATGGTGGTTACAGGGAGGGAGATAAACCAAAGGTACAGTCAGGCACATAAGTGACCTGCAGGAAAGGTAAAGGAGAGAGGCAGGTAGTGCAGGAGTCTCCTGTGGCTATCCCAATTTCAAACAAGTATGCTGTTTTGGAAAATGTAGGGGGTGATAGACTCTCAGGGGAATATAGCACTGACAGCCAGGTTTCTGGTACCGAGACTGGCTGTAATGAAACAAGAGGTACAGCAGGTTCCAAGTGATCGATTGTGACAGGGGACTGAATAGTTAGAGGCACAGACAATGTTTTTGTGGCCGACAGCGAGACATCAGAATGGTGTACTGTCTCCCTGGTGCTAGGATTAAGGATATCTCGGAAAGGGTGCAGAATATTCTCAAACGGGAGAGGCAGGAGGTCATTGTACACATTGGAATCAATGACACAGGAAGAGGACAGAATACAGGAAGTTAGGTAGGAATTTGAAAAGGAGACTCTCGAGGGTAGTAATCTCTGAATTATTCCCAGTGCCAAGAGGTAGTGAGGGTAGGAATAGGAGGACAGAGCAGATGATTGTGTGCCTAAGGAGCTGATTCTGTCTATGGTTCTAAGTTTGATCCTTTTGGCCAAAGTTAACCCCATGAATACATCATTCTTTGGTTTGGGATCTATTTTTCCTCTTTCCTCAAAGAAGTGCCTTGGTTTACTGTTAAAACTGTTAATTGTTTCTTCTTGTCATTGTGGGTAATGATTACATTTTGTTTGACAATTCTAATCCTCTCCGGGTCTTGGCATCAGGAGAAGCTGATATACATGTTACTGACCTGTGCTTCAGGGAAACTGCTATTAATCACAATGCTCCAGCTCCACTGATAATATTTGTTACCTTTGAATAAAGTTAGAGCACAGGATCAGGTAAATGTCAAATCACTTGTAGACTTCATGTGGAGAATTCTATTACAGATGTCTCACCTCATGTACATTTTGTGAGATTTAAATACACTGGTGTGTGACCTGGACTAGTGCAAAAAAGCTGGTATTATCATAGCTGGAATTTTACCATTGGAGGTGGCAAGTTTATTAATATGATGGCAGAAAATCTGAGGAGGAGGGTCCAATATACTCTTCCCTCCAGGGCACAATGATATGAAAGGCTTATCTTTTTACAAGGGCACTGGGACTTTACAATGGCCCCTCTAGCATGGTGAGTGTGCCAGCTTCAAATGGGCAGTCGCTGTGCTGCTTCTGGGGTATATAGGAGAGGATGTTGCTACCCTCCTGGAGGCTCAGTGGTCAAAGTAGGGTGTTCCTGACAGGGATGATTACATAAGCTGTCACCTTTTAATGGAGTTGTCGTTGAGTTTAAGCCATCAGCTCAGAGACGCTGGATAAAAATCTTAGTTGCGTGGCAGTCATGGCAATGGCTTCCTAATTGAACACTGCTGATAAAATCGCTCCTGTGGTCCCATTGTTGCCAATGAGTTGAGACCTGAATTTGGTCCCAACTTTACAATCAACATGTGCTGGTAAGATTATGGCCTGTGCTTCAATTTGGGTGCAGTCAGCCATGCTGTACGTGCTTAAGCATTCATAGTCATAGCGTCGTGAAACTGTTGCCAGAGTTTTAGAGAAGAAGGTTTACTTGCAAAATGATCATGTAAATTGGTGGGAAATGAAGTGTCAGTTTGGGCTTCTCAAAAGATTTCTGTTTATTCTGTCTGCAAAAGTACATACATTTTGTAAATTATTATTGTATCAAACAGAATCCAGATCATTCAGAATTGTATTAAATTCATCTGAATTCCTGTTAATATTGTATAGCAACTTATATCTCTATCATTCCAAATTTAATTTAATAAAACATAAAGCAACATACAATACTGGCTTAATTCATATTTTGGGGTAAAATTACAGAAGACAAATGAGATTAATAAAGATTCCATTTCCCGAGGAGGAGTTATGATCTGTAGGGAATGGTAAGTGTCTACAAGGCTAAGACTGTGAAGGTGATAAATTACATTAATGTTTTCATTGATAATGGGAACTGCAGATGCTGGAGAATCCAAGATAATAAAATGTGAGGCTGGATGAACACAGCAGGCCAAGCAGCATCTCAGGAGCACAAAAGCTGACGTTTCGGGCCTAGACCCTTCATCAGAGAGGGGGATGGGGTGAGGGTTCTGGAATAAATAGGGAGAGAGGGGGAGGCGGACCGAAGATGGAGAGAAAAGAAGATAGGTGGAGAGAGTATAGGTGGGGAGGTAGGGAGGGGATAGGTCAGTCCAGGGAAGACGGACAGGTCAAGGAGGTGGGATGAGGTTAGTAGGTAGATGGGGGAGCGGCTTGGGGTGGGAGGAAGGGATGGGTGAGAGGAAGAACAGGTTAGGGAGGCAGAGACAGGTTGGACTGGTTTTGGGATGCAGTGGGTGGAGGGGAAGAGCTGGGCTGGTTGTGTGGTGCAGTGGGGGGAGGGGACGAACTGGGCTGGTTTAGGGATGCGGTGGGGGAAGGGGAGATTTTGAAACTGGTGAAGTCCACATTGACACCATTAGGCTGCAGGGTTCCCAGGCGGAATATGAGTTGCTGTTCCTGCAACCATCGGGTGGCATCATTGCGGCACTGCAGGATGCCCATGATGGACATGTCATCTAAAGAATGGGAGGGGGAGTGGAAATGGTTTGCGACTGGGAGGTGCAGTTATTTGTTGCGAACTGAGCGGAGGTGTTCTGCAAAGCAGTCCCCAAGCCTCCGCTTGGTTTCCCCAATGTAGAGGAAGCCACACCGGGTACAGTGGATGCAGTATACCACATTGGCAGATGTGTAGGTGAACCTCTGCTTAATGTGGAATGTCATCTTGGGGCCTGGGATAGGGGTGAGGGAGGAGGTGTGGGGGCAAGTGTAGCATTTCCTGTGGTTGCAGGGGAAGGTGCCGGGTGTGGTGGGGTTGGAGGGCAGTGTGGGGCGAACAAGGGAGTCATGGAGAGAGTGGTCTCTCCGGAAAGCAGACAGGGTTGGGGATGGAAAAATGTCTTGGGTGGTGGGGTCGGATTGTAGATGGTGGAAGTGTCGGAGGATGATGCGTTGTATCCGGAGGTTGGTGGGGTGGTGTGTGAGAACGAGGGGGATCCTCTTTGGGCGGTTGTGGCGGGGGTGGGGTGTGAGGGATGTGTTGCGGGAAATACGGGAGACTCGGTCAAGGGCGTTCTCGATCACTGTGGGGGGAAAGTTGCGGTCCTTGAAGAACTTGGACATCTGGGATGTGCGGGAGTGGAATGTCTTGTTCTGAGAGCAGATGCGGCGGAGGCGGAGGAATTGGGAATAGGGGATGGAATTTTTGCAGGAGGGTGGGTGGGAGGAGGTGTATTCTAGGTAGCTGTGGAAGTCGGTGGGCTTGAAATGGACATCAGTTACAAGCTGGTTGCCTGAGATGGAGACTGAGAGGTCCAGGAAGGTGAGGGATGTGCTGGAGATGGCCCGGGTGAACTGAAGGTTGGGGTAGAAGGTGTTGGTGAAGTGGATGAACTGTTTGAGCTCCTCTGGGGAGCAAGAGGCGGCGCCGATACAGTCATCAATGTACCGGAGGAAGAGGTAGGGTTTAGGGCCTGTGTAGGTGCAGAAGAGGAAATGTTCCACGTAACCTACAAAGAGGCAAGCATAGCTGGGGCCCATGCGGGTGCCCATGGCCACCCCCTTAGTCTGTAGGAAGTGGGAGGAGTCAAAAGAGAAGTTGTTGAGGGTGAGGACGAGTTCGGCTAGGCGGATGAGGGTGTCGGTGGAGGGGGACTCGTTGGGCCTGCGGGACAGGAAGAAGCGGCGGGGCTTGAGGCCATCTGCATGCGGAATGCAGGTGTATAGGGACTGGACGTCCATGGTGAAGATGAGGTGTTGGGGGCCAGGGAATTGGAAGTCCTGCAGGAGGTGGAGGGCGTGGGTGGTGTCACGGACGTAGGTAGGGAGTTCCTGGACCAAAGGGGAGAAAATGGAGTCCAGATCGGTGGAGATGAGTTCGGTGGGGCAGGAGCAGGCTGAGACGATGGGTCGACCAGGGCAGGCAGGGTTGTGGATTTTGGGAAGGAGTTAGAAACGGGCCGTGCGGGGTTGGGGAACAATGAGGTTGGAGGCTGTGGGTGGGAGGTGCCCTGAGGTGATGAGGTCATGAATGGTGTTGGAGATGATGGTTTGGTGCTGGGTGTGGGGTCATGATCGAGGGAGCGGTAGGAGGTGGTGTAGGAGAGTTGGCGTCTGGCCTCGGCGATGTAGAGGTCAGTGCGCCAAACTACCACTGCGCCACCCTTGTCGGCGGGTTCTCAAGGACCGCAACTTTCCCCCCGCAGTGATCGAGAACGCCCTTGACCGCGTCTCCCGTATTTCCCGCAACACATCCCCCACACCCGCCCCCGCCACAACCGCCCAAAGAGGATCCCCCTCGTTCTCACACACCACCCCACCAACCTCCGGATACAACGCATCATCCTCCGACACTTCCACCATCTACAATCCGACCCCACCACCCAAGACATTTTTCCATCCCCAACCCTGTCTGCTTTCCGGAGAGACCACTCTCTCCATGACTCCCTTGTTCGCCCCACACTGCCCTCCAACCCCACCACACCCGGCACCTTCCCCTGCAACCACAGGAAATGCTACACTTGCCCCCACACCTCCTCCCTCACCCCTATCCCAGGCCCCAAGATGACATTCCACATTAAGCAGAGGTTCACCTGCACATCTGCCAATGTGGTATACTGCATCCACTGTACCCGGTGTGGCTTCCTCTACATTGGGGAAACCAAGCGGAGGCTTGGGGACTGCTTTGCAGAACACCTCCGCTCAGTTCGCAACAAATAACTGCACCTCCCAGTCGCAAACCATTTCCACTCCCCCTCCCATTCTTTAGATGACATGTCCATCATGGGCATCCTGCAGTGCCGCAATGATGCCACCCGAAGGTTGCAGGAACAGCAACTCATATTCCGCCTGGGAACCCTGCAGCCTAATGGTGTCAATGTGGACTTCACCAGTTTCAAAATCTCCCATTCCCCCACCGCATCCCTAAACCAGCCCAGTTCGTCCCCTCCCCCCACTGCACCACACAACCAGCCCAGCTCTTCCCCTCCACCCACTGCATCCCAAAGCCAGTCCAACCTGTCTCTGCCTCCCTAACCTGTTCTTCCTCTCACCCATCCCTTCCTCCCACCTCAAGCCGCTCCCCCATCTACCTACTAACCTCATCCCACCTCCTTGACCTGTCCGTCTTCCCTGGACTGACCTATCCCCTCCCTACCTCCCCACCTATACTCTCTCCACCTATCTTCTTTTCTCTCCTTCTTCGGTCCGCCTCCCCCTCTCTCCCTATTTATTCCAGAACCCTCACCCCATCCCCCTCTCTGATGAAGGGTCTAGGCCCGAAACGTCAGCTTTTGTGCTCCTGAGATGCTGCTTGGCCTGCTGTGTTCATCCATCCTCATATTTTATTATCTTAATGTTTTCATTATTGTCTATCAATTCCTCTCGTGGATACATACTCGGGATTTTTAAAAATTTCTGTTGGTGAATCCCTACAGTTTCGAAGTTGGCATTTTGGCCTATCGAGCCCAAGCTGATCTTCCAAAGACCATCCCACCCAGACCCAGACCCACCCCCTACCCTATCACCCTGCATTCCCCATGGCTAATCTACCTAGCCTGCACATCTTTAGACTGTGGGAGGAAAATGGAGCACCCAGAGGAAACCCACACAGGCATGGGGAGAATGTGCAAACTCCACATAGACAGTCACCCAAGGATAGAATTGAATCTAAGTCCCCGACACTGTGAGGCAGTAGCGCTGACCACTGAGTCACCATGCCACCCGAACTCTTGCTGTCCCTGCTGCTGACATTTCTGAAGAATCATATTGGGCTTGAAACATTAATTCTGTTTCTCTCACCATAGAATCCTGCATGACTGTTGTTCAGACACTCGTTCAAAGGCTGCCCTTTTTAAATAGAATACTGTGTTCAATTCTGGGCATCACACTTCAGGAAGGATGTGGACACTTTCAAGAGGATTCACAAGAGTAGTTGCAAAGATGAGTCAATGTGGTTATGAGGACTGGAGAACAAAGCTGTTCTCTCTAGAGAATGGAAGGCTCAGTGAGATTTGATGGAGTCCTCAAAATCATGAGATGTCTGGACAGAGCATATAGAAAGAAACAATTCAATTAGTGGAAGACCTGAGAATCATCTCACCTCATTATGTGTTAACCATGACTCTTGGCGCCCTGCTTGTGCCATTGTGTTCTTAGCTGTGGCAGAGGAACCTATCACCAGGACCTTTGGCGATTCCCAGCACCCTTCACAGCTCTTGTCTGAGAAGTATTGTCCCAGAGATGTCCAAAAGGTACCCCATTTCATTGATAGGATTGTGGAAATCTTGGAGGACCAGGTAGTGCAGAGGTGGATCATCCTTTTCCCTCAGGACTGCCAGAGAGAACATTTGTACCTAAGATGGTGCTGTGTGTTGATTACATTGTTTGTTTTTCACTGTACTGCTGTTCTTTTGTAACTGGAGTACATGTGACAACAAACCAAATTCTAATTCTATCGTATGAGACCCTGCCAGCCTGGTCTGAAGTTGTCACCTGGGTCATTTGGTGTCCACTGTCTGGAGGAATGTCCAGTAGTACAGGAAGAAAGTTGATGATTTTCTCTACTCTGTGACGATAAGAGACATTATTTCTGCCACATACCTCATACTGACTCTAACTCTGCTCCTACACTCACGTCTCACTACGGGGGCAGGTGTGCTCACGGGTTACCACCATTACTGTCAATATTCATGAACCTCCTTCAATTGCTGTCACCGATGCCAATTCCAACAAACAATCGATCCTGCATGCCCAGTCACTCAAATGTGATATCTCACCAGCATGGTCTTGGCCTTGTTAAGAACACATTCACAGTGGTGATAATGCAAGGGGCAGCACTATATTTGAAAATCAATCTTAATTTCCAGCCTAGGTACAAAGGTCTAAACAACACTTGAGCAGCCAAGGATCTCTCTGGTTAAGGAAAAGACCCTTTCTTCAAAGAGGTTGTGAAGATAGATGTTGGGCACCCCACCAACTGTTTTTATTCTCGCCATTCCTTTGTGGGATATTTTTTCCTGGAATGAGACAAAGGGAACGACTGAGTGGGATGAAATGTCTGGTGCAGCTGTTAATGGTGCAGGGGACAGGCTTTCTGAAGAAGGGTGTCGGCCCGAAACGTCAACCTTCCGACTCCTGTGAGGCTACTTGGCCGACTGGGCTCATCCAGCTCCACACCTGGCTGCACGCGGTGGGCGGGTCTTGGTCAGATGGGCGGGGCATTAGACAGGTGGTGATGCATAGGCGTGGCTCAGGTTAGGGGCGGTGGAAGGCCGTTTTGGGGTGGGGCTATGGTCAGCTTGTCACGTGTAGGGATGGGTGGAGCCTTGGTCAGGGGCGGGGTCATCCCCGTTGGGCGGGGCTGTGGTTTGCTCGAGGTGGGCGTGCTTGTGTGTACGGGCGGGACCAGAGTCTTCCGTGGCATTCGGAAGGCGGGTCCAGCGTGAATAGAGTCCCCGAGCCATTTAAAAAAAAATTGAGCGTGTGAGGTCACAATACAACAGGGCGCGCGCACAGACTCTCCTCCCTTCGCCGTGCCCGTGCCGGTTAGTGCGCAGGCTGCTGTGTTGTCAGCGCGAGCGGAGGGAAGCGGCGGGGTCTTCCTCCAAGAGCCGCGGATCATGGCGGCTCCCTTAGCGCAGTTTGATGAGGACTGGCAGGATTTCTACGAATTCAAGGCGCCGCCGGCTAGCTATCAGTTGGACCAGGTGAACTCCAACGGCGTCCCCGGTACCAGCACCGGCGGTGGCTGTGGGGCGCTGGATCACAGCCTGGAGGATTTCTCCGAGCTGGACAACTTCTCGGGGGAGATCGTGAGCTTCAAATCGATGGAGGACCTGGTCAACGACTTCGACGAGAAGCTGACGGTGTGTTTCCGGAACTATAACACCAACACGGAGAACATAGCCCCAGTCAAGCCTATCACCGAGGAAAGCATCATGAGGGACGACGAGTGAGTAGCCTCTAGCACAGGAGGACGTTGGGTGGGTGAGGGGTGACTGGATCTTGTTCGGGCCCAAGTTGGCCCCGGAAGGCTCTTTTCAGCTTCCGAATGAAGACAAGTGATGGCAACTTTGTCCTCTAAGCATTCGAAATCTGGCTGCTGCTGTGTCACCTCCCAATGCGCCATAGTTTGACAGCTCATAACCTCACGTTTGCTGGGAAGCCTGTTTCTGCAGATCGATCTCTCTCACTCCCCCTCCCCTTTTTTTGTTTCGTAATGTTCCTCTTTATTTTTGTTTGGATGTCAGCTGATTAGCAGCCTTTTTTATTTCTCATTTTCTAGCACTCACCCCCAAATGATTACGTTTTATTGCGATTTTTTTGTGAACCTTTTTCACTGTCGCTGCAAAGTTTTTATACTATAAACATTTCAATAATCCACTGTATATACAATAAACTCATTGACAGCACTAGGAATATTTAAAAGAGTTGGCACGACATGCGGGTACAGTTAACCGCTTTATTTGCAGCAATATGTAAAGGGAGAGTCTGTTGTGCTTTGATCTTTGGGTAAACTGCGTGCATCGTATTGCAGCCAATGTGTGCCTCTGGCTAACAGCATATCGTCGTTTTGCCAGTTTAGTTAAAATTCCGTGCTCCTAGTTTAGTTTGGGAAAAGTCTAATTATAGAGTTGGATTTAGATGTATTGCTTAAACGATGGAGGTGACGATTTTGAAAAGCCAAGTATAGTCTTTCTAAAATGGGTAGTGATGAGTACGTGGAGTAATCTGAAAGGGTACAAGCCCATGTAATTTGTCGCTTAGAATATCAAAGTATTTCGTATAAACTGAGAATGCGCATTGCAGTTGAGTTGTAATTATTTGACAAGTAGCTATCAAATGTATCGCTGTTGCTATTGTGTAGGTTATTTCTGAAAATGGTGATTTTTGAATTGCATCTCTGCTGTAAGTGATTAGTACTCTCAACTTAATGTGCCAATGTATTCTATATTTTAAATGGAGTTAACCGTTGTTGGTACACTGTAAGGGAATTGTTAAACCACATGTAAAATTGGTAATAGTATTCATTGTTTGAACCATTTCTTGAAAATTTGCCACAATAAGATTTATTAATCAATTATGTGGTCATTCTCTGATTTAGTGAACCCCAAATTTTAATAGTTATTAATGTTTCACAATTTTTAATTTTTACTTGAGCATCTACAGAAAGTGGTGCTCTAGCTTGTAAAATATCTCTTTTTAATTCTAAATATTTATCATTGAAAAGAATTAATATTGACTAATGCTCATTTTTAGATGCCATTGTCTGTATAATTTAAAAGTCAAATTTCATAGAATCCCTACAGCTTGGGAACGGGTGCTTTGGCCCAACAAGTCCACAACGAACCTTACACCATCCCACCCAGACCCAACCCCCATAACCTACCTAAACTACACATCCCTGAACGCTACGTGCAATTTAGCATGGCCAGTCCAACCAGCCTGCACATCTTTGGACTGTGGGAGGTAACCAGAGCACCCAGAGGAAACCCACACAGACACAGGGAGAATGCGCAAATTCCACAGTCAGTTGCCAGAGCCTGGAATCGAACCCGGGTCCCTAAGGCAGCAGTGCTAACCACTGAGCCATCATGCTGCCTAAAGATCAGTGGAGTTGTGGGGATAGTGTAGAAGGTTGTCGGAGGATACAGTAAGCTGTAGTTCCTTTGCAGATGTGGTTGGAAAGATGGCGGATGGATTTTAATCCAGGCAAGTGTGAGGTATTGCACTAGTGGACCTCAAATGTTAAGGGAAAGTATACAGTTAATGGTAGGACCTGTACCAACACTGATGTAGGGAGGGATCTTGCAGTACTTGTGCATAACTTCCTGAAAATGGCCACACGTAGATTGGGCAGTAAAGAAGGCATATGGCATGCTTGCCTTTATTGGTCAGGGCATTGAGTACAAGAATCAGGAAGTGATGTTGCAGCTTTATAAAAATTTGGTTAGAGCATTACATTCAATTCTGCTTGCCACAGTACAGGAAGGATGTGGCGGATGCAGAGGATGTTTACTAGAATACTGGGATAACAAGGTGTAGAGCTGGATGAAACACAGCAGGCCAAGCAGCATCATAGGAGCAGGAAGGCTGATGTTTCGGGCCTACCTGAATTACAAGCTGATCTATAAGGAGAGGCTGGATAAACAAGGGTTGTTTTCTCTGGAACAAAAACATCTATGCTGCTAGACCTGCTAAGCTTTTCCAGCAACTTCTGTTTTTGATCCTGATTTACAGCATCTGCAGTTCTTTCAGGTTTTTTGTTTTCTCTGGAGCGGTAGAGGCTGAGGGGAAGCCTGATAGAAGTTTACAAAATAATGAGAGGCATAGGGTTGACAGCCAGAATCTTTTTCGCAGAGTTGAATTCTCTAATACTAGAGGGCATTCATTTTGGGTAAGAGGGGGAAAAAGTTCAAAGGAAAACTTTTTTTTTAGAGTGCTAGGTGCTTGGAACATGCTGCCAGGATTGTGTTGGTGGAGGCAGATACAAGAGGGGTGTTTAAGGGGCTTTAGGTAAACATATGAATAAGCAAGGAATGGAGGGATATGGACTATGGGAGGGCAGAGAGGATTAGTTTAACTTGGCGTCATCTTCTGCACAACACCTAGACCAAAGGACCTATTCCTAAGCTGCCGTGTTCTATGTTCTGTGGTTCAACACGAATTTTGTTTTTTAATCATTGATCTTTTTTGCATCAGTTCCTTCTCTTATTCCTCTCCATCTTCAGTTTCTCCTTTCAGTGTGGCTATTGTTTCTTGTGTACTTTCAGTTCCAATTTGTTCAGGTTTTATCTTTAATTATTTTTAAAGGTAGTGGTTGACTACTCTTCATTTTCAAAATGTCTAATGTTATATTTCCAAATTTCCTGACACAATATTTTGATAGATCTTGATTTTCACGTGTTTATAATTATGTTTTAGTCTTTCACGCTTTCATGCTCCTGGGCTTTCATGTCTACCCTGCGGGTTCAATGAGCACAAGTATGGCACTTAGCATTGATCATTTCTCAAAATATTCAGCATGTTATAAATTAGCCCAAAAATAATTTAAGAATATAATTAAAATGTCTGCTCCCAATTGGTCACTTCAGAACACTTAAGCTGAGCGTAGTGAGACAAGCTTTTACTGAGTCAATGCTCTCCTATCTCAGTGAAATGTTGTTGAACATCTTGTATTGCACATGCATATTATTTGAGGCTTTAATTTTCACCGCTTCAAATCCCGTTAACTGTCTTAAATGTACACTCTCCTTCATTCACTGTGTGAGGCAGAAAGAGGTGACTACTGAATTTTACTGTACTAAATTTAGTAAGTTCCTTTTGGCATTTAGGTGCCATTTAATAGTTTCTGTTACTAGATTTTCTGTGCAAGAAAACACTAGACCATAAGGTAAAGGATAGCATGAGGATCAAGCAGGGACTAATACAACATGATATCATGGAGAGCCAACTAATGCTATTGCTAAATGTACCCAACAGCTTTTGCACCTCTTGTTTAGATTTGTGCTAGCTTGCCAGATAAGTTCTTCAAGCCGGCAGCTGCCTGGATTTTTTTAAGCTGCAATTTGCGTGTGGCATGCGACGAAGAAGAATGGATTCTTAGATTTTGCTTTTTCAAGTCTTATTTAAAAATTGATTATTCTCTGACATAAGGATGATCCTGCAGGAGCTTCATTGAAAGAATCATTAATATATTGAGCAATATTTTGACTAAAAACAAACACTCAATCTTTCAGGAGAGTATGTTGTTTCTGAGGTTAAGGTTAGGAGCCAGGGCTGCGTAATGATTTATTCAAAACACCAAGATGGTTTTGCGAAATTCCATAAGTTTTCCAATGTCTGTGATGTAGCTGCTGTACACTTTGTCTACAACTTCCCTTCCTTGATAACAAACTTACACATTTTTGGGTTGTATTGCCACATGTGCAGTTATGTGCATTGCAAAATCTTTTGAGATTACTTAACTTGGGAACAACCTGGTTATCTTAAGAGATATGACTTTTGTTAACATTTGGAATTATGGTTGCCTACACTATAGATTAATCGATGACTTAACCTGTACAAAGTTAGATTATTTATCATCAGTTGTAGAAAGCATGTGAATTATTCAGCTTTATTGTCATATCTTGTAAATCCAGGATCTAAGTGGCATCAATTTTGATAGCTGAATCTAGCAGGCCAAGCAGCATTTTTAGGAGCACAAAAGCTGACGTTTTGGGCCTAGACCCTTCATCAGAAAAGGGGGTCTAGGCCTGAAACGTCAGCTTTTGTGCTCCTAAGATGCTGCTTGGCCCGCTGTGTTCATCCAGCGCCACACTTTGTTATCTCGGATTCTCCAGCATCTGCAGTTCCCATTATCTTTGATAGCTGAATCTACTCATTTTTGAGTCACTTTCAATTCTTCTATAAGTTGTGGTCAGTCTTGTTTGTAGGAACATAATGAACTTTGGGGCTGCACCTGATGTTATGTTTACTTATTTAACATTATTTTATGGTGAATCCCAGCTTTTGATAGCCTGCTCTTCCTTGCAACAGTGTTGAATCTTCAAAAATGCTATGCTAACCTATCAATTAATATTGGATATTACTATGTTATTCTTACCATTTGTAATCTGACTTCCTCATGGTTGTTTTCTGAATTAAGTTTGCAAGTGAGAAGTGCATGATTTAGGATCTGACTTACCCAATCTGGTGGACATATAACCTACAGTTATTTCTATTGTTTTAATTGAAGAATTGTGAAAATCAATTTTATACCACTTAAAATGAATAATTGAGTTGCAATAAGACAACAATCTCTTTGAGAGGGTCAAGAATGCAAAGGGTAGTGATCTGAACAACAGATTACAAATCTAAAGTAGATCCAGGATACCTTGAGTATATTATCTTTTAATATAAGAGATCTTTCTGCGTGGTGTAGCATATTTCTTTAGTCTATAGTAGGTCTGTGTTATTTTCAATATCTCTATCTACTCAGTATTGTAATAGACTCCTGGTCCCTGAGTGTCTCTACAGGACTTACATAACTATCTAAGCATACATTCCAGGACTGAGGAAGTACACAAGTGTAGAGTAGTGGCTTCCAGCCTTCTCAGTATCACTTCAATGAGATAAACAAACAATGCATGTGCTGAACCTCTGCATGTACAGTATCGGAACTGTAAGTGCGTGCAGCTCTGGAGGCTTGCACGTGCGCATTAGAAATGGGTGCCTAGTGACAGCAGATATTGACTTCAGTGAATAGACGGTGAGACTCTGGAGAAGATCTGGGCCATGAATGATACTTGCTGCTCATTTAAAGCAGCGTTGATTCCTGAAAAACTTGTGGCGTGCTTCTCTCCTCATTGCAACACAGTGGAAAACCACTAGAATTTTTAAAAAGGTTTCATTGGGTGATTGTCTTTTCTTCTTTCTTTTCCACTATATAAAGTGTTCATAAAAGTTTATGCACAGCATTGTTCAGAGAAACTTTGTAACTTGGCAAGTATTCATTTGTTTTTCAATTACTGTTTGTAGGATCTAACTGTATTCATGTTGGCTACTGCATTTGTCAACATAAGTGTATTGATTGGAACAAGGTTAGCCAGCTGGACTTCAGTTAACCTGGTCCAATCAGGGAGTCCTGGCTGACAGATATCAGTCAGTGTGTCAGGGGCCCTGCTCATCTAAGAGCTAGTCCTAAGCTAGCCTGATGTACAATGCCCGTGTAAATAAAGGGTGACGTTGACGGAATACTGGCCTTTTGGAGTTATTTTAAGAACCATAACTCCTGTGTATTTAGTGAGGAAAGCTGCTTAATAATAATACTATTGTTTTATACCTCTCCAGTTGAACAGTGTGGCTAATTTGTGTTCGTGTGAAGAAAGGAATAAATTAATCTGTTTTGGGGGAGTGTGTAAATCACTGCTAGGCTGTGTATGTTGTTGTTTTGGTTTAGGTTTAGCAACAACAATGACTCCTAAGGGAGAAATTTTTTTCATGCAGCGGGTGATGAGTGTATGGGATGAACTGCCAGAGGAAGTGGTGGAGGCTGGTACAATTAGAAGGGTATGGGCTTGAATGCTGGCCAGTGGGACTAGATTAATTTAGGATATCTGGTCGGCATGGACCAGTTGGACCGAAGTGTCTGTTCCGGTAGTGTACATCTGACTATATGACTCATTACGTTTTGTGTGCATTGCTTTTATTTGCATGTTTGGTAGGCTATCTGGTACATAAAGGCTTTAAGCCATAACATAAAAGATAGGAGCAGTAGGAGACCATTTGGCTGTTCGAACCTGCTCCGTCATTCCTCATGATCATGGCTGATCACACAACTCAATAGCCTAATCCTGCTTTCTCCCTGTAACCTTCAATTCTATTCGGTCTTAGTCCTATATCGATCTGCCTCTTGAGTACATTCAGTGTTTTGGCATCAACTACTTCCTGTGGTAATGACTTCCATAGGCTCACCACGCTCTTTGGGTGAAGAAGTGTCACCTCATCTCCATCTGAAATGGTCTACACCAAATTCTCAGACTGTGACCCCTAGTTCTGGACATGACATGCCCACCATTAGAAATATCTTCCCTGCAACTACTCTGTCGAGTCCTGTTCGAATTTTACAAGTCTGAGATGCCACTGCCACTACCACCAATTCGTCTGAACTCTGGCGAAAACAATCTCTTTCATGTCAGTCCCTCCATTCCTGGTATCAGCCTGGTAAACCTTCGCTGTACCCCCTCGAGCAAGGACATCCATCCTCAGAAAAGGAGACCAAAACAGCACACGATATTCTGAGTGTAGCTTCACCAAGGCCCTCTGTCACTGCAACAACACATCCCTGCTCCTGCACTTGAAACCTCTTGCAATGAAGGTCAGAATGATTTGTGATGGTTATTTAGCAAAATCTTGGAATTCACTTTCTTTCTCCTTTTGATTGTAACACATTCATTTATTTGCATGTATATTATAAAAGCAGACTTAGAATATTTCTGGTAAGTTGACTTTATAATAATTGCAGATTTGTGACAGACTTCACAGCAATTGTAATACAGTTTCTCATTAATAGTTTATTGAGAGAGAATTCTGAACAAAGGGGAATGTGTGGTGGACAAAAGAGGCAGATGAAATTCTTGTTTTAGAAACAAGATTTTTTAAAATGTTCTAATGTTGAATTATGGTTAAATGTCTTTGTCTTTATCTTTTGGACTCTGCTCTTTCTTTTCAAGTTGACATTGAGGACTAAAGCCACCTTTTTCCTTTTCTTGTAGAGTTGCTTAGATTAGTCCTGGAGGCACTTGCTCATTACTACGGAAAAGAGAATTCCATTCATATCTGCTTTCATTATAAATTAATTAAAGTGAACATCTGTTCAGTAACATTTCTGATAACCATGTTTGGAGACATTTAATATTAGTTTCTGATCACTTGTGAAGGTACCATGTCTGTTTGCAGTGGATTTGATTTTTGGAACAGCCTAAAGTGAGCATTCCACAGCCTTTTATGCACTGTGGTTTAATATTTAAAAAAAAGTAATGTGATTTTTTTTGTCATACATTCCTTAATGTTTATGAGGCAATGCAATCAGTTGATTCTTTTCAAATCTGCCTATTTTAATAGTGTGGTACATGATAATGAAAGGACCTATTCTGATTTTTGGCTGCAATTTATTTTTGAATCTCATGAATGTTAGAGATGATCAATATTTATCCACTCTGTACACCCATTAATACATTCAATTGTGAAGTAAAATTTGCTCTATGTTCCCACAGTGACCGTTAACACTAATTTCTATCAGCTAATCCTTTTGGATAAGTGTATAATCTTCAAATACTGCTTTTGCTATATGCATAGGCTCTAGGGCTGCCAATTTGTTAGTCTGCAAACACGGCAGGCGATTAGGAGGGCAAGAGGAATATTGATTATTGCAAGTGAATCAAATGTAAAAACAGGATGTTTTGCTTCAGTCATGCAGGGCGTTAGCGAGGCCACTTCTAAAGTATACTATATGGTTTTGGTTTTTTTAAGAAATGACAATTGCAGTAGAAGCAGTTTAGAGAAGACCTATTCGCATGATTCCTGGGTTAAGGAGATTATTATGAAAGTTTGGACAAGTGGGAGTTTGGAAGAATGTGAGGTGATCTTTTATTGAAACATAAAATTCTGACAACAGGGTAAATGCTGCAATGATTCTCCTTGTGATAGAGTCTGTACCTGGGGAATTTAAACCCTTAACACTTAAAGGACAAAAGTTAAGGTTAAGGGGCCTCCTAGATGGGATAAGGAAAGATTTTCTGAGGTTTGACTAGCTTGTGGAATTCTCTTCCATGGAGAGCAGCGGAAGCAGGATCATTAAAAATATTTTAAAGCACAAGTAGATAAAATCACTTGTTGATCAAGAATCTAAGGATGTCGGGGGCGAGCAGAAAGTACAGGCGACAATCAGTTCAGATATTATCAATAGCAAACAGGCTCAAGGGGCCCAGTGGCCTGATCCTAACAGATATGTTGTGTGAATTATTGAGATTCTTTTTTGTGCACCTTCTAGTGTACCCATAATTGCATTGTAATGTTTTTGTGCTTTTGACTAAAGCTCTCCTACTGGAGGATGATCAGTTTACATCTTGAAGCACTTCGGTTTTCCAGAGTCCTTTTCCTCTAGAAACACTTGGGTCCACTGTTCTGTATAGTAATACTATAGTAGGTGTCAGACCAACAAATGATACAGATGCAATGCAAGAATGTAATCAGTTGACTTTTCATATTTTCTATTACTCCTATTATGCTTTGGTTTTAGTTTTGCCTTTAAGAATGAGGTGAACAAGATTACAGAATCGCTCAGGCAAGAATGGTACTATTTCTTTACAATCTGCATGTCTTTGTACAGGGAATCGTTGTCTAGAAGCTCTGATGATATTGCGTGCTGTCACAGGCTGACCAGATGGACTGAAATGGTCTTTTGTTCTCTTACATTCTTCAGCTCCCAAATTTGAAGGGATTTGATGTACTGTATTCTGTCTGTCCATTTCCAGCACAAGTCTGTGGTCAGTTGAATGGTACAAATATCTATTTCAGAAATCTGAGGTGGAAATTATTACCTTTTTTGTCCACAGAATATTTTTCCTTTGACTTAGTGTTAAAATTGTAACAGTTCAGTAATTTACTGAATTAAAAAGATTTTTATTTTGCCCTGTTCCTGCTTAAACCTTTTCACTTTTAACCAAAATGAAGGAAATAATTTCATGATAGGTCATTGCATGAAGTCATTTAATGTTGTCTTTTTCATAATTGGCAAGCAGTATGATTCTTGCTGTAAGAACCTAATTAGTGTTATGTATCACATCTCATTAATCAGCATTGAATTCCAGCTGTGGCGTGATGGCATTAATGGTTGAATCTGTGGGGACTTCCATTTTGGAGGCCAGGCAGAAAAATGGGGAAACCTCTGGTGTTTGCAGAATTGATGTGACAGTACAATTTGCATTAAAAAAAGTCTATTTTTTGGCATGTATGTGTGGAAGTCATAAAATGTATAGAATCTGATTTTATTTGTTTCAGACTTTACATTTCTATTTATTTATTGGTGTTTGATGTGCATTTGTGAGCAACAGTTTGCCTTGTTCTAAAACCATGCAACCAGTAAAGCTGCTAGGGAAATGGGGTGTTAACTTATTATATTCTAAAACCCTTCTAGGGTTGCAGACTATATAAGTGTAACTATTTAACGCATTCTCTACAATTGACAATGTAGTTTCTTAAAAATATAAGCCTTGTAAGACCATAGAATCTGCCCTGCCATTCAGTGAGGTCATGGCTGACCTGAAAATCGTCAACTCCACTTTACCTTTTCCACATATCTCTTGATTCCCTTGCTGATTTTAAAATGCTTAACCTTTCTCAACATGGTTGTACTAGTTACCTTTTTCTCTCTTTTATACGTTTGTTTTTTTTTGTAAAATGATGCTTGTCCCCCCTCGCCCCCTCTCTCATGGCTCATTGAATTTTGTTTAACCTTTGCTGTTATGAAGTGCTTTCTGATGCTTTGTTGTGCTAAGGGCACTGTAAAGGATGATTTTTTTGGACTAGGTAAGTACTAGCTAGTGGCCTTGTTGACCGTAATGTGATAATAGTGGCTGCAATTCGTCGGTTGCGAAGTGCTCTAGGATGACCAGAATTTGCTGTTGATCCCTTTCCATCCATATACTTTTCATTTTTGTATTTTCTGCACCTTTTTTCCCCTCCTTTTCTATTCTGTCTCTGTCTCCTTCTCCATTGTGTTTCTCTCTTTATCCATTTTCTATTGTTCATTGTAAAAGAAACAATCTTCCAGCTGACATAAAAACAGAAATTGCTGGAAATAGTCATAGGTCAAGCAGGATCTGTGGCAAGAAGACAGTTAAGGTCTCAGGTTGAATATCTTTTTGTCGTGTACTCTCTGTAGTTTTTTTTAAAAAATCGATTCTCTGATCAGGTGCCACTTAATTCTTCACAGTGATTGTGCTTTGCATTTGTGCAATTAAAGAATTTGTTCAATTCCCTTGAGCGAAATTTATTTAACGACAAATGAATGTTTCTGTTCAGAGTGTAAACTCCCCATGGTCTTAACCGAAGTTAATTAAAATCAGAACGCTCCTTTTTTTTGTACTCTATAGGAATAGGTTTAAATATCTCGTTCATTTGTACCTGAGCCTGGTCTTAGAATGTATGCCCTTGTGTAATAATTTTCACACTATTTATGTTCTGCACTAAAAGTGAATGATTTTTTTCAAGTAGATTTCCTTCTCTAATGATCTGTACCTAAATGGATATTTCTGTTTGGGTCAGATAAACATGCCATACAGAAAGCACTTCTTTATATAGCTGGTCTTGTAATTAATCTTTCATACTATACACGTGCAGCAGATTTTGGCTTAAATCAGTGTTTGGACTTCTGAACTAAGGCAGCTTTTGCTCTTATTTGAGCTACGTTGTTGTCTTGAAGATTGCTTTAGAGAGGTTACAGCAACCTAACAATTTGTGTATAAAACAGCTACCAACTTGAATTATGTATTCTGCCTTCAGTTAAAGAGCAAGTTCTGACCTGCAGCTGTGAAGACAATATAATGTGACTGGTATTGATGTGTCCTTGGAGAGGGAACATGTGATGTCCATGTGCTTAAAGCGTTTAGAGAGGTGGGAACCACAGCAGTTGATATATGGTTATGTTATTTTTCCATCCAATACCATTTCTGTCTTGTCCCCTTTTTTGGTATTGTTGCAGAATGATTATGGTTAGTTAATCCTTTAGTTCATCATTAGGTAACTTGGTGATGGGTGTATTATAAGAAAGAGCTGAGGTCTTAAGGCTGGTTATATTTTGCCTAAGGAAAAACTACAGTGTGACTGAAAGGGCAAGAGATTTGTAGCATAATGCTTCTTTTTTAGAGACATTTACCTAGAGGAATGGCTGTAAACTAAATTTAAAGAATACAAAATTATTCTTTTTAATAAAATTCTTAAGTGATTACACAACTGCAAACTGACTCTTCCACTTTACTTTTTAATAATTGAGTGAAATATTCTACTGCTTTATGTTGAAGAATTTAGATACAAACAGGGTAAATGTTTGCATATCCTTTTCTTAAAGGAGATTGGAGACTTGAGTTTACACTGATAACTCTCACTGATTTGAGATTTCTGTCAAGGTCACTAATATTAAAGGAAACTCTCTTGTGGGCAATTAAATTTTATTTTTCATATACAATTATCTGGTATCCTCTTTTTGTTTTGGTCAGTGGGTGTTAACCAAGTTCTATCCATTTTTGAGAGCCTTTTCAACACTGATCTGTTTTATTCTATTTCTGATTTTTCTGTTGCTAATTAGAGATGATGCTTATTCTGTAATCATAACCTTACAGAATGATTTACTCCTTCTGTGTCCCCCACTCTGTCCGGTTCTCCTTTCTGCCCCCTGCCCCCTGCTCCCTCTGCTTTGTCTGCCCTTCTCCCTCTGAGTAGTTTGTGCCCTGCCCTTGCTCTGGTGCATTTTCCTTTTCTCACTAACAGTGTACCCCTTCAAAAAAAAACTGTTTTGAAGAGAGGAAAGATTGATATTACAAACCGGTTTATGCAGTGTTACAAGTGCAGAAGAAGCAGTGCTCAGTTGAAGCTAACTACCTGAGTTAGAGCCATAATACCTATAAACAAAAGAAATGAGAAGCAGGAGCACTCCTCTTGGTGGCGAACCAATGGTATTTGGTCAGACTCACCTAGGAGTTACCAAATTCTTTCATACTTATACCGTTGACAGTGAGAGCACTTGTGCATCTTCTGTTGGCAGAATCTAATATAATTTGAAAGGAGAAACAGTTCAGCAAAGAGTTTCTATTCATGACCGTTATGACAGTTCAGTTATTCTTTAAGAGCAAGGTATGATGACTGGTGACAATGATGGTAGTTTCATTCATAATGACGCTAATAACGTTGGTAGTCATTGTTACTGGAATGCAAACTTGCCTTTAGGGCATGAAATAATTGCTGCAGAGATACATTTCCACTGGGAATTGAGAGTTCCTAATTATATTTCTGTTTGCTGTATCATGTCACAATCCCAGAGCTTTCATGAAATGGAACTGGCCTGTTTGACCAAGCATTTGTTCAATATTCAATTCTGAAGTGGACCCTTTCACAAAATAATTGAACTCCCTAAAATCTGAGGAGTAATTTTACTAGATTCCTCTGCTGACAACAGTGGTGAGTGAAATTCACAGAACAATGGTGTGATAGACCTTTCTTTGACTCCCACTGAAATTTAACTGGAAAGGGGTCTTTCTAAATTAACCTTTGAGTCACTTTAGGAAAATAATTAAATATCTGATTGGAAAGAAACAAAAATAGAAATTGCTGGAAAACTCAGCACATCTGGCAGCATCTGAGGAGAGCAGGAGTTAATGTTTCAAGCCCAGTGACCCTCCTTCAGAATGTTCTATCATTCCATCACTTGTCCTCAGAAGTGATTTCCAGAATAATGCTTTTGTCTACTGATAAATATTACAAGAAAATTATTGGCCATTAGATCTTTTTTATGTCCTTTTGCATCTGTTTCTGTGCTGAAGGTTTTTACCTTTTTTTTTGGTTTGTATCTGCTTCAGACCTCCACTGTCTTGAGATTTGTGACTTCCACTGTCACTATCTTTTTCTGAGGTTAAAAAGTGAGAGTTTATTCTACCTGATGACTGATTTTTGTCTGGCTGCATACTGTATGTGGGTAGTTAGTTTTTGTATTTTGATCTAGTAATGAAAATAGAACAGCTTTACATTTCTGAGTTAGGTAGACGTATGATTTATTGCCGGTTTGGGAGGCTTTGTCAATTAAACTTTGGTGAGTTGCTGCACTCTAACTGCTGCATACTGCACCTGAAAAGGCCTGTGGCAGTTAAAGCACTCTTATCACACACTGGTCAGAGAACTCTTGCAGTGTACTGGTACCCTCCCTACCTCTGACTAGGAAACCTTTTGGATCAAGTCCCACCAGCTCCAGAGGTATGTCGTATGTCTGAAACAGTGAAAATAACTACACTCTAGTCTGAATAAGAACTTGGCACACACTAGAAATAAAGCCTAGACAAACCTGGATCTCTAAACTGTAGATCCCTAACTGTCCACAGTATTGGGTTTTATAGTTGAGACCAGTATCAATGGTCTTGTTTTTAAGGGTTAGAGAAGCATGCTAGGCCTTCAAATGATTTTGAGCTTGGCTGCAAGCAAATTTTATTCCTTATCTAAAGCCATGAGAAGGAATTAGTTCCGTTTGTTGTTTCTTGAAGTTTGCTTTATAACTGTCCCTGGAGCCACTTGAAAATATTTTATTCTGGGGCCTTTGTGTCACAAGCAAGACCAGCAATTATTATCCATCCTTAATTCTTGTCAGTGGTCTGCCCTCCTACATTATTGCAGGTGTGAAATTGGGGGTAGTCAGTT
Organism: Stegostoma tigrinum; assembly: GCF_030684315.1. Taxonomy (NCBI): domain Eukaryota; kingdom Metazoa; phylum Chordata; class Chondrichthyes; order Orectolobiformes; family Stegostomatidae; genus Stegostoma; species Stegostoma tigrinum. Next base: position 83,317,150 of record NC_081362.1, on the reverse strand, counting down.
TTTGTATTTTGATCTAGTAATGAAGATAGAACAGCTTTACATTTTGTGATTTAGGTAGATGTATGATTTATTGCAGGTTTGGGAGGCTTTGTCAATTAAACTTTGGTGAGTTGCTGCCCTCTATCTTGAGGATAATGCACATTGCAGCTGGTATACTGGCACTGAAGGAAGCGAAAGTTTAATATTGTGTGGATGCCCATCAAGTGGGTTTCAATGCCCTGAATGGAGTTCAAGTATTGTTTGACACCTGGGACCAGTATATTCCAATTAGGAAACAACAGGGCACTCCGCTCTGATAGACAGAGACTGAAATACACGCAAAGCTATTTACAAAAATCTTTTCAGAAGATTTTTTCAAACCTTGTTGCAGTTGCTATGAAGACAAACTGGTAAGGATATATCTGGTAGCTGTTCATGCTTGTATTGCTGTACTTTGTACTGACAGAGTTATGTCACTTCTTTGGGGAACAATGTGCCAAAATTCTTGCTGTGATTTTAACGTTGTTTGTATTTGCATTCCTCATTCTTGGCAGTTTTCTCCTTTGTCGTCCTCCTTTAAACAGATTGGCAGACTTTTTGTTTTTTTGATGGGGTGGTTACACTGTGTCATGGACTATAACAGATCCCATCAAAATATATTAAGGTAGCCAAGATCCAAGACTTTTCTTTAGTTTCAGGGTAAATGTGAGATGCTGCATTCTAGATGCAACTCAATTGGTCAAACTACTTGACATTAGAGCAAAGCACAATTTATTCAAACATTATAGTTAAAATACAACAAAAGAAAGAGGAACGTGGAATAACTTTACTAGAAAACTTAGCAAGAGATACAGTAACTATTACCAATTAACTGTTCTAATATAATAACATCTCATAAATAAACATTTGGTAAATTCAGAAAACAGGCTGTGTCACATGCATCTCCTGGAGCAGGCAGAGAACCCCCAGCTTGTGGCTGTAACCAAGAGAAGGAAAACATTTTACTCTTCTAAGACTTCAACAGCAACTGCTGAAAGTGCATGTTCATGTGCTTGTGTGACCACACCAATTGCTTGGAGGCTGCTTCTAGTGTTCCAGCTTTTTTCACTGCTTCCAGTTTTTTCTTGTGTTACAACTGATATGGCACTATTTAAAACAGGACTGCTGAAAAGCTCCACTTGAGTAGTATTAGAGATAATGGGAACTGCAGATGCTGGAGAAGATACTTGAGTAGTATTTCTGACTATCTTAAGTTATTCCACAGAAGTATTGAATTTGGATCCTTTGTTTTCTATGACATTAAAAGCAAGTAGAATTTCCTGTTACTGCACTGTCAATCACAAGCTGCTTCTATTCCTCAGATTTAAGGTACCATTGTGAAAATGCAAGATAACCAGGTGTAGAGCTGGATGAACACAGCAGGCCAAGCGGCATCTTAGGGGCAGGAAAGCTGACGTTTCGGGCCCAGACCCTTCGTCTAGGCCCGAAACGTCAGCCTTCCTGCTCCTAAGATGCCGCTTGGCCTGGTGTGTTCATTCAGCTCTACACCTTGTTATCTCAGATTCTCCAGCATCGGCGGTTCCTATTATCATTGTGAAAATGCAGTTTTTGTTTCTTCTAAGAGAATTGCTATTAAGTCCTTTCTGCTTCATGTTTTGACACTGCTATTCACTGAAAATATTCAGTCTCTACTTTGACCATGCTGATTAGAGTCCCATTTCCTATGAAAAGACCAAAACTACTGTTCAGGAATCTGAAGCCTTTTATGGTCAGAAAATAAATCTGTCAAGATAAAAGTGGTGTATATTAATATTCATACTGTGTATTCAAAGTCTTTTGAGGAGATTTGTAGCTTGGGTTTTGGATGAGGTTGTAGACTCGCTTGGCGAGCCAGCGTGTTTGATTTGCAGTACCGTTGTAAGTGTGCCTTCAGCGAAGCGGTGGTGTTGTGTCCCAGTTGTTGTTTATATGCTTCTGTTTGCCGGGGTGGATGGCATCACTTCCAGTTTTGTTTTTCTGTGGTTTGACTATCGGGCCCATTTCAGTGGAGTTCTGGTTAGAATGCTAGGCCTCCAGGAATTCTCTGGCTTGTGTCTAATTATTCGATGTGCTGTCTCAGTCACATTCATGTACTTTCGGCCTTAAGATTAGGTAACAATCTGAAGAACTTTTTTACTCTTGTTTCTCAAATCTTTAATATTTCTACAGTACTTCAATTGCCCTTGCTATGGATTATGTTGAATCATGGTTACACAGTGCTAGCTACCCAGTGGTGTCTTATTCAAGTGAGTATTCTTTGAGTTTAAACAGCAAATGGCAGAAAGCTGTTCAAGTGATCGTATCTGCTTCATGCATATGTGCACACATACTGTGTTTGACTTCTCCCAGTCTGAGCTGTGCATGTGCTTTGCTTCACTCTTGTTATCTCGCTAGGTCAATGTCTTTTGCTCACACTCTTTTGATGAGTACAAAGATCTTGAAAATGGGGGCACATTCTCTGCTGTTGGAAGAATATTTTAAGCAGCAGTTCTTTCAATAGAAAGGTTACAAAGAAATCTATAACAGCTGTAAAAAAAAGTGGATGGCTGAATTCCTAAGACTAGGATTCAAGGCAATAGGCTCAAGAATCATATAGACTACATGGACCTAAGGTCTCCTCTTGTCCAAAATATTACACAATTTAAAAAGAAACTGCAAGTGTACCTATTTAGGATCTATCAATATGCATAATAAAAACAACTATAGAACTGTCCAGCAGAGTTTCAAGCAATATAGAGCAGAGGGCAAGAGATATGTCTTTATGCTGCAAATTGAGGCTGTGTAATCGGGTTTTTGCCTCAATCACCGACCCTGAAACTCAAAATCAACTTCGATATAATGGGTGAATGAGATTGAGTTTGGACTGTTTGCTAGTCAGAAGATGTACTGATGTGGTCTGTTTCCGTGTTGTAACCTTTCTGTAGGGCAACACAGTGGCTCAGTAGTTAGCACTGCTGCCTCATGGCACCAGAGGCCTGGGTTCGATCCCACTCTCGGGCGACTGTCTGTGTGGAGTTTTGCACATTCTCCCCATGTCTGCGTGGGTTTCTTCCTGGTGCACTGGTTTCCTCCCACTGTCCAAAGATGCACAGGTTAGGTGGATTGGCCATGCTAAATTGCCCATATGTGTTCAGGGATGTGTAGATTAGGTGGGTTACAGGGGGATAGGTCTCGGTGGGATGCTATGAGAGTCAGTGTGGACTTGTTGGGCTGAAGGGCCTGTATCCACACTGTAGGCAGTCCAAGTCAATTTTTATTTTCAATCGTTACAGACTAGAAAGTGGAATATTTTGAATTCAGATTGCAGCATATCTGTCAGTGAGTGAGGCATGGCTCAGACTTTAAATATGAAGATAAAGTGAAAATTTGGTTTGGTTTCAAAAGACATAAAATCACTAACTTTAAAATACTAAATCCAAATCTAATCAGTATAAGGTGTCCATTGTGAGTCAAATCTGAATTAAAAGCCTCCTTTATTAACTATTAAAATTATACTTCGCATTGTTTCAGATTTTCACTTTTTATTTGTTGCACAGTCAAGAACTTATCTTTATTAGTCTATTGGCTGCTAGACTTCTGTAAAATGTTTTGCTTTTCCTAGAGGCAAAAAAGGTATGGAATTCTGCAAGTATAGTATCAAAATAGGGTCCCATGTGCCACCCTAAGGACCACAAACGTAGGATTCCTACAGAGGTGTAATTTAAATTCAGTACCGTTTCTGTTCCAGAACCTGGTTACTTTCATAAAAGACACTCACTCTCTCTATATAAAAAGTGTGTTTTTATAGTATAAAATTTCAGTAAGCCGTTCATTATTTTGACTTAGATTTAGCCTTTTAACACTTGCTTCAAAATGGGTCATCAAATAAACAAATAGCAAAAATGAAACAAGTTAGTCATTTGAGTGAGTTTTGGCTTTCATGAGCTATGCTGGAGTCAGCCATCCATCATAGAACCTGTGAAATTTCAATTTTAATGATTTGATGGAGTAAAAATTGAGTTTATGCAATCTGCTCTACCCAACAAAGATGTGCTCCTTCAGGTATGTTTGAAGATTTTTTTTGTTTAGAATAAGTGCAAGTCCTTGTCTGATGAATGCAACTGATGTTACTGCAAACTGTTAACAAATTTACATCAGTGATTTTTGTACTGCTAAGTCAATCTTAGAAAAGAAACCATTCTGAGGAAGGGTCACCAGACCTGAACTGTTAACTGTTTTCTCCTCCACAGATGCTGCCAGACCTGCTGAGCTTTTCCAGCAACTTTGTTTTTGTTAGAAAAGAGACTGTCAATGTCCTGAAGTTATATTCCTGTGGCGTCATAGTTTTGTAGGAATAATGCTGTCCTTCTACTGAGATATTGAGTGATAAATGGCAGATTTCTTTGTGCCTTCTAGTGATAGTCATGCCATTGCATTGATATAGTTTGTTTATTTCATTTAATTTTGTGCTTTTATAACAGAATAGCAGGTACAGTGCAAGCCCAAGTTTCTCAATTCCTTGCATTTCTTTCATGTTACATAAAATATCATATGCTTTTGTTTGTGAAGCATATCTTTTAGTTTAGTGTTGAACATGTTATGCATGGCATAGAGCATGCTGCCCATTTGAAATAATAAAGAATCTTATCAGTTGTTTTGCCTAATTTGGAAATATTTGGAACTAGGTTAGGAAGGGTAAAATGTTTGTCTTCAATCTCCGGTATTGCAATGTGGAGGTGATGGCCTAGTGGTATTCTAGCTAGACTGTTAATACAGAAACATTCGTAATTTTCTAGGAACCGAGGTTGAATCCTGTCATGTCAGTTAATGGAATTTTTATTTCAATAAATATCTGGAATTAGGAGTTTGTTGATTGTTAGGGAAAGAAACTACTGCCCTACATGTAACTCCAGACCCACAACAGTGTAGTTGACACTTAACTGCTGTCTGGGTAATTAAGGATGGATAATAACTGCTGGCCTAGCAGTGATGCCCACATTCTGTGAATGAATTAAAAAACCCTTTTATACCAAAGTCCCTTTGCAGTATTTTATGGGAAAGCAGCATGAAATGGAAAGTATTTTTGAAAGGTGATTGAATTCGCTTGTTATGATCCAAATTTGTTGAAAAATGTACCATTAGGTCTAATTGTGATCTTGTTTGTTCAGGTCCTCTGAAGCTGCTACAGTCAAAAGTAAACTGGACAAAATTAGACTTCACAAGTAGTGTAGTATAGGAAACAGAAAATCATAAGCCTATTTTATGTTCCATGGGTGTTTTCTTTCTTATCAAGCCTGGAAGACGTGTGACCCAGTGTTGTCAAATCATCCTTTGAATAATATCATATATTCTTTTCAGTTGAAAAAGATTTGGAATGAAGAAAACAATCTCACTAATTATCTTGCAGGGCAGGGATTTTGTTCAGTTTTGTGGAGAGATCAGAAAAATTGGATTGCTGTTCTTGAAACAGAAAGGTTGGGAGGTGGGGGAAAGGGAAGACATTTGTGAGGCACTCAGTGGAGGCGGCATCAACAGAAAAGATGAAATGGAAATGGAGAAAATGCCAAATCCTCAACTGGGGACTCTTTCTCTAACTTATTCTCGGATGGGAGTATATAGAACTAGGGTCCTCTTTTTAAATATTAAAGGTCACCCATTCAAGACAGATGAGAAGATTTTTCAGTGGCCTTTGGAACTCCCTTCCTCAAAATGCAGTAGATGCAGAAGCTTTGAATACCTTTTTTGTTAAGCAAAGTAGCTACGTTCTTGATAAGCAAAAGTGTTGTACCTTGTCAGCAAAGGCAGGAATGTGGAGTTGAAATTAAAATCAAATCAGTCAAAGCTGCCTTGAAAAGCCAAGTGGCCTATTCCTAAGAATGGGAGTAAGCCATTCAGTCTGTTGAACCTGCACTTCCATTCAATATAATCATGGCTGGTCAGACTCTTCAATGCCTTTCATTAGTCTCCAACTCCACAACCCTGTACACCATTGGTAATCAGAACTTTCATCAATCTCTCCCTTAAACATAAAGACTGACCTTCCACAGCTCACTGGGGTAACTGATTCCAAACTTTCACAACTCTTTTTTTTGAATAAAAAGAATTCACCTCATCTCAGACTTCAGTGACATCCCCCTTATTTTCAAATTGTGCTCCCACTTCTAAACTCCCCAACCAGAAGAAACATCATGCTTGCATCTACTCTGTCCATCCCTTGTAAGTTTCAGAGAGATCACCTGTCATTTTTCAGAGCTCTAGAGATTTCAGTTTGTCCAACGTGCCTTCATTAGTCAAGTCTCGCTATTGTGGGAACAAGTCTGGTGAACCTTGCACGTATTCCCTCTTTGACAGTAATATATTTTTCAAGATAGAGACCAAAACTACACACACTACTCCAAGTGCAGTTGAACAAGCAGCTGTACTACTGAAGCAAGAACTGCTCCTTGCTTCAAATTTTGTATTACTTTTTTTTTCCATGTATCCTCGAACTGTCGTCAAAAATTCCTATTTAAAATATTCATCCTTGTATTAAATCCCTTCAAGGCTATGTTCTATCTCTGTACTTCATACAGACAAATACGCCCCCCCGCCCCAGAACTCTACATTTCCCCAACTTCTTTGTATTCATCTTTCAATTACCAGAACACTTTGTTACTGTCTTCAGCCAACTGAATTCCATATCTTTGAAATCCTTTTCTGTGTTGCTCTAACCCATCACCTTTCGGACCCTGCATTAAACTAACCTAACTGTCTGGGTTTTTGGTCACTGCTAATATTTTCGTCCTTGACTGTGGTGCTGTTTTAGACTGGTGATGCTTTGGCTTATTTTATATGTTAAGTTGCTACATGAATGGCAATTGCTTTTCTACCATGTAATATTACACTAGATAAACTCTAGCAAAACTATAATTGAAGATTGAGTTTTCGTCAAAATGTCATTTACACTTAAGGATCAATTTCCATTCAGTTTGTCTGGCTGGAAGGATATTAATGATGGTGTGAACAGTTTTCTCTCAACTAGGGCCACATCAATATTTATAAATGCTGCAGTTCATCAAACTTTCCACCTTGTAAAATAATGGAGATAGAATTTGTATATTGTACTTTATACATTAGGTAAAATTCTCAATCATATTTGCATGAATGTATGGCTGAGGTAAAGCAGTATTTGTAATGAAATTAATTTTCCCTTATAGAATTTCTGCATTTGATGCCCTGTGGTAATAATTAATGTATTCTGGGTCTGTGAGAAGACTGCTTTCATACAGTGAAATCCTAATTGAGAAAAAGGGTCTTGGGTGGATGAGACTGTTTAATGTTTTCACTCTGCCGTGTTGCTGACTCTAACCCATTTGTGCCCATTAAGTCAGTCGGTTTCAAGGAGTGTCCTTTCCCCTCTGTTCGTGTACTTAGTAAGTTTCATCTGCATAATATGCTGCCAGAATTCACCAAACATTCTTTGGCACTTCCGAAACCAGTAACTTTCATTACCTAAAAAGGTAAAGGTAATATGTTCTCTCAAATTACCCGCTGTATATCCACTTGGACATGTAATACTGTTATTTCATTTTCAGAGAAGTGTGCTTTATGGAGTTTGCTAGAGTAGGACACGTGAAGTGTGGGGACATTTTGATTTCCTGTTGCAAGTTCAGATGCAGAGATGAAAATCTATATCATTTCAGACTGTCACCAATTATGGCAGCTGTGTATTTTATTTGAATGCCATGAATACTCAATGAGCAAAATATATTGTAAATGGAAAAGCCTTAGGGAAAATTGATGCACAGAGAGATCTGGGTGTTCAGGTCCCTTGTACCCTGAAGGTGGCAATGCAGGTCAATAGAGTGGTCAAGAAGGCATACGGCGTGCTTTCATTCATTGGACGGGATATTGAGTACAAGACTTGACGTGTCATGTTGCAGTTGTATAGGACTTTGGTTTGACCACATTTGGAAGACTGAATAGAATCCCTACAGTGTGGAAACGGGTCCTTCGGCCCAACAAGTCCACACCGAACCTCGGAGCATCCCACCCAGACCAATCTCTCTATAACCCACCTAATCTACATCTCCCTAAACACTACGGGCAATTTAGCATGGCTAATCTACCTAACCTGTACATCTTTGGGAGGAAACTGGAGCGCCCGGAGGAAACTCCACGCAGACAGTCGCCTGAGGCTGGAATTGAACCTGGGTCACTGGTGCTGTGAGGCAGCAGTGCTAACCACTGTGCTGCCCTGGTACTGCATACAGTTCTGGTCGCCACATTACCAAAAAGGCGTGGATGCTTTGGAGAGGGTGTAGAGGAGGTTCACCAGGATGTTGCCTGGTTTGGAGGGCATGAGCTATGAAGAGAGATTGAGTAGATCAAGATTATTTACATTTGAAAGACGGAGGTTGAGAGGGGACCTGATTGAGGTCTACAAAATCATGAGAGGTATAGACAGGGTGGATAGCAAGAAGCTTTTTCCCCACAGTGGGGGATTCAATTACTAGGGGTCACGATTTCAAGGTGAGAGGGGGAAAAGTTTATGGGAGATATGCATGAAAAGTTCTTTACGCAGAGGGTGGTGGTTGCCTGGAATGCATTGCTAGTGGAGGTGGTAGAGGCGGGCGCAATAGTGTCATTTAAGATGTATCTAGACAGATACATGAATGGGCCGGGAGCAGAGGGATACAGATCCTTGGGGAATAGGCGACAGGTTTAGATAGAGGATCTGGATTGGCGCAGGCTTGGAGGGCTGAAGGGCCTGTTCTTGTGCTGTAATTTTCTTTGTTCTTTTGGTATAGTGAAGTGGGAAGGATTTGACATCTTCCACTTGGTTGGGGGAGGGACTTCATTTGGAGGCAGACAGTCAGAATTTGAAAATGAGGGGAGTGAAAGGTAGGTCAGTACTATTCAATTGTCAATGCATCATGGGGTGTGCCTAATAGAATCTTTTTATTGGGCTTTGAGTTCACCTACTTTTAGAACTCTCGCATATTTTTCAATATTTTATTCATTTTATCAATTTTCGTTCGGAGCTGTGAACTGAGAGCTGAAAGGCGATCTTTAGGCTGTGAGCAGCTGCTTGTTTTTTTAGGGAGAAAAACAAACTGACAAAATGTTTTGAGCCTCGACCTGGAAGTTAATTGGGTTCTTGATTGAAGGATTCTACAGATTCTTTGAACGTGGAGAAGGTAGTATGTTTAACTGATAGATGTTGGCCACTAACAAACTCAGTATCTGGGAATTGATGTCAGCAAATCTGTGAGGAAAGGTGATGGTCAAACAGAAGGAGGGGCCACAGACTTGAACTGGTTTCTGGACTGTTCCTGAGAGGAGGAGCTTGGCTATTGATGCTATAGCACAATGATTTGAAAGCTCCTTGCCAGGCCTCCCACTTTCAGCTATTAGAAATTCATAATAGAAACCAAGTTATTAGTTTTGAAAACAAAGTTGCTGGAAAAGCTCAGCAGGTCTGGCAGCATCTATGAAGGAGAAAACAGTTAATGTTTCAGGCCCAGAGATAGTAGGAACTGCAGATGCTGGAAAATCAGAGATAATAAGGTGTAGAGCTGGATGAACACAGCAGGCCAAGCAGCAGATTAGGAGCAGGAAAGCTAATGTTTCGAGTTGAGACCCTTTTTCAGAGGGCCTAGGCCCGAAATGTCAGCTTTCCTGCTCCTCTGATGCTGCTTTGCCTGCTGCGGTCATCCAGTTCTACACCTTGTTATCTCAATGTTTCAGGTCCAGTGACCCTTCCTGAGTTATTAGTTTCACTCCATTCCTTGGAATGAATGGAAAATGTGACACCGGTTGTTTCTTGGTTCATTTTCTGGGGATGTCAATCCCATATGTCTATGGGTCAATGCATCATGAAAACTGCTGAATTAATCTGGCAAGTTTTTTTTATTTTAATTTTTTTCGATCCCTTAATTGTGTGAATGGGGCTGAAAACAAAGGTCATTGGGTTCAAATCAGATTACTTTTATGTTGGCTGTACTAAAGTTACTGTATTGTTAATACACTAAATTTTTTTTTGTTTGCGCTACAGTCCACTGTCCATAATAGATTAAATAAACAATCCACATCAGTGTTTATATAGATTCTGGTTAGGAGCTATTGAGGTCAGCTTGAGTAAAACAAAGACTTTCAGATGCTGGATATCTGAAACAGAAACAAAAACAAAAATTGCTGACGGAACTCAGCAAGTCTGGCAGCATCTGTGGGAAGAAAGCAGAGTTAACATCTCAATTCTCGTGACTGTTCTTTAGTATGGGCCACTTTGAAGAGGCTGACTTGATTTGGCTATATTGAATGTGTACAATGTGTAGAAGGGTGGACGGGTGAGCCTGAGAGTTCAGCTATGTCCCACGTAGTGGAGAGTGCAATTCATTTAAAGAATTAACACAACACCCCATCCCCCACTCTGATGAAGGGTCTAGGCCTGAAATGTCAGCTTTTGTGCTCCTGAGATGCTGCTGGGCCTGCTGTGTTCATCCAGCCTCACATTTTATTATCTTGGATTCTCCAGCATCTGCAGTTCCCATTATCACTAACACAACAATATATTTTCTTTTGCATTGAAGAAATGCTTGTCGAGTCACTATGGCCCCAGAAGACCACAGGGCTACTCTCTTGTTGGAAAGAAACAACTGGTCAGGATTTAACCTGAGGCTTACCACATCTTGGGAGAAGTTGAAAAGGAGAGTGCTTCATTGTAACCCTAACTGGTGTGGGAAATGAACCAGCTGTTCAGCCAACTGAGCTAACCCAACCCCATTTTGAGGAGTGCCAGTCCATTTGTCTCTCTAAGATAGTCTCAACCAATAACAACTGTGTGTGTGTGTGTGTGGAAATGTACATTTGGGGGGGAAGAATTATGGTTCTAATAAGGCTTATGTTAATGACAATGGAAGTGAAAATTTTGATTGTGATGTGGAACCTCATTTAGAACCATAGAAATAGTATTGCACAGTAAGAGGTCATTTGGCCCATCGCGTAAAAGCAACGTATTGCGGATGCTAAAATAAAAACAATGATGTAAAACTCAAGCTTGGCAATATCTGCTGAGAAACTGTTAATGTTTCAAATCCTTTACAGAATGTTTTCACCTCAAGTTGTGGTTACCTTCCTGAAAATCACAAGTGAAACCACTTTATAATGAAGTATTGATTTCCATAGGAATTGATGTCTAAACTAGATTGCATTCCATCAGCTTTCCTTAGCAGAAACAAATGGAAGCTGTACACTCAAAGTTAAAACATAATAATTTTAATAGCTAAATCTCTTCATTGGTATTTGAAATAACTTTTCACAATAAGACAAAAGAATATTGTGAACCAGATGGTTTTGTTAGAAAAAAACACAGTGGCTTCCTGGTTATCATTAGACAAATATTTTTAGTTCTAGAGAAATTAAATTCATGCTTCACCATCTACTATGACAGGATTCAAACCAGTGTATCCAGAGTATAAGCCTGTGTCTCTGGATCACTAGCCCTGTGACAATGCTGCGCTGCACTGCCATGCCACTCCTTTTGACCTTTCAGGTAAAAGACCGTACCACCAAGAAGGACAGAGACAATAGGACTACCACCTGCAGGTTCCCTCTTAAGCCTCGCACAATCCCGACTGGGATATTTTTCACTATCCTTTCACTCTGTCACTGAGTCTAAATCATGAACTTCTTTCTCTAACAGCACCAAGGGTATGCCAACACCACCATGGACTGCAGCTATCTAAGAAGGTGGTTCACCACATTTTTCCCTGAAGGGCATTTGGGGGTATGGTCAGCCAATGGTGGCCTTACCAGCAACACTTGCATAAAATAATTTTTTTAAAAGAATGGAAAAAAGAGCTGTACAGTCTTGATGGGCCAAAGATCCTTTCCTGTACTGTGTGATTCTGTGACTCGCTTTCTGATCTCTTCTGTCACCTACAACATTCTTCATTTACAAAAGATTGAGGTTCGATATGCTTGCAGTTTCTGCTGTTGTGCTTAAAAATGTCTAGGTAGTTGACACTTCTGTTGTGCAGTGTGGAAAGTAATGAATGGCTTTTCTACAGCTTTTTAAAATGCATCCTATTGTCACTTTAGGATTCCTTAGTTCTTTACAAAGAATTCCAGAAAAAGCCCCAGAGAATTGGGAAACTGCCAGTGTAGCACCTTTTTATTTAAAAGGGGAAGGAGACAAAGAAAAGGTAACTTCAGGCCAGCCACACTTAGTGTCTGTTATTGGGAAGTGTTAGTCTGTTATAAAAGAATGTAACAGCAGAGCATTTAACAATACATAATATGATTAAACTGAAGGGAGAATCATGCTTCAATTTGCTCAAATTCTGAGAGGTGTTAACAAGTAGGTTATCTAAGATTACAAAGAGATCTTGAACACCTGGGTCAGTGGGCTGAAAGGTGGCATTTGGAGTTTAATTCGGATAAATGTGAGGTACTGGATTTTTGTAAAACAAACATGAGCAAAACTTTATACAATTAAAAGTCGGGCCTTGGGTAGGATTGGAGAACGATCTCTTTCTTGACTATATTCAATGACTTGGCCTCCACAGCCTCCTGTGGCAGGGATTTCCACAGGCTCACCACCCTGCTAGGTGAAGAAATGTTTCCTTGTTTCAGTCTGAAATGGTGTCTCCTGCATACCCCGGAGACTGTCCCCTGGTTCCAGACTGTCTCCACATAGGGGAACCACATTCCCTGCATTGAGCCTGTCTTGCCTGTTTAGTGTTTTTATATGTTTGTCAGATCCCCTCCCCTTCTTCCAAACTCTGGTAGGTGCCGACACAACCTTGTTCAGCCTCCACCTCCTCGCCACCAGGGTTTAGTAGAGTCTAACTCTGGGACTAGATCACCAAGAAGATTTGCCTGCAGATTGAGAGGGGAGGAGGGGTTGGAATAAGTGAAGAATTGCTACATGGAGAATCTTGTGAAACTGAGATAACCAGGTGTAGAGCTGGATGAACACAGCGGGTCAAGCAGTCTAGACCCGAAACGTCAGCTTTCCTGCTCCTCCGATACTGCTTTGCTTGATGTGTTCATCCAGCTCTACACCTGGTTATCTCAGATTCTCCAGCATTGGCAATTCCTACTATCACTATGAAACTATATCTTCCCCACCACCACCAAACCCCCCCCCCCCCCACTCCCCACCCCACCCCACCCCCAGGCTGTAACTTTCCGAGAGAAAACTGGCTCCTTCTGCTCCCTTTTAGAGTGGCTCAGAGATTAGTACTGCTGCCTCACAGTGCCAGGGACTCTGGGTGTGATTTCAACCTTGGGTGATTGTGTGGAGTTTGCATGTTCTCCTCGGTCTGTGTAGGTTTCCTCTGGGTGCTCCGGTTTCTTCCCACAGTCCAGAGGTGTGCTGTTTAGGTCATTTGGCCATGCTAAATTGCCCATGGTGCCCAGGGATATGCAGGCTAGGTGGGTTAGTCACGGGAAATGCAGGGTTACAGAGATAGAGCCAGGTGTGTGTGGGACTGGGTGGAATGCTCTTGGAGAGTCGGTATCAACTTGAGGGGCCGAATGGCCTGCTTCCACACTGTAGGGATTGTATGAATTTCTGTATGAACACAGACCTAGGGGTTCAGGTACATAGTTCTTTGAAGTTTACATCACATAAATAGGGTAGTTAAGAAGGCATTTAGCATGCTTGCTTCATTGCACAGACATTTGTGTAGGAATTGGGATGTTATGTTGCTGTTGTACAAGACATTGGTGAGGTCTCTTCTAGAGTACTGTGTTCAGTTCTGGTCTCCCTGTTGTGTGAAGAATATTATTTAAGCTGGACAGGATTCAGATTAGATTTATTAGGACTTTACCAGGTTTGGGAGGATTTGAATTATAAGGAGAGGCTGGAAGGCCTGGGACTTTTTTCACTGGAGTGTACGAGTTTATGACCTTCATAAAGGTTCACAAAATAATGAGGGGTGTATGCAAGCTGAATGGTAGATGTCTTATCCTTCGAGTGGGGGATTTCAAGACTGGGGACATTTTTAAGGTGAGAGTAGAAACATTTCAAAAAGACATGAGGGGCAATTTTTTTTGTCGTAGGTCTGTAGAATGAACTCCCTTTTGGAAATGGTGGATGCAGGTACAGTTATAACTTTTTTTTTAAAAGACCTTAAGGTAAGAAATGTTTGGAGGGATATGCTCCAAGCATAGGCAGGAGGGGCTAGTTTTAATTTGGATTATGGTCAGCATGGATAAGTTGGACTGAAGGGTCGTTTCCCTACTGTATGACTCAGTGACTCTAAGTAGGATTGATTAAAAGGGAAACAGTGGATGCAACATATTTGGATTTTTAGGTGTTGGCACAGTGGTATTATTGCTGTACTATTAATCCAGAGATCCAGATAATGTTCTGGGGACCCGAGTTAAAATCCCGCCTTGACAGATAGTGAAATTTGAATTCCATAAAATATCCAGAATTAAGAATCTAATGATGACCATGAATCAATTGCTTGTTGGAAAAACCCATCTGGTTCACAAATATCATTTAGGAAAGGAAACTGCCATCTTCACCTGGTCTGGCCTCCATGTGACTCCAGATTCTCAGCAATCTGGTTGACTCTGAACTGCCCTCAGGGCAATTAAGGATGGACAGTTAATGCTGCTTAGCCAGTGATACCCACATCACGTTAATGAACAAAAACTTTGTTAAAGTACCACATGTTTGGTTACTTAAGGCAACAGCCCATTGTTTTGGTGGTTGATTTGATGTGATTTATTTTTGTCACATTTACTGAAATATGGTGAAAAATATTGTTTTGTTTGCTAACCAGACAAATCATATCTTATATTCTACATTTTATTGTAGTTATGCATGGACAAAGAAAGTGTAGAGAAAGATCAGCTCTAATGAGCAGATCTTTCATTATGTCTGATAAGTGAGGAACAAGTTGGTTTTTAAGGCCTGTTGGTACATTTTTTTCCATCTTTTTGATTTACTTCTGCCTGATTGAAGTGGGTGAAAGAGCATATAATCAGGGTGGGAGGGGTCTTTGATTATGTTGGCTGCCTTCCCAAGGCAGCGGGAAGTGTACCTAGAGTCGTGGAAGGAGGCTGGTTTTTGTAAGGACTGGGCTGCTTATAACTGTAATTTCTTGCGGTCTTGGGCAGAGCAGTTGCCCTACCAAGTTGTGATGCATCCAGATAAGATGCTTTCTTTGGTGCATGGATAGAGGTTTGGCTAACTAATATAGAGAGTTGGGGTAAGGGAGCAATTTCAGGATGGCAACGTGTAACTCCTTGCTAAGGTCACAATTATTTACTATGTGTATATATTAATGTACTTGAGGGAAGTGAATGTACTATAGCCAAGTTTGTGCATGACCTAAAAATAGGTGGAAAGGTGGTAAGGATGAACAAAAAGCCTACAGGGGGGTATACACAGGCTAGTTGATGGAATATAACATGGGAAATTGAGTTTATCTGCAGTGGCAGGAGGAATAGAGGAGCTGAATATTATCTAAATGGGGGAGGGGGGAGAAACTTCAGAAAGTTAAGGAACAAAGGGATTTTTGGAGTCTTTGTCCACAACTCTCAAAAAGCCACCATTCAATTTCGGCAGGTAGTAGAAATACAAGTGGAATGTTGGCTGTTTTTTCAGAGGGAACGCTGTATAGAATTAGTGAGGTTTTGTGAAAACTGTACAAGATACTAGTTAAACGACAGCTGGAATACTGTTTTTAGGTCCCTTATCTAAGATAAGGTATACTGGTATTGGAGACAATCCAGAGAAGGTTTACAAGACTGATACCCTGTATGGAGGGACTGTCTCATGAAGATGTATCACGTAGATTGAACCTGTACTCAGTGGAATATAGAAGAATGAAAGGCAACCTTATTGAAATACACAAGATTCTAGGGGACTTGACAGGGTACATGCAGAAAGGTTGCTTCCCTTTGGAGAGTCTAGAACTCTAGATGTAAGATCAAAATAAGGGATTGCACATTTAAGGCAGATGAGGAATTTCTTCTTGGAAGGTAGTAAATCTGTGGAATGCTCTATCACAGAGGGTTTTTGAAGCAGGGTTAATAAGTATGTTCAAGGCTGAGAGAAACAGATTTTTAATCAGTAAGGGAATCAAGGGTTATGGGGAAAAGGCAAGAAAGTTGGTTTTAGGATGATCTGCTCAGTCATGAGCTCACTAAATAGGGGAACAGACTTGATGAGCTGACTGGCCTACTTCTGCTCCAATGTCTTGTGGTTGTATAATGGATAGATGGGCATTAGAGTGGCATGGGAGGGCTATGAGAGGGTAGGTGGAGGTCATAAGAATATTTTGTACTTGACTTCCAATACCTTCCCTAATGCACATTATATGATGCTTCCGATGTGCCATGAACATGATTCTTTGTGAAGTGGCCTGACTCCATGGAAACTGAAGGACTGGGACATGTCTACCCCTGTAATGGAACTAGCCAGGTCGGGAGTGGTGGGTGCTGCTGATCCCAACCAACTTCTACCCTTAAAAGGCACTATTGAAAATTTGGAAGCCCAAAAGCCCAGAATCAGGACCACCTACCTTTTTTTTAAAAAGGGCTTCCAAAGTTATCCTGACCCAGTGAAATCCTGGGCCTTAATCATTCCCATATCTGAGACTGAGATTCCCGATTACAATGTTTATACTTGTCTGATAAACTGAGGAACTATTTGTAATTGATTTAGTTGAAATTTGAGATAAACAGCATGACTTTAATAGAGCATATATAGAAGCTGAATCTGAATAGGTTTTGCTTTTTTTGATTTAAGAACATTAGTAATATACAAGGTGGAGAGGTATGGAGAGATGCTAAATGATTATTTCTCATCTGTTTTGACTGAAGAACAGGAGAATATTGTAGAGGAGATGACTGAGTTACGGGCTACTAGAATTGAAAGGATTAAGGTTAGTAAGGAGGAGGTGTTATCAATTCTAGAAGGTGTGAAGGTAGATAAATCCCCTGGGCCAGATGGGATTTTTCTGAAAATTGTCTGGGAAGCTAGGGAGGAGGTGGCGGAGCCTTTGGCCTTGATCTTTGAGTCCTCATTGTCTACAGGTTTAGTACCAGAGGACTGGAGCATTGCAAATGTTGTGCCCTTGCTCAAGAAGGGCAGTAGGGATGACCCAGGTAATTATACACCTGTGAGCCTTATGTCTGTTGTAGAAAAAAATTGGGAAAGGATTATAAGAGGCAGACAGCATGGATTTGTCAAGGACAGGTAGTGTCTCTCAAACCTCATTGAGTTTTTTGAGAAGGTGACCAAGCATGTGGATGAGGGTAGGGCAGTTGACATGGTGTACATGGACTTCAGTAAAGCCGTTGTTAAGGTTCCACATGGTAGGCTATTGGAGAAAATACAGAGGCACAGGATTGAGGGAGATTCAGCAGTTTGGATTAGAAACTGGCTTTCTGTAAGAAGTCAATGAGTGGTGGTTGATGGAAAATATTCAGCCTGGAGTCAGGTCACTAGTGGTGTGCCTCAAGGATCTGTTTTGGGACCACTGTTTGCCTTTTTTATAAATGACTTGGATGCAGGCATTGGTGGATGGGTTAGTAAGTTTGCAGATGACACGAAAGTTGGAGTGGTGGACAGTGTGGAAGAATGTTGTAGGTTGCAGGGAGACTTGGATAAACTGCAGAATTCAGCCAAAAGGTGGCAAATGGAGTTTATTACTGATAAATGTGAGGTGATTCACTTTGGGAGGAATAATAGGAAGGCAGAATACCGGGTCAATGGAAAGATTCTTGGTAGTGTAGATGTGCAGAGGGATCTTGGTGTCCATGTACATAGATCCCTGAAAGTTGCCACCCAGGCTGATAGTGCTGTTAAGAAGGCTTATGGTGTTTCAGGTTTTATTGGTAGAGGGATTGAGTTCTGGAGCAGTGATGTCATGATGCAATTATACAAAATGCTAGTGCGGCCTCATTTAGAATATTGCGTGCAGCTCTGGTCGCCCCATTACAGGAAGGATGTGGAAGCATTGGAAAAGGTGCAGAGGAGATTTACCAGGGATGTTGCGTGGTCTGGAGCACAGGCCCTATGAAGAAAGGCTGAGGGACTTGGGTCTGTTCTCATTGGAGAGAAGGAGGCTAAGAGAGGATTTAATAGAGACATACAAGATGATCAGCGGACTATATAGGGTGGATAGTGAGAGTCTTTTTCTGAGGATGATGACGTCAGCTTGTCCAAGGGGGCATAGCTACAAATTGAGGGGTGATCGATTTAAGATAGATGTCAGAGGCAGGTTCTTTACTCAGAGAGTGGTAAGGGCGTGGAACGCCCTGCCTGCCAATGTAGTTAATTCAGCCACATTTAGGGCATTTAAACAGCCCTTGGATAAGCATATGGATAATGATGGGATAGTGTAGGGGGAGGGGCTTAGATTAGTTCACAGGTCGGCGCAACATTGAGGGCCGAAGGGCCTGTTCTGTGCTGTATTGTTCTATGTACTATGTTCTATAAAAGCTCTTAATATAGGTGTCAGTACCATAATTGCTGCAATTCCTTCTCATTGTGTTTCAGGAGTTTTTTTGACATGGTTGTATTACACAACACAGTCATTTTAAAATGATCTTTCAAGATTTATTTCTTCAGTAATTTTTATGTGGCAAAATGCCCTAGATCAAATTTGATTTGATACCAAAAAAAGCTATGGCTAGATTGAGCACTTTTCAGTACCTCCCCTTTGAAATAACTGTTCACATTACATACACACATTGTAAGAGTTCATCTTGATTTGTTTCAAATATAAATTTTTAAATTTAATCTTTTAGGATAACTTATGTGGCATTTGATGGCATCGCCTGAAAAGGTCATACAGATAAGAGTTTTCTTTCCACCTGTTTAAATTTAAGTGAATATGATTTGTGAGACAGTTCTGCCCTTGGGTAATTTGCTTTCATAACAGATTGTGAAGCACTGATTTGATTTTTGCCTATAAATGCCACTTTGCCTGGGGTGAATGATGCTTTTGAAAAAAATTATGTATGTCTTACTGTTCACTTGATCACTTCAATGAATGTGTTTGTTGAGCTTAAGATTTGTTGAGTAGACATTTTTCTCATATGTGGAATTATACTCTTGCTTTAAAACAAAAAAAATCAATGTTTATATTATAGCACAAAAGGGATTTCATGCTAACAATCACACACGCCTGAGTGCTTTTCACCAGATTTAACTCTCACCCATGTTCTCTGCTGTGCGTATATATCATGTTGCATTCTTCCTTTTTATAATTCAGTTTGCTAATTTCCTTTTGCATTGCTATTGTGAATGAGGCTGGCCTTAAACCCATATCTTTCAAAACAGGATTAAAACAGTAAATCTCATGCTAAATCTGAGAAATTTGAAACTTTTAATTCTTTTCTAAAATTTAGCCAGTTATTAGCTACTTGAATTCTGATATTGTGCACAAAGAGCTAAAAATTGGCTTAAATCTTAGAACAGAAAGCCAAATACTGGCAATTAGAAACATAACCTGAAATTGCTGGAAAATCTCTGCACCGCTAGCAGCATCTGTGGAGAGAAATTGGAGTTAATGTTTCAGGTCCAGTGACTCTTCAGAACTGATTGTAGCTAGGAAAAGGTTGGTGTATGTACTGGAGAGGGGGTGGACAGAGCGGGAAAAGAGTGAATTACAGTTGAAGATGGAGCCTCGAGTGAGAAACAAAGTTGGGCAGACAAATGAGTAGGTAAAGATCAACAGGGATAATGAATGGCCACTAAGGGGGTTCATTAGTGGTTGACAATGGTTTGTTTGTGGTAGTAGTCCACGTGATGTCAAGGCCTGGTGTGTGGGGGTTGGGTTAAGGATAGTGGAGAAAGTGTCAAGCCCTGAAGCTGTTGAGCTAATATTGAATCCCAGAACGTTGCAGGGTTGCCAAGTGGAAAATGAAATTTTGTTCTTCCAGCTTCCCATTTGAGCTTTGCTGGAGTACTGTGGTAAGACTTGAGTCAGGTGTTGGCCGGGGAACATGATATGGCAGTCACCCAGAAACTAGGTTATTTTTGCAAACAGCACATAAGTCTTCTGCAAAGTGGTTGCCCAGATAACATTTGTCTCCCTAATGTAGCGGAGACCACCTAATTTATAGACTTTATGGTTGGCTTAAGTTACAAGATTTTCATGTGTCTAAAGAAGTAGGCAAGCTATTGTTTTAAGTAGAACCTTGTGTGAATTTTCTCTATTATACTTTTTGACTGACGAGTAAAGCCAACGTCAAATTCTAGTGAAGTATTTGTCTTCTGCCTTCCAAAAACAAAAATGATTGTTTTGTTTCAGCAAAAGATTTTATCATATAAACTGAAGAATGTTCTCTGTGTTCTCACATCATGTCTTAAGTTGGCCCAATTATAGGTGCATGAAAACTATTGAGACAGGGAGAGTTTGGGCTCCTCTACAAGAGTGTCCGCACTTGCTTTTAACAATCTTGTATGTGAAACCAAATGCTCGCTCTCCCTCCACTATTTTGAGATCACATTATTCAAGTATACTTCTCTTTCCTTGTCTCTTCCTAAATTTTCAGTACCGTGTTGCTGTGTGTGAATTTGGCAAGTATATGTCCACTCTCCTAAGCCTGTCTTCAGCCCTTCTGGCCTGCAGCATATTTTGAGATCCTGAACTTCTGACTCCATAAGGCGGTGAATGGTGTGGCAGACTTTTAGTTAGAGATTCTGTTGAGCCTTTCTGTTTAAATAAAAGAAATGCATTAACTGCAGACATTTTAGAAAATATTTCTGTGGAAGTATGTAACAGTAGCTGAAACATACGAATTTGTTTTTTGAATATTTTATATTTATTTCTTTTCAAGGCAAGTAGCTAGTGCCACCATCTATTCAATGTGATTTACAATTAAACTTGCATTTCAGTGGTTCCTGAAACAGAAATTATCCTAAACTAGTTGTTAATGAAGCTATTAGTGCATTCAGAATTATTCAGCAAGTACCTGATCACATTTAACAGTTTAAAACAAATCTTGTTTTGGGTTTAGCAAGGGTTAAGTACAGTTTGCACAGTGCCCATTTTGAGCTGCCAGAGGAATATTTTGTTTGATTTTATCAATCAATTAAATCTTGAGTTTTTTTTTGAAAAGGGAAACATTGCTAAGTTTTGTCTTTCACTCATCAGAAAGAATTCAAGAATGTCAAACTCCAAATGATCATGACAAATTACATTACAGGAAAAAGGCAGAGATTGGCCAGGCATAATCAAGAAGTCAAGGGTAGCTTTGGCAATTTTTGGCCTGAAAAGTTCCTATTTTTTCCTCTAATTACCCTGGAAAGGATTTGGGCTATGTAAAAATTTCAGTCCCAGTGCAATGCCAGAAATGTCAACTGTAAATCCTAATGATTGGCTGATCAAATCAAACAACACGTCCTGCACATGTTCATAATGAGCAGATTACAAGCTGTACTCAACCAACCGATGCTTGCAAAACCCAAAATAAAACTTGTACTGCTCAAATGAGAGTCTGAGATGGTGCTACTGTTTTCTCCATGCGATATCTAGGCTAATCCGAGTCAAGTTTTCAACAAACCAGAATACTCCTTTTCGCCAAAGTGCGGAGCTGGAGGTAAAAAGCAGGTCAGGCAACATCAGAGGAGCAGGAAAGTTGATGTTTCAGGTCAGGACCCTTCTTCAGAAATGGGCAGAGGCAAGGGAGCTGGGAAATAGAGTGGGAGGAGGTGTGGGGCTTGGGAAAGGTAGGTGAGATGGTGGTAGGTGATGTAGGTAGGGGAGTGATGGGTATTGGTGAGTGGGAAGTTCAGGGCAGGCAGGTGTGGAAGATGGACCGGTTGTGTCAGGTCAAGGAGGCAGGGATGAGGGGGAGGTTTGGATGTGGGATGAGGCCAGGAGTGGGGACATTTTAAAACTGGTGAATTCTATGTTAAGGCCGTCGTCCTTAAGCTCTTGAGGTGGAATATGAGGTGCTGCTCCTCCCAGTTTTTGTGTGGTGTCATTGTGGCTCTGGAGGATGCCTAGGATGGACATGTCATCAAGGGAGTGAGGAAGAGTTAAAATGATTGGTGACCATGTTGTCAATTAACACATACCACTGGTGAACCCACCAGCCTCCGCATCCTGTGCGTCATTCTCCACCAATTCCGCAACCTACAATCTGACCCAGTGACCGAAGAGATATTGGGAGATTTTCATCCCCATCTCTATCCGCCTTTTGTAGAGGCTACTCAGTCCATGATTCCCTCGTCTGCTCACGCCTGGCGCCTTTCCCTGCATGCAGGAAGTGCTACACTGATCCGTACACCTTTTTTTTGGTTTCGCTCCCCCCCCCTCCCCCTGCCCCAACCACACTTGCCTCCACCCAAGACCCAAAGCAAATATTTCCCATCTGACAGGGGTTCACCTATACAACCTCTAACCTGGTCTACTGTACCCATTGCTCCCAATGTGGCCTCCTCTACATCGGTGAGACTAAGTGCAGACTTTGGGACCATGTCATGGACCATCTGTGTTGTGTGCGCAATAATCGACTACATCTTTTGATTGCCAAACATCTTAAAACCCCTCCCATTCCCTCGACGACATGTCTATCCTGGAACTCCTCAGTGTGGTGCCACAATGACACCACGTGCAAACTAAAGGAGCAATACCTCCTATTCCGCCTCGGGAGCCCACAGCTCAATGACCTTAACATAGAATTCACCCGTTTTAAAATCTCCCCACGCTGGCCTCATTGCATATTCAAACTCTCATTCCTGTCCACCATCTCCCCCACCTATCTGCTCTATCCTTCCCACTGACCCAAAATCCCCACTACCCCTGACCTGTATCCACCTATCATCATCATCCCCACCTTGCCCCAGGCTCACCACTCCTCCCTCCATTTATTTCCCAGCTCCCTGACCAGCTGTGATTTTCCAGCTCCACACTGTTGTCTCTGACTCCAGCATTTGCAGTTCTTGCTGTCCTCCTCTTCTTGTGTAGCATAAGTTGTCATGAAATCTTGTATTCTTGAGGGTCACAGCTGAGTGTAAGATGAAAATTCTTTAGCAATATCTCGTTCTTTCAGCTGTAGTCAAGTTCTGCATGACAAGCAATTGTTTCATGTCCAAGTTTTTGCAATCTGACCTCTAGTTACAGAAAACAAATTTTAAAGTAAGTAAAGAAGAAAAAAAATCAGATAGCTATTTGCAAAAATGTGACATAGAACATAGAACATAGAACAGTACAGCACAGAACAGGCCCTTCAGCCCACAATGTTGTGCCGACCATTGATCCTCATGTATGCACCCTCAAATTTCTGTGACCATATACATGTCCAGCAGTCTCTTAAATGACCCCAATGACCTTGCTTCCACAACTGCTGCTGGCAACGCATTCCATGCTCCCACAACTCTCTGCATAAAGAACCTGCCTCTGACATCCCCTCTATACTTTCCTCCAAACAGCTTAAAACTATGACCCCTCGTGCTAGCCACTTCTGCCCTGGGAAATAGTCTCTGGCTATCAACTCTACCTATGCCTCTCATTATCTTGTATACCTCAATTAGGTCCCCTCTCCTCCTCCTTTTCTCCAATGAAAAGAGACCGAGCTCAGTCAACCTCTCTTCATAAGATAAGCCCTCCAGTCCAGGCAGCATCCTGGTAAACCTCCTCTGAACCCTCTCCAAAGCATCCACATCTTTCCTATAATAGGGCGCCCAGAACTGGATGCAGTATTCCAAGTGCGGTCTAACCAAAGTTTTATAGAGCTGCAACAAGATGTCACGACTCTTAAACTCAATCCCCCTGTTAATGAAAGCCAAAACACCATATGCTTTCTTAACAACCCTGTCCACTTGGGTGGCCATTTTAAGGGATCTATGTATCTGCACACCAAGATCCCTCTGTTCCTCCACGCTGCCAAGAATCCTATCCTTAATCCTGAACTCAGCTTTCAAATGCGACCTTCCAAAATGCATCACCTCGCATTTATCCAGGTTGAACTCCATCTGCCACCTCTCAGCCCATCTCTGCATCCTGTCAATGTCCCGCTGCAGCCTACAACAGCCCTCTACGCTGTCAACGACACCTCCGACCTTTGTGTCGCCTGCAAACTTGCTGACCCATCCTTCAATCCCCTCGTCCAAGTCATTAATAAAAATTACAAACAGTAGAGGCCCAAGGACAGAGCCCTGTGGAACTCCACTCACCACTGACTTCCAGGCAGAATATTTTCCTTCTACTACCACTCGCTGTCTTCTGTTGGCCAGCCAATTCTTCAAATGACACTAAATTCTGCATGAATTCCACCAGTTTAACATTCTTTAACTGGATAATTGCACTATTGAGTATAGTACAACACCGTTGCATGTCTTTTTAGGATTGCTTATAAGTGTATGATTATAAAACAATTTTTATTTCAAACTCAAATGCTGATTGTATTTGTATTTGTTTCGTGGAGTCATTTAGTCTTTAAACTTGCCCATCTCTGTGCATTGAGTAGGAG
The DNA here is from genome assembly GCF_030684315.1 of Stegostoma tigrinum. Classification (NCBI taxonomy): domain Eukaryota; kingdom Metazoa; phylum Chordata; class Chondrichthyes; order Orectolobiformes; family Stegostomatidae; genus Stegostoma; species Stegostoma tigrinum. The sequence continues at coordinate 83,292,718 of NC_081362.1, read as the reverse complement.
TTGTGCATCATGTTGAGGTTTTACAGGATGTCAGTGAGACCATTTTTTTGGAGGACTATGTACAGTTCTGGTTGCTGTACAGCAGGAAGGATATAATTTAAATCAGATGTTGCTGGGAATTAGGATTTGAGCTATAAGGAGAGGCTGGATAGGCTGGGACCTTTGTCGCTGGAGTGTAGGAAGTTGTAGGATAACTTTGTAGAAGTTTATAAAATCATGAGGGGCATAGATAAGGTGAATAGCAAAGGTTTTTTCCTTAGTGGGGGAGTTCAAAACCGATGGGGTGGGTGGGGCGGCGGAGGCATGTTTTTGAGGTGAGAGGAGGAAGATTTTAAAGAGACCTGAGGGGCAACGTTTTCACACAATGTTTGTATGTCAGATGAACTGTCGGAAGAAGTGGTATGCAGGTACAGTTACAACATGTAAAAGACATTTGGACAGGTACATGAATAGTAAAGGTTTAGAGGGATATGGGCCAAATGCAAGTAAGTGGGACTAGTTTAGTTTGGGGAAACTGGGTTGACATGGACATGTTGGACTGAAGGATCTGTTTCCATGCTGTATGATTCTACACTGAGCAGTGCTTCTCAAGAAATTTCGAGTGAGGCAAATACTACTGCTCCCCAGAAGAAGTAAGCTATCATCCTAAGCAATCACTAATGTGACAGCTTCTCTTCACTTTTAATAGGGATGCTGAAACACTGCTTTTTTTTGTCTTTAAATCAAAAGCATTTAGCAAAAAATGAAAGCTGTTGAATGCTAGTGGTTACATTGTTGGCGTGAGAGTTCAGAACTGTTGCATCTGCTCTTGTAACAGTAATATAAGTATTGGATGAGCCAATGAGCTAAGAGTCTGGAATTTCTACTGTACTTTCTAAAGTTAAGATCTGATGGTCTTCTCATGTTGTAGTATTTCTTACCCATGCTGTGCTGGGGAAAAAGAACTTCTGGGCTACAGTTCTTTAGCTGTCCAGCTGCCTTTGCATATCTTGTTTAAATGACCGTTCTATGTGCATCGACTTAGACAGTTTCAGTATTTTGTTTCAGGAATGGTGTTTCATTTTTAAAACTTCCCCAGTCAACACTCATGAAGAATTTGAGATTTGACATATAAAAGTTACACAATAATAAAGTAGGTTAAGAAACACTTTATGGGTACAACATCTTGTATATGCATGGAACAGGCTTGGGTAGCATGGTGCTACAGTGGTTAGCATTGCTGTCTGACCACAGCACTGGGGACTAGAATTCAATTCCAGACTTGGGTGACTGTGCAAAACTCATTCTCCCCATGTTGTGTGGGTTTTTGCTGGCTGCTTCGGTTTCCTTCCACAGTCTAAAGATGTGCATTTTAAATGGATTGCACTGTAGGGATTCTACAATCAATTTTGAAATATACCTTCTTTCTGACTACAACAAAAGTACTCAGTTATTTTCACCTTTTTTAAATGTCTTTATTTCCAAATGGCAGTACTATATTCTTTTATCATAGCATCCTGAGTGTTGAGTAATTGGGTCTTCATGAAGGCTGTTCCAAGCAATTTGCACCGGCACTAAATTATAGCAGGGTCAAATCAAGTAGGCGCAGTTGGTAATATTTTCTTTGCCATAACAGCAAATTGAATTAGAGTAGCATGCATCCAAATTTGTGGAGGCCATGAGTTAATCTAATTTCTCCTGAATGTGTATTTCCAATAAAAAGTTACTGCTTTCCACCTAATTTCAAAAAAGGTTTGATGAATTGACACCTCCAGTGCAATGAAATCAGGTACTCAACCTCAGTGAGATTTATCTTTGCCCCTTTTGCTCTTTGTCCCCATTGGGGAATGTTCATTAATTTCCTAATTTGCTGCAGAGCATAGTACCACATTCCACTGTAGTGGAGTGTGGGTATGGATGTAAATTGCCATTGAGAGAAGGTGACATAATGTTCTTAATTCAAGAAGAGGAAAAGGATAAACTGATCAAGTTACTTCATTATTTATGGTCAAATTCTTAGAACCTTTACTTTGATAGATAATTAGGAAGCATTTAGAAATACATCGGTTAATCAAGAAGAACCAACATGGATTTGTTAAAGGGAAATCTTGTTTGAAAAGTGTATTGGAACATTTTGAAGTCCCCAGTGGATATATAATTCAATGCTGTGCAAGTATGCTATATGAATTTTTAGGTTTTGTTAAGACATCTCTCAGGATATTAATTGGAAAAATTCAGTTGTATGTAATGAGGTGAAATGCAGTCACATGAAGAGAAGTTAAGTTGGCAGAGTTTGATTAAATGGGTGTGACTTGGGCTGGAGAAGGGATGAAAGTGGTGAACTCCAGGGTTACTGTTGGATCCATTTTTTGTTCCTGGGTCAAGAGATAATGTTATAATGTATGCACAAAATCTTCAAGAAGAAGAAGCAGAAGGTGTAGTATCAGAGGTAATATCTCAAAATTACCGAAGAGATCAAGGTAGAGGGTTTGGTAAGATACGGGAAGATGCATGTTATGAAAATGGGTCTGAACCCTGAAGTAACGTGAACATTTTTAACACATAATCTTGATTTTATATTTTGTTTTTAAAAATGGCTCACGTAGCCAAAAAGTTTAAGTGGCTGTCTGGAGAGAAACTCACAGGAATATCACACCTATGATGCAAAGGCAACTCGAAACAACAACACGTCAGGGAGGATGGGCAGAAGAAACAATTCATACAATTGTAGAAACCCTACAGTATGGAAGCAGGCTATTCAGCTCATCGGGTCCACACTGACAGTCCAATGAACTCCCCCATAAGCCTGCATTTCTGATGGCCAATCACCAAGCTTTCTCATCCCTGGACACAATGTACAGTTTAGCATGGCCAATCCACCTAACCTGCACATCTTCGGAAGAAACCAGAGCACCTGGATGAAACACGCGCAGAGCAAACAGACTAGGCCGTATCTTACGATTTCAAAGGTAACAAGGGGCTGATGAACTCCCTGCTCGTCACAAGTCATCCTGCAGATTACATCACAAACTGCAGTCATATTTTGTGATTTTTACCTTTGAAAGATACGTGAATACAGGGATTTTAAAAAGCAGTTTCAACTCTACTGGTGTGTGCCATTGGGACTGGATGTTCTCATGAGTGCCAGCCAGTTTAAGGATCAGTATGGTGGAAGTCATGATTGAAAAACCATCCTCTAGTTACTCTGGTATTGCATGTAAAGGGAATGAGTGCTAGAGGTCAGCTGTCCAGCCAGACAAAAGGGTTTCAGAACAACAGAAGGACTCTGTCTCACGCTGAATGCTGGCATTCGATCACTGTTGAAAGGAATTTGAGAAATAAGTGTTCAAACTATTTTTTTTAATCCACTGGAAAATTAAATTCTGCAATTTTAGCCCAGTGCAATTGAGCACCAGTTTAAAATATTTTTTAAATACAATGATTTTCCTTTGTATGTTGAAGAGTAGTGTGGAGGTTCCGGTGTTGAATGGGGGCCGACAAAGTCGGAAGTTACGTGACATCAGGTTATAGTCCAACAGGTCTATTTGAACCCACAAGCTTTGAGTGTAGCCCCTTCATCAGGTTCAACCTGTTGAACTATAACCTGATGTCATGTGACTTCTGGCTGTATTTAAGAGTGGCAGCTTGGTGCTGTTTGGGTTAATGTAGCCCAGATGTTATTCTATAAAACAAACATTTTAATGTGTCAACAAATCACATAAAGAACCTGTTTTGACATTATTTGAAATGACTTTTTATAGAGTACAAATGAAGCAAACGTTTTATGTTTACAAGCAAAGGGAGTGCTCAAAATCTGAAATGGAAGGAGAAAATGTTGGAAAATCTCCAGGGTTATGTGGAAAAACTAGTAGAATGGACTAAGTCAAATGCACCTGGGACCCCATCCATGCCCTCCACCTCCTCCAAGACTTCCAATTCCCTGGCCCCCAACACCTCATCGTCATTATGGACGTCCAGTCCCTATTCACTTACATTCCCCACACACATGGCCTAAAAGCCCTCTGCTTCTTCCTGTGCTGTAGGCCCAACCAGTCCCCCTCCACCAATACCGTCATCTGCTTAACTGAACTGAACCTTGCCCTTAACTTCTCCAACTCTTCCCACTGCCTACAGACTAAGGGGGTGGCCATGGGAACCTGCATGGGCCCAAGCGGTGCTTGTCTCTTCATAGGATATGTGGAACAAACCCAATTCCACAGCTACACTGGCACTATCCCCTACCACTTCCTCCGCTACATCGATGATTGACTGACACTATCAGCGCTGTCTCACGTTCCCATGAGGAGCTCAAACAGCTCATCAACTTTACTAACCTTTCACCCCAACCTCAAATTCACCAGGACCATCTCCGATACTGCTCTTGATCATATGCACTTGTGCTCACGCTCTCGCTGTCGCCATCTCTGGTGACCTCCTCAAAACTGATGTCTGTTTCAAGTCCACAGCTCTTAGACTACAGCTTCTCTCACCCAATTTCCTGCAAGAATGTGATTGCCTACTCCCAATTCATCTGCCTCTGCCACATCTGCTCCCAAGATGAGGCACTCCTCTCCCGAACATCCCAGATGTCCTCATTTCCCTGACCACAACTTTGCGCCATGCCTCCTGCCCCCAGCCTTGGTCAAAAATGCTTTTAAACCACACCTCGGCCTTCACCTGCTCCCCACAACAAAAACAAAGACAGAATCCCCCTTGTCCTTGCATATCACCCCACTAACCTCCGGATTCAATGCATCATTCTCTGCCACTTCCTCCACCTACAATCTGACCCCACAACCAAGGATATATTTCCCTCCCCATCGCTATCTGCCTTCCAGAGGGGCCACTATCTCCACGACACCCTCAACCGCTCCACTCACCCCACTAGCCCCACCACCACCACCTGGCACCTTTCCCTGCAACCGCAGGAAGTACTACACCTACCCCTTTACCTGCCCCTTCACCTCCATCCCAGGCCCCCCAAAAAATTACACATCAGACAGATGTTCATCTGCACATCCACTAATGTGGTCTTTTGCATCCCCTGCTCCCAATGTGGCCATCTCTACGTCAGTGAGACCCAGAAGAGGCTCTGAGACCTCAGAGAAGTCCACATTGATACCATATGGCTGCAGGGTTCCCAGGCGGAATATGAGTTGCTGTTCCTGCAACCTTCGGGTGGCATCATTGTGGCAGTGCAGGAGGCCCATGATGGACATGCCATCAAGAGAATGGGAGGGGGAGTGGAAATGGTTTGCGACTGGGAGGTGCAGTTGTTTGTTGCGAACTGAGCGGAGGTGTTCTGCAAAGCGGTCCCCAAGCCTCCGCTTGGTTTCCCCAATGTAGAGGAAGCCGCACCGGGTACAGTGGATGCAGTATACCACATTGGCAGATGTGCAGATGAACCTCTGCTTAATGTGGAATGTCATCTTGGGGCCTGGGATGGGGGTGAGGGAGGAGGTCCGCCTCCCCCTCTCTCCCTATTTATTCCAGTTCCCTCCCCCCATCCCCCTCTCTGATGAAGGGTCTAGGCCCGAAACGTCAGCCTTTGTGCTCCTGAGATGCTGCTGGGCCTGCTGTGTTCATCCAGCCTCACATTTTATTATCTTGGAATCTCCAGCATCTGCAGTTCCCATTATCTCTCATTAGGTGACAAACCCTGTTTTACATATTGCTATGCCATTATCAGTAATCATTATTGACCTTTCAGCTTTATTTTTCTGCAACAGCTTAATTATGTATGTTTGTTAATATGAGTGTGAGGGTTTAACTACTCAGCAATTTCCTTGCAAATAAAAAATTATAAATGCCCCTGGGATCAGGTTCTTCCTGTGAAGAAAGCAATATGTAGATGTTTCTTCCTGTCTATGTACCAGTTTTATGGCTGTAAAATATTCCTTTAACATGTGGAATATATTACCTTTATTTTACAAGCATGCTTAAAGTGGATAGATATACTCGCCTGGCAGTGGAAGCCTCCCCTGTAAGATTCTCTGGTTCCTAACTGACCTGACTTAGATCTGATGCAGAACTTCTTAGCTTTCCTTGCCTCTTCTGTTAGAAATGGTCTCCTCTTTATGCAACTTCCGGAACTGTGCATCACCAGATGTTCCTGTCTCTTGATTTCACTGCCTCACACAAGCTTCTAATTTTGCTGCCATTTGCAGTTCAAACTTCTACCCTGGAAATAAGGCAATTTATGGGTCATCACCCATGTCACTTGTGGCTCTGTAGCAGTCTGAGTCAGAACAATACTATGTTAAAACTGCATCCACATGTGTGAAGTCATAATGTAGACAGTCATTTCAGCGCAATACTAAGGGAATGCTATAATGTTGGAGGTCTGACTATGACACGAAGGAGCAGAAATAGGCCATTTAGCCCATTGAGTCTGCTCCACTAGTCAATGAAATAGTAGCTGATTAGATCATCATGAATTCCACTTTCCTGCTTTCCCCTGTGGTTCTCTTGACTGATCTAAAAATCTGTCTGTCTCCACGTTGAATTTCCTTTAGCAAACCAGCGTCCACAGCCCTTTGTGTGGCAAAGAATGTTTAAAATTGATTATTTTGAGAGAAGAAATACCTCCCCACTTCTGCCTTACTTTGAGATTATGCTCTCTGTCCTGCATTCTTCTACAAGGGTAAACAATCTCTCTGCTCTACCCGTTCAAGCCCCCTAAAGAGTTCATTATTTCAATAAGGCTGCCTCTCATTCTTCTAAACTGTGTACAGGCTTAACCTACCGAACCTCTCCTAGAATCAACCTAATGAACTTTATTTGGATTTCTTTCAATGCCATTGTACCTTGCCTTTAAATAAGGAGCCTAAAATTGTTAAATCATGCTTGGAATACTCTGAACTAGTGTCTTGCATGGTTTTAGCAAGGCTTTCTTATTTTTATACTCTATTGCCTGTGAAATAATATCTGACATTCCATTTGCCTTTCCTATTATCTGCTGAATTTTGTGTGTTGGCTTTTTCTGATTTGTACATGAGAACCTTCAAGTTCCTCTGTGTTTAAGCTGTCTGCTGTCTCTCTCTAGTAAATAACATTCATCTCCTCTCCTCTCCTCTTCCTGCCAAAATACATAACCTCACGTTGTATTCCATTTGCCAAGTTTTTTTTTCCAATTCACTTAATCTACCTATATCTCTCTGTAGACTTTGTCTCATCCTCACCACCTGCCCTCCCTGTGGATAAGAAATTTAACCAAGCACGTACCTGCCCTCTCGGGCAAATGTAAACAATCCTATAATATTAACTGTCATTCTCCATCCGTATGGGCAACATTTTTCCTTTGACCAATAGTAATGATCCATACGATCGGATTATTTACCTCATTGAACATGGGGCCTTGCTTAGATACAATTGGCTGCTCTGATTTTGTGTTGTGTAATGTGATCACGTTTCAGATACTTGACTGTGGGATGATTAGGTCTTGTGAAAGCTGCTACATAAATCTAAGTTCTTCCTCTCATGAATATAATTCAAATCCCCAAAAAGTGATTATGAGGCCATATGTTCAATAATTGAAAACTAAGGTGCAGCTAAAGCTGTGTGGATTATTGCTTAGGGCCAAGCGGCCTTGGGTTTAGAAATTAAAATGCAATGTCTGACAAAGCAATGGAGATTGCTGAATAAGTTTGGTAAACCATTGATTTAGCTTTTCAAATCACATGGGATGAAGATTCTGGGTAAATGTTTGAAATACTATCGCACTGCCAATTTTGGAATAGCTGTACTAATCCTGAACTGGGAAGGGGGAAGTATAACGAAATTTGTGTGCCCTCATACACCAGTTGCTGAAAATTTACCTGCAGTCGAAGCAGATGGTGAAGAAGGGAAAGGGTGTGTTGGCATTTATGCCAAGAGGATTAGAGTACAGGAGCAGTGCTGTCTGCCTGCAATGGTACAAGGCCTCGGTGATGCCATACCTGGAGTATTATGTGCAGCTTTTATCTCCTTATCTGACGACGGATGTTTTAGTTATGGAGAAAGTGCGACCAAGGTTTATTAAACTGATTCCAGGGTTGATAGAACTGACTCAGACTGGATCAGTTAGGACCACATTATCTGGAGTTTTGAAGAATGAAGGGGAAATCTGAAGAGGTCATGACAGGATAAATACAGGAAGGATCTTTCTGATGGCCTGGGAGTCCAGAACCAGGGTTACTGTGCAAGTACATAAAGTAGAATATTTAGTATAGAGATGACTGGACATTTCTTCATCCAGAAGTGGTGAACCTGTGGAATTCTCTGCCACAGAAAGCAATTGAGGCCAAAATGTTGAATGTTTATGTATTAAAGAGCCTCTGAAGTGATTAAGATAGAGTTTTAAGCTACATTTATTAGTTTAATCCTTGTTTAATACACAACTTGGTAAAGGAACTGAAGCCAATGCTTGAAACAAATGCCCAGGCAAGTTTTAAACAGCTGATTGTTACTTAAAATGCCTACAAGCATTCTGAGATTAATGTCATTTTAGCACCATTGCTGCATCTAACTATCTCTCAATGGTAGATAGCTGTGAGTGGACATGAATTTCATGTTGATTTCATGTGCTCCTTTAAAGGGATACTTATTACTCATGTTGGTCGCTGATGGAGTTATGGAGAAAACCTCTGACGTGCATTGGAAGTGTTTAATGTTTTAACAAAGATCTGTAACTTGGGTTGTGGTTGGAGTTGTTGATTGGTTTGCTGATTTGACTGGTTTTCATGCAAACCAACAGCCGCACTTCAGTTACACTCAAAGACGAAAGACCCCATACCCACAATGAGCAGGACAAATATGATACACAAACTACCATGCAACAACTGAGAAACACTACATAGGATAGATGGGTGTGAAACTTGCCACCAGGATACATGAACACCAACTTGCCCCAAAATGGTACAACCAACTCTCCCTTGTTTGAATACACTCCAACATAGAAGGGCATTAGTTTAACTGGGATAAAGCTACAGTACCAGGACAAGCAAAACAAAGACGAGCATGAGAAATCCTGGAGACCTGGTTTTCAACCACCAATACGATAAACAAACATGTTAAAATAGACTGCATTTACATTCCACCACGGTACAAAACCTGAAACAAGACTACCCACCATGATAGACCGGACCATATAAATTCAAAGCGGGACAGAGCAACAATGCTTCAGCAGAAGCTGGACAGCACTGAAGATGCCCCCCATAAGGGAGATGAAATGTTTGCACGAAAACCAGTCAACTCAGCAAACCAACACATTGGAAGATTTTGGAATGTGGGGCAGGATCTTGTTTCAGAACTTCTAAGTTGGAGTCCAATAGGAGTCCCCACACAATGTGGGAAATAATTACTTGGATATAATCTTCCTCCATTTAATCACTTATTTACCAAAGGGTGGTTTCACCAACTAATTAAAAATGGTAGTAGGCTCTTGAAGCTGGTGGACCAATAGTAGGCTATCCAGAATATATGTGCTTTCCAGCTTTGTAAACTTTTGAATAAAAATGTGTCTGATCAGCTGGTTGCCATTTTTTTTTTGAGGTATCATCCTTTATGGATGAAGGCTTGCACTGTGGTCACGCAGGTGTAGAGTGCTGAAAGCCTATCTGGAGCAATGGCTCATTGGTTTTCCTTTTGGGTAGGTGTTTTCATGAAATAGTCCAGCCCTTGTCATCTCGGGGTCTTGGAGACCGACAGATAAATTCTAGTCAGCCTCTGATAATGAACCACTGAGTTACAGTTGTGGCTTCACTTACTGCTTGCAATAGATATAATGCCCCTTGTAACTTGCATTCTGCTTGGAATAAGAACCAAACTTGTGCTGTTTCTGGTCATAGTCTACAAGCCAGTTGCCGCTTTGGCCTTTCATCAGTGCATGTAACAATTCTATTTTTATCACAATAAGTACTCGTCAGATAATATAATTATCATTTAAAACATACAAGGTCTTGCAGCATGATTTTCTTGATTGTTTCAATGTCATACAATCCGCTTTGAACAACCTTTGTTACAATATAATTTCCAAGTCAGAATTTGTCTTAAGTATTGCCTGTACAAATGTTACAGCTCTGACCTTTTGATCAAATGGTATTTTCCCTCATCTTTTCTTTATACACCATACCTTAAATGTAAGGTTTGTGCCAACATAGTTAAACTGTTTCTTTTTCCTTTGTGGAGAAGTATGTTGCTCTGCTTTTGTATCTACCTGACTGAATGGGAGCAAGGTGATGAAATTTGGATTGTGTGGTTGCAGATCCACATTATGCTGCTGATCAATGTTCATTGAGACAGCGTATCCTAAATAATGTAGGAAGTTCGAAGACAGTGAAGCTTAAAACATTTGCTATTCTAAACATAAATTTTGAAGTAATTTCTCTGAGATATTTCTGCACTGTATTAAAGATTATACTGTTTGCTTGAGATAAAGTTGACAAGTGGTCAGTCACTTACCTCATTGCCATTCTGTTGATGCATCTGTTTTCTCTCCAGGATTTGGAATGCACTGACTGATAACTATGGTAATGTAATGGCTGTGGACTGGAAGACATCCCACACCCGAGCTTTGCACCTGCCAACATTGAATCTGTCGGAAAAGGCGGTGAGTATTTCACCATTGACTGCCTTGGGCAACACTGAATTAGAGGACTTTTGTTTCTGCTTATAAAATCAACTAAAGTTGTGTGAAACAGCCCTATTATTGTCATAGGTTAATTTATGATTTTATAGATTTATAAATAATATTTTTATGCCCAATCTTTTGGCAGCTGGTGATTAAAATACCAATAATAAAATGTTTGTTAAAATACATGTCCGTTTATATGTTAGTACTTTCATGCAGAATTTACTTCTGTGCCCCTTCTATCTGCGTAAGGCACCAGACATGTATATTCAGATAAAACCGTGTAAACTCTTCCAGAATTCAAATGAAAAGACTGCAAATAAAAAAGCAGCTTGATGGCCTTGTTGAGGCACGGCTGTCAGTTCAATTTTGATTGTGGTGTTCATAGACTGGATACCCAAGCACTTATAGCAGTGATTGTCAGGGGGATTACCCAATTATCTCCATTTTAGCTAGGACTAAAACATAACTGTATGTTTTTAGCCTATTTTAAATACTACAAATAGGAAATAATATAAAATATTGACAATCCACCGATATTACTGTTCCCACAGCTAAAACTTCTGTAATGAATGTAACTTGGAGTTCCTGTTGAAAGTTTATAAGTTACTGAATGAAAGATAAAAGTGGGGGTCTGGATGAGCACAGCAGGCCAAGCAGCATCTCGGGAGCACAAAAGCTGACGTTTTGGGCCTAGACCCTTCATCAGAAAAGGGGGATTCTGAAATAAATAGGGAGAGAGGGGGAGGTGGACTAGAGATAGAGGAGAAGATAGGTGCAGAGGAGAGCATAGGTGGGGACAGAATAGGTCAGTCTGGGGAGGACGGACAGGTCAATGGGGTGGGATGTGTTTAGTAGGTAGAAAATGGAGGTGTGGCTTGAGGTGGGAGGAGGGGATAGGTGAGAGGCAGAACAGGTTAGGCGGGCGGGGACGACCTGGGCTGGTTTTGGTATGCAATGGGGAGACAGGAAATTTTGAAGCTGGTGAAATCCACATTGATACAATTGGGCTGCAGGGTTCCCAAGCGGAATATGAGTTGCTGTTCCTGCAACCTATGGGTGGCATCATTATGGCACTGCAGGAGGACCAGAATGGACATGTCGTCTAAGGAATGGGAGGGGTAGTTGAAATGGTTCGCGACTGGGAGGTGCAGTTGTTTACTGTGAACTGAGCATAGGTGTTCTGCAAAGCGGTCCCCAAGCCTCCGCTTGGTTTCCACAATGTAGAGGAAGCCACAGCGGATGCAGTATACCACGTTGGTGCATGTGCAGGTGAACATTTGCTTGATGTGGTAAGTCATCTTGGGGCCTGGGATGGGGGTGAGGGAGGTGGTGTGGGGGCAGGTGTAGCACTTCCTGTGGTTGCAGTGGACACTGCCGGGTGTGGGGGAGCGGAGCGGGAGTGTGGAGCATACAAGGAAGTCGCGGAGAGAGTGGTCTCTCTGGAAGGCATTCAAGGGTGGGGTGGGAAAAATGTCTTGGGTGGTGGGGTTGGATTGTAGATGGCGGAAGCGTCGGAGGATGATGCGTTGTATCCGGAGGATGGTGGGGTGGTATGTGAAGACTAGGGGGATATTCTTTTGGGTGGTTATTGCAAGGGTGGGGTGTGAGGGATGAGGTGCGGGAAATTTGGGAGAATCCCCCTAGCTCCACACTCCCCTCCAACCCCACCACACCCGGCACTTTCCCCTGCAACTGCAGGAAGTGCTACACCTGCCCCCACACCACCTCCCTCACCCCTATCCCAGGCCCCAAGATGACTTTCCACATCAAGCAAATGTTCACCTGCACAAGCGCCAATGTGGTATACTGCATCCGCTGTACACGATGTGGCTTCCTCTACATTGTGGAAACCAAGCGGAGGCTTGGGGACTGGTTTGTAGAACATCTATGCTCGGTTCGCAGTAAACAACTGTACCTCCCAGTCGCGAACCATTTTAACTCCCCCTCCCATTCCTTAGACGACATGTCCATCATGGGTCTCCTGCAGTGCCATAATAATGCCACCCATAGGTTGCAGGAACAGCAACTCATGTTCCGCTTTGGAACCTTGCAGCCCAATGGTATCAATGCGGATTTCACCAGCTTCAAAATTCACCCCACCCCACTGCATCCCGGAAACTAGCCCGGCTCGCCCCCGACCGCTAACCTATTCTTCCTCTCACCTATCCTGTCCACCCACCTCAAGCACTTCCATTTCTTACCTACTAAACTCATCGCGCCCCCTTGACCTGTCCGTCCTCCCCGGACTGACCTATCCCTTCCCTACCTCCCCACCCATACTCTCCTCTGCACCTAACTTCTCCTCTATCTATCTCTAGTCTGCCTCCCCCTCTCTCCCTATTTATTTCAGAATCCTGTCCCCATCTCCCTTTTCTGATGAAGGGTCTAGGCCCAAAACGTCAGCTTTTGTGTTCCTGAGATGCTGCTTGGCTTGCTGTGTTCAGAATCTCCAGCATCTGCAGTTGCCATTATCTCTGTTCACAAGCTGCTGAATGAAATCTGCAATCCTTTTGTTCCCTTGCTATACAGTAGTGGAGAAGATGTAAAGGAAATCTAACGTAATCCATGTTAATCTGAAATATGTCAAAGAAATATTTTGAATTTTTGAAGCTGCAGCAACATGTAAGGATTGCCTGACACACCTTAAAACAGTCCAAGTGTAATTTGCTTTTGAGATGCAACTGTTTAATGCGTTTCCTTTCTCTGGTTTGCTAATTTAGAAGTTTGCTAATGGGCTGTCCAGTACTGAATAACACAACCTACTTCCATCTATCGATACATATTTTTACATAGGGAGTCATTCTCTGCAAACAACTGGAATATGTTCAAGTCTTGTACAATTTCTGAATTACTTGGGAAGTCTTATGGCTTTCGCCATGGCATGTCTCAGTGAATCAGGGTCAACTTGCCAACCAGTCGGCACCCTTTATTTCCATAGCACAGACTGTTTGCTTCTTTTTCATTCGTCTGTTGGATATGGGCATTGCTGGTTGAGCCAGCATTTATTGCCTGTCCCTAGTTGCTCTTGAGAAGATGGTGGTGAGCTCCCCTCTTCAGCTGTTGCAGTCTGTTTTCTGTACATAAATGCTGTTGGGAGTGTTGTCACTATTTGAAATTTGGTATTCTTGCATTTGTCTTGATAAGTGCAGGATGAAATGTTTTGGCAACATGTATCTGTTTCAGCAATACTCAACTTTAAAAGTGAATGACTGAAAGGGCCACATGACAGGATTTTAAGTTTGAAGACTATTCCATGTAAAAACATCGACTAAGTGCCCTCTTTCAGCAGCTCAATTTTATTCTAAATTAGAGAATAGATATTCTTTAAATATTTAAATGTTCTTATAACTGGAAGTCCCTGATGCAGTCAATCATCTTGTAAGCTGCACTTCTACATTGCAATCGCGAACGTACAGCATAGACAAGAAGAAATGACTATGTGGAAGGTATGTGTATGTGCAACCAGGCATCAAACTTAAAGGGACCACGCAGTTCATCAAGCTAGTTATGCGTGGCAAATTAAAGTTAAAGGAAACATTGTCATGGTTACATTTTACTGTCTCTCTGAGGTGACCCCTTCGTTGTTCTTGAACCAGTCTAAAGCTGCTATTTGTTCTCTTTTTCTAGCGAATAACTTTTTGCATATTTCAATATGGCGATTACCCTGCTGTGTTCTTGAGGGAAGCTTTGTATGTCTGTCAGGTTTTGTAAAATGTCAAGCTGCCGATTTCTGAAAGCAAATACACCACAGGAAGTTGAACTCTGAGCCATACTGAGTTACTTAATATCAGCCATAATTGAGGAAGGTGCTTTACAATTGAATTTGGAGGTAGGATTTTTTCATTGCTATTGTAGTTGAATATATTTCTGTCCTTGCATGACATCCAAACATATACTTCCCAAAAGATACACGTTCACTGTCTGATTTCCCTGTACACTTCTTTTGGCTGTGCCATTTGGACTGTCCTCCAAACAGTCATCTAAGGCAACAAGCCTTCTATTAGAAAAATCCAAACTTGTGAGCAAAAATTAAAATCCAGAAGTCAGCTAGAATTTAGAAACATTGTTGTGATATTTAGCAATGTGACCCATCCAGCCACGTTTCTTGTGCAGAACAAATGCATTTAATTTCCTTGTCTCTCTGCCTACACATGTCAATGAAGAACATACCTTCAGTCATGAGTCACTGGGAAGTGAGCAAAGTTCATTGCATAAAAACTATCAAAGATATTTTGTAAAGACATTTGTAAGCATTTATTTACTTCAAAAGAAAATTCTTCCTTCAGGAGTTGTTTTGTTAACTGAACCTGGTTTATTTTGATGTTTTATTTTTGACCCTAATTGAGTGTTTTGCACAGCTGATTCTGCCTAATTACAGAAGAAAGTGAAAATCAGAAGGCTCCCAATGTTTTTAATCAATTGAGACACATGTCTAAAAGTGAGCATCTTTTCACTGTTGACCCTGTGAATCTTGTTGACATCAAAATGAATCCAAACTGAGTTTGGCCAGCAAATACACAGAACTCCACTTATAATACAGCTGTCAAAAATATGTAAGAAAACGGAAATGATTAACCAGTGTTACAAAATATAATACTTAATGCTACAATTATAATTAAATTGCTTTACCATTTTGGAATTGTGCTGTTTTTATATAGCTGGGTTTAACTGGTAATATGACAATGATTAGGGGAGCCTCTATTTTGATTGTCAAATTCAATTGAGTTAAACTACTTTCTAATACGAATTGTGCCTGCATATTTAGGAATTAATTCTATTATAACAATTTTGAAGCATTTTTAAAATGTAGATTGAATCTCTGTGCCTCTGTGCTTATCTATTTATTGAAATTAAATTGATTTATTATGACTTGCTTATAAACTTGGATGTGCTAATCCTAATGGGTAGGAACTTTTAGACTGGGGCTTCATTTGCATGACCAATGAACGTAAAGGATCTCGTCAAACTTTTGAGGTCTTGGAGAATGTCCTTCTTTCAACTGAATATCTTAACACAGATTGGTTGGTCAGTCATGTCATTTTAATTTGCGCAACAGTTCCAAACAAAAAATTGTCATATTTTGCTACATTACAACAGTGAAAGCTCAAGGAGAATGTTCATCATCTTATCCAGGAAACACGAAGTGGTGGAGAAAATGGCTGCCATGCCGATTGACTCCCTCATCCCAAGAAAGGTTTTTAAAATGAAACTAGGCTAAAGGCTTCTGCTAAGTATGAATAGTGAATGTAGCTCTCCATCTTTTAAAAATGGATGGAGACAAATAGTTAACCAATAGAGAAGCCAAATTTGTCTGTTTGAATGTATACAATGCAGGGACTCAAAAAATCCTCTTGGTTGCTACAGTAAGGGCATACGTATGGGCGGATTGTACGTAATGATGAGGATAAAACGTATGAAAATGAAGTGTACGGCGGTGTTTTGTCTGGTCTGTTTGCAAAGTATTTTGCAATTCTGTATGCATTTCTCCAAATAGCAAACTACAAACATTTTGTTAGTGTTTCATTCCACAGTGGTTTGTCTACTTGGTCTATTAAATTTATAATAGAACTGCTTATATAGAGTTAGTTAATATTCTATTAATTACAATAAATTTTGTTACATCCTTCTGTACAGATAAAAGTAACGTTTTTAGTATTGCATTGTGATAAAGTTTGTAACAAGCTTTGGTGTAGAGATAAAACAGCAGGCTCTTGAAAGAAAATTTGAGACACATTTTGGATTAAAGTCAATAACTTTATATTGGCATCTATTCAAATTAGCTACAGCGGGAATTAACTACAAGAATTTGCAATTCAACTGACTTTATTGTTAAAATGAGTTCCAGTTAGCTGCCAAATTACATCTTAATTTCCTATTATATATTTACCTGATGGGTTTCGTATCCTAAATTCCATGGGACTGCACTTCCCATCCAAAAGTGTTTTTTGGACCCAGTTGCCAACATTAGAAAAGACCCAGCTCAAAAGAGGTTTTGGAGCCAGTTGCCCATATAGTACTGACAGACTACAGCTTGCAGTAGTTCAAACTCGGGAATTAACTGGTATGAATTGAAGTACACTAGTCCCAAGGGACTTCTACTGAAATACAGCACTCAGTTACCATACATTTCTACAGTACTGTACAGAATTAATGTTAGGATTTCATACTTCACACACTGTCACCAAGGATTTGCATTGAAGTATGAGGTGTGGACACACAGTAATATATTTCAGTAACTTTATACACAAAACAGCTTAATTTTTGGCAAGACATGTGTGTGTGAGTGAGCGTGTGAGATCAGTTCAGAGTATGGATTTTTTGTCTGCAGGCCTTAATTATTATTACCCATTATCATCTTCCCTCATATTGGTAGTCACTGTTGTAAAGTGTTCTCATTTTAGTTTTATGTCACCTGTTACAGTCTTTGTTAACTACATCAATTTTGTTACAATCCGAATGGGGGAGCTAGAAACCAAAAAAGCCATATTTACAAGCGACCCACGAACGAGCCAGACTTTATAAAAGACCTTAAAGTAAGGGAATACCTAGGAGGCAGTGATCATAAAATGGTAGAGTTCAGTCTGCAGTTTGAAAGAGAGAAGGCAGAATCGGATGTAATGGTGTTACAATTAAATAAAGATAATTACAGGGGCACGAGAGAGGAATTGACGAAAATTGATTGGAAGCAGAGCCTAGCGGGGAAGACAGTAGAGCAACAATGGCAGGAGTTTCTGGGTGTAATTGAGGACGCAATACAGAGGTTCATCCCAAAGAAAAGTAAGATTATTAGGGGTGTGATTAGACAGCCATGGCATTTTATCAAAGAAAAGGAAACAGCCTATAAAGTGGCCAAGAGCACTGGGAAATCAGAAGATTGGGAAGGCTCCAAAAACAAACGGAGGATAACAAAGAGAACAATAAGGAAGGAGAGAATCAAATATGAAGGTAGGCTAGCTAGTAATATTAGAGATGATAGTAAAAGCTTCTTTCAATATATAAGAAACAAATGAGAGGCAAAAGTAGACATTGGGCTGCTCCAAATTGATGCTGGAAGGCTAGTGATGGGAGATAAGGAAATAGCTGAAGAACTTTAAGTACTTTGTGTCAGTCTTAGGCCGATTAGCCTAACCTTGGTAGTTGGTAAAATTCTTGAATCCATTGTCAAGGATGAGATTTCTAAATTCCTGGAAGTGCAGGATCAGATTAGAACAAGTCAGCACGGATTTAGTAAGGGGAGGTCGTGCCTGACAAACCTGTTAGAATTCTTTGAAGAGGTAACAAGTATGTTAGACCAGGGAAACCCAGTAGATGTTATCTATCTAGACTTCCAAAAGGCCTTTGATACGGTGCCTCAAGAGAGGCTGCTGAGCAAGGTGAGGGCCCATGATATTCGCGGTGAGCTACTGGCTTGGATTGAGGATTGGCTAGCTGACAGAAGGCAGAGAGTTGGGATAAAAGGCTCTTTTTCGGAATGGCAACCGGTGACGAGTGGTTTCCCGCAGGGTTCAGTGTTGGGGCTGCAGCTGTTCACCTTTTTATATATTAATGATCTGGATGAAGGGACGGGGGCATTCTGGTGAAGTTTGCCGATGATACAAAGATAGGTGGACAGGCAGGTAGTACTGAGGAGGTGGGGAAGCTGCAGAAAGATTTAGATAGCTTAGGAGAGTGGTCCAGGAAATGGCTGCTGAATTTCAGTGTGAGTAAATGTGAGGTTTTGCACTTTGGAAAAAAGAGTACAGGCATGGACTATTTTGTAAATGGTGAGAAAATTCGTAAAGCAGAAGTGCAAAGGGATCTGGGAGTTTTGGTCCAGGACTCTCTAAAAGTTAACTAGCAGGTGATTAAGAAAGCAAATGTAATGTAGTTTATCTCAAGAGAGTCGGAATATAAAAGCGGTGATGTGCTTCTGAGGCTTTATAAAGCTCTAGTTAGGCCCCACTTAGAATACTGTGTCCAATTTTGAGCCCCACATCTGGGGAAGGACATACTAGCCCTGGAGCGTGTCCAGCGGAGATTCTCACGGATGATCCCTGGAATGGTAGCTTTAACGTTTGATGAATGGCTAAGGATCCTGGGATTGTACTCATTAGAGTTTTTAGAAGGTTGAGGGGAGATCTAATAAAACTTACAAGATAATGTATGGCTTAGAAGGGGTGGACACTAGGAAGTTGTTTCCATTAGGTGGGGAGACTAGGACCCATGGGGACAGCCTTAAAATTAGAGGGGGTAAATTTAAAACGGAAATGAGGAGATGTTTCTTCAGCCAGAGAGTGGAGGGCTTGTGGAATTCATTGCCACAGAGTGTAGTGGAGGCTGGGACATTAGATGCCTTCAAGGCAGAGATCGACAAATTCTTGATTTCAGAAGGAATCGAGGGCTACGGGGAGAGTGCAGGGAAGTGGAGTTGAAATGCCCATCAGCCATGATTTAAATGGCGGAGTGGACTTGATGGGCTGAATGGCCTTACTTCCATTCCTATGTCTTATGGTCTTATGAAATGAAGAAATTATTGAGATGATTTCACTCTGTAACTTCTACTTTAATATGAATGAAGATCACTACAAATTAAACATGAATGAAGATCCGATATTTCAAGTAAAGGCAAAGGTAAATTTAACTTTAAAAAATTAATGCATTAAAGGTACTTTTTCAACAAGTACAAGCTGCTGTGTTATTCACCTCAGATGTAGTGCCATGTGAAGTTCCAAAATTCTGTAATACTGGATCTCTCTTTTCTACTCAATTGATCCAGCCCTCTAGTTGCGATCATTGGCAGCATACCCAGAAACAGTCATTTCCTGAATAGAGTATACTTACAGAGCCTCCTTAGGTAGGTTTGCCACAGTCTTGAAGTCCAGTGTTCTGAAGGAACTCCTCATTGCAAGGCCTGTAATAAATACCATTAAATGGGCTGGTCAACTCTGGCAAAACTGAAGAAGTAGAGGTAAAATTGTCAAATTCACAACACTTTTTTAAACCATGCTTTGGTTAGCTGCCTTGTTTAATTGTGTTACATACAATTGCTGTAAACAGACCTCTGTTCTCCTGTCTGTTGCTGCAGACCCATGAGTCTGGCTGCGTGATTTTTGTTAACTTTCTTGCTTTTGATACTGCACCCAGGCCAAGGATCACTAAGGTATATGAGCCAACCTGCACAATTCAAGAAAACTTCAATTATTTTTGTTCGTTCAAGGGGTGTGGCTGTCATTGGCTGGGCCATTATTTATTGTCTATCCCTAATTGCCCTTGAATAGGTAGTTATGAGTTGTGTTGTTGAATTGCTGCAGTCCATTAGGTATAAGTATACCCACAATGCTGTTAGGGAGTTCTGGGATTTTGACCTAGCGGCACTAATCAGCATAGATTACTGCTGAAGGAGCAGTAATCTATGGCCAACTTCAGGATAGTGAGTGGTTCGGAGGGGTGCTAACATGACTGTTCCATGTACCTATTACGCTTGTCCTTCTAGGTGGTAGTGCTTGTGGATTTGGAAGGGCCTGAGTAAGGATGCTTGGTGAATTCTGCGCTGCTTCCATATGTGGCGTATTGTGTGCTAATGGTGAAGGGAATGAATATTTTTAATGTGTTGCCGATCAAATGGATGCATTGTTCTTGATTGTGTCGAGCTTCTTGATTTGATGCGGGAGTTGCACATATCCAGGCAAGTGGGGGTTTTCCATAACCACATCAAAATTGTGAATAGGCTTTTGGGAGTCAGGTGAGTTATTTGCTGTAAGATCCCAGCCTCTGACTTCTTGCAGCCAACGTATGTCAGAGTCAATTCAGTTCCTGGTCAACAATAGTGCTAAGGATATTGATGGTGAGGGATTCAGTGATGATAATGCCACTGCTGTCTAGTGACAATAATTTAAATTCTCTCTTGTTGGAGATAGTCATTGCCTGACATTGTGTAGAGTGAATGCTAATTTCCAATCAGCTTGACTCTGGCTTTTGTCCAGCTTTTGCTGCATTTGGATGATGTGGACTGCTTTGTTAACTGAGTCGCCGTGAATGGTGCTGAACACATTGCAATTATCAGCAAACATTCCCAATTCTGAGGTAGACAAACAGGAGGCTAGAAGAACAACAGCAAGCCAGGCTGTAACTGAGGGCAAAGGAGAAGTCCATGTTTTGGGTAGTACCCTTCTTCAGGTGTGCATGCAGGTGTAGGAGGAGCTGCAGATAAAGTTGGGGGGTGGGGGATTAGTGGAATGGTGGTGATAAGCGGACACTGGTAGGTATGACCTGGTGGCCTATGGGAGGGATGAATCTAGTTGGTGGCTGGAAGTGAGGGTCAGAATGTGGAATGAAATGGAAGAGAGGAGGTGCAGCTGGAAATGGAGCTGGGGAATGGGTGGAAAAATTATTTGAAATTGAATTCTCCAGTGTTGAGTCCTCCAGGCTGGGGGGTGTCCAGGCAGAAGATAAGGTGGTGGTCTTCAAATTTGCATTCTGAGGCAAGCTTGAGAGTTGGTGGTTTTTCGGAAGACTTAACGCAAATTTGAAGAACACCACCTTATCTTTCGCCTGGATGCCCTACAGCCTGAAGGACTCAACGAGGGTAAATCACTCAGCCCCTCAAACCTGCTGTGTCACTTAATACGGTAATGGTTGATGCGACACTCTTCCCTTACACTTTCCTGCCAGTTCCCTATAAATCCTTGATTCTGCTACTGATCAAGAATTTTATCTTTTATTTTATTTTATCTCTGCCTTAAATCATCCCTCCCATAGGCCACCAAGGACTGTTGCCCCCACAGCTGTCTGTGGCAAGGCGTTCCAAAGACTCTTGTGGTTGGTAGGCTTGCCGAGCTGGTTCGTTGTTCCGCAGATGTTTCATTACCCTGCTGGATAACATCATCACTGTAGCCTCTGATAAAGCTCTGTTGTGTTTTCCTGCTTGGTTTTTAAACTCCAGAAATTGAATCTACTAATTTTAAATCTACTCCTTAGATTCCAAAGACTTTAAAGCTTCTGAGAGGAGCAATCACTCCTCATCTCAGTTTTAAATTGGAGCTTCGTTAATTCTGAGTATATGTCCTCTGGTTTTGGACTCTCCCATGAATAAGAAATGTCCTCTCATCATCGACTCTTGTCAAGGCCTTAAGAGTCCTTTTCTTCAAGGAGATTGCTCTTATCTTTCCAAACTTCAATGAGTAGAATCTCCAACCTGTTTAATCTTTGCTTGTAAGACAACCTGTCCATATCAGGTGAACTTCCTCTGAACTGCCTGCAATGAAATAATATCTCTTCTTAAATGAGAGGACCAAAATTGCTCCAGATGTGGTCTCAGCAGTATCTTGGACTGTTACAGTAAGACTTCCCTACTCTGGTACTCCCACCAGCTTGAAATAAGGGCCTTAATTACCAGCTGCCTGTTTGCTACCTTTGTATTTCACACACAAGTACCCCCAAGTTCCTTCTGTGTTGCAATTTTCTACAGTTTTTACCCTTTAAAACAATACAGTTCTTTTGTTCTCTCTTCCAAAATTGTCTGGCAAATGCCAGTGCTGTAAGTGTGTTGGAGCAGCTTTGCTAGGGGTGCAGAAAGTTCTGGAGCTCAAGACTTCAAAGCTATTAACCAGATGTTGTCAGGGCTCAGATGCTTTGCAGTACTCAGCTGTTCCTTAATATCACTTGCAGTGAATCAGACTGACTGAAGCCTGTCACCTGGGATTCTGGGAACCTCTGGAGGAGAGCACAATGGCTCATTCATTCAGCACGTCTGGCTGACTGTTGCGAATGCTTCAGCCTTGTCTTTTGCAGTGTGTTTAGGCTACTGTATCTTTGAGGGTGGAAATATTCTATGGCCTTCTCCAGTGAATTATTTGTCATTTTCTGTTCACAATTGGATGTGATATGACTGTAGAGCATAGATCTGATTTACTAGTTGTAGGATCTCTTAACTTTGACTACCACGTGCCATTTATGTGCCAGAAATCATAAGTAGTTTTGCATTCATCAGGTTGACACCTCATTTGTGATGCCTGTTGCTGCTCCTGACACGATCTCCTGCACTCTTCTTTGAAGCAAGGTTGATAGTAAAATGTAGGGTATACAGCGTAGTTTGATCTTCGAGTAGGATAATAGGTCTGCACAACATTGTGGACCAAAGGGCCTGTACTGTTCTATGTAAATGACTCTTTGGCTTGATGGTATTAATAGGGTGGAAGATGTATCAGACCATGAAATTGGAGGTTTCATTTTAGTATAATTCTGCGCCTAATGATGGCTCACAGTGTCACATGGGTGCCCTTGAGTTGCTATTTTTATTTGCGGTCTAACCCATTTAACGCTGTAATAGTGTCGTACACAACTATGGAGGGTATCCTCAGTGTGAATATGGAACTTTGTTTCTATAAAGAATGCAGTGGTCACTCATGCCAGTAATGCCCTGGACAAATGCATCTGCAAATTACAAACTCCTGAATGTACTTTCAAACTTTATTCCAAACCATTTACAGATTCCACAGATGTGCACATTACTGGTCACAGGCCTCCAGTCCAAAAAAGCAATAAAAATGTCCGTTCTGTGCTATTTTCAGATCATTGGTCATTACACTGTACTGTATATAAATATAACCCCTATTTCTGGGGGGGTTTGGAATCTTATTAAGAAATTTCTTCCATAGTATTAGATATACCTTGATGACTATTCATCTTGTTTAATTGTTTTACAGTATTCTAAGGCAGGCCTTATCTTTGTGAAATGTGACTTGTGACATTCATTAACTTAGTCAGTTAACTTATTTTCTAAAGTATGAAATAGTTTATAGGCTGATATTGTCACTTCCAATATATTCTTTATTGTAAATTTATGTCTGAACAGAACAAAACGACACTGATGTTGATCTGTTGTTGACCTACCACTACTGAATCATTTGTAGAATTAAAAAAAAGGAAGTGTTACACTTAATCATACAGCATGGGAACAGACGCTTCTGTCAAACTTGTCCATACTAACCAGATATCCTAAATTAATCTAGTCCCATTTGGCCCATATCACTCTTAAACCCATCCTACCCATCCAGATGTTTTTAGTGTTGTAATTGCACCAGTCTCGACTACTACTCCTGGCATCTCATTACATATATGTGCCACCCTCTGTATAAATGTCCCTTAGGTCCCTTTTTTATATCTTCCCCTCTCACCTTTTATAATCTTATGCCTTCTAGTATTGGATTCCCCTCCCTGGAGAACAGACCTTGGCTTTTCACCTTCTCCTGCCCCTCATGATGTTATAAATCCCTGTAAGGTTGCCCCTCAACCTCTGGCACTCCAAGGAAAATAGTGCCAGTCTCTTCAGCCTTTCGTTAGAGCTCAAACTCTCCAAACCTGGCAACGTCCTTGTAAATCTTTTCTGAACCCTTTGAAATTTCACAGCATCCTTCATATAGCCGGGCAACTAGAATTAAACACAATATTCTAAAAGTGCCCTATCCAATATCCTGTACAGCTGCAACATGACATCCCAATTTCTATATTCAATGCAGTGACCAATAAAAACAAGTGTACCAAATGCCACCTACCATAAAGTGTATAGATCCTGCCCTGATTTGCCTACCAAAATGCAACTGTTTAAATTAAAGACCATCTGCCACTCCTCTGCCCATCTGGTCAAGGTCATATTGTACTCTGTGAGATAACCTACTTTACTGTCCACTTTACCACCAATTTTGGTCTCATCTGCAAACATACTAACAGTACCTCCGATGTTCACATCCAAATCATTTATATAAATGATGGAATTTAGTGGACCCAGCACTAATCCTTGTGGCACACTACTGGTCACAGGCCTCCAGTCCAAAAAGCAGCCATTCCCCACCACCCTTTGTCTCCAACCTTCGAGCCAATTTGTATCCATATGGCTGGCCCTCCCTGGATTCCATGTGATCTAACCTTGCTAACTAATCTACCATGTGGAACGTTATTGAATGCCTTGCTGAAGTATGTATGTACATAACGCCCAACGCTCTGCCATCATCAGTTATCTTTGTCACTTCTTCAAAAATCTCAATCAAGTTAGCGACACATGATATCCCCTGCGCAAACCCATTATTAGTTAATAGTAACATTTGAATTATTTAATTGAGTAATGGAAAGTTGACAAACGTAATATGGTTGATTTATTTATTGAGTTTAAAAGCCATTTGACCAAATACTATTAAATACATCGGTTTGCAAAATAGTGCAAATGGAAATTAAGGCAGTATCAGCTCAAATGTGGCTAAGAGATATAAAGCCAAGTGCATTGAGGAGTAGCTGCTTTTCAGACCCAAGAAGGCAGACAATAGAGTTCCTCTTGAGTCAACATTTGGATCACTGTTTTTGGTTTTTGTCAATAACCTAGATTTGGGAATACAGGACATTTAAATACTTATAGATGACGTGAAAACTGAAGTATAGCCAATAATGAGACTGATGGTAGCAGGCTGCAGGATGGCAGAGAGGACAGAAGAGACATATTCAATGCTGAAAAATAGAATACGGTGCATTTCAATAGGAAGAATGAGGAAAGGTAGTATGAACTAACTGGTGCACTTTCAAAAGGGTTTATAGAAGAGTGAGACTTTGGAGTATATGCTCGCAAATCTTTGGAGCTAGCAGAAGAGGTTGAGATGGCTGTTTAATAAATCCAAGGGTCCCAGATGCTTTCTAAATATTACAGTACAGCAGAAAATCAGGGGAATTATGCTAATCCTTTTTATAAATGACTGGATCTGCCTCAGTGAGAGCATTATATCCATCCCTAGGCATTGCATTTTAGGGACAATGCAACTCTTGAAGCCTTGACAAACTCAATTTATATAAGTTGAGTATTATGGCCGTTTGAAAGGCAGTTAGGTTGCCATGGTTGAGGAATAGCACACAAGTGGAGACCAGGTTCTTTAGGACAAATGGCCTTTGCTCATTTCTGACTTCTCTTGTAGTTGTAATAAAGGGATGTGAAAAATAAAAACTATTTACGTAGCACCTTTCATGTCTTCTGGATATTCCAAAACTAATGTTTTGTTTTTGAGAGTCGAGAGAAAATTATAGTTAGAGTTCAAAGCATTCACAGGAGATGCAACTTAAGTTTTGTTGTGCTTCACTGAGACTGTAGTAAATAATACTGTAGCTTTTTAAAATATTTTATTCCAACCTCCTAAACTTGACCTTACCCAAAACTCTACTGACTGATTTCCAGGGTGATTTATATGTTGCATCCCGAGCTCACTGACCTTCATTTGCTCTTGGTTTAGTGATACTGATTCTGTTTTTTAAAAAAAAAACTCTCATCCTTGTCCCTCTAATTCTGCAACATGCATCAACTGGACCAACCTTTTGAGATCTGTACTTCAATCTTCACCTTCTCTGCACTTGCAGATTTTCAACATTCCATCATTAACAGCTGTACATTCAGCTGCTGTAGACACTGCAATTCCCTTTAATTTCTTCAACTCCAGATTTCTCTGCTGTTTTTTTAAAGCCTAACTCTTTAATCAAACTTTTGGTCGCTTGCCCTAGTTTTTTTAAAAACGTAGCTTGTCAAACATAAGATTATGGGCAGTTGTTATTGCTTTGAAGACATGATATAAACACAGCTATTAAAAATAAATGCTGTTGTCATGTTGGTGCTGCAGGCTGTCATTACATAGGCTTTGTGTAGCATACCCAAATTCTACAGCAATCGTGCATGTATTAAGCCCAATCAGCAGGAAAGAGGATTTTAATTTAGGTTTGATTCATCACCGAATTTGTAAAACATTGCTGTGAATAAATATAATACAATTAACACTCACTTTGTGAAACAAATGTAAATTTATTATTTACTGTACTATGATTTAATATGGAGAAAATTGAACAGATTTCATGACCTTTCTTGGTCACAATACATCAACTTTTGCCTTACAGTAAAGAATAGCTGTATTACAAAGCAGGGGAGTTCACTCTGAGATTCCAAGGCCCTGTGCAGACCAAACCCTACCAAACAGAAGCCCTTAAAATCCATGTAACTAAGTTCCTTTTACATATATGCTTTTTGATTTTGGTTTGAACTCACGGGATTTTGGAACTGCAAGTTTGAAAACGTCTGTTTTCAGTTAACTAACTTCAATGGATAAACCTTAAACCAAAAACCTTAAACCTGATAAGACCTGTCAGTACCACAACTTGAAATATGTTCTTTCAGAAAGAGAGAATTTTGATTCTAAAGCATCTTATCACTTCCTCAGTGTTCCATATGCTATTATAGTCAGTCATACACTTTTGAAATGCAGTTGTTTTGGTAATATAGGCTAAGGTGGTGGCTTAAAAAGTATCATGGAAACTTTTGTGTCCACAATCCGGTAGGGAGGACCTTGGATTAACAGCTCAACCAAAAGACAATCCCTTTGATAGTACTGCACCCCATCCTACGCTCTAGTGTTGGCCTTTATTGTGTTAATTCTGTGGAATTTGACTTTGAATGTTTGAATTTGAGTTCGAGTTCAAGTTTGACTTATTGTTGTCACATACGTCAAGACACAAAAGTGTTTATTGTCCCCCTACAACCACACATCAACGAATACCAGTCACGGTTGGACATAGAGCAGTTTTTCCGCCGTCTTCGCCTCCACGCCTACTTCTTCAACCGGGAACCCAACCCTCCTTCCACCGACCCCTTCACCCGCTTCCAACACAAGTCCTCCTCCTGGACACCACCCCCAGGCCTCCAACCCTCCCTCGACCTCTTCATCTCCAACTGCCGTCGAGACATTAACCGCCTCAACCTCTCCACCCCTCTCACCCACTCCAACCTCTTCCCCCGCAGAACGGGCAGCCCTCCGCTCCGTCAGCTCCAACCCCAACCTCACCATCAAACCTGCAGACAAGGGTGGCGCAGTGGTAGTATGGCGCACTGACCTCTACATCGCCGAGGCCAGACGCCAACTCTCCAACACCACCTCCTACCGCCTCCTCGATCATGACCCCACACCCGAGCACCAAACCATCATCTCCAACACCATTCACGACCTCATCACCTCAGGGGACCTCCCACCCACAGCCTCCAACCTCATTGTTCCCCAACCCCGCACGGCCCGTTTCTATCTCCTTCCCAAAATCCACAAATCTGCCTGCCCTGGTCGACCCATTGTCTCAGCCTGCTCCTGCCCCACCGAACTCATCTCCACCTGTCTGGACTCCATTTTCTCCCCTTTGGTCCAGGAACTCCCCACCTACGTCCGTGACACCACCCACGCCCTCCACCTCCTCCAGGACTTCCAATTCCCTGGCCCCCAACACCTCATATTCACCATGGACGTCCAGTCCCTGTACACCTGCATTCCGCATGGAGATGGCCTCAAGGCCCTCCGCTTCTTCCTGTCCCGCAGGCCCGACCAGTCCCCCTCCACCGACACTCTCATCCGCCTCGCTGAACTCGTCCTCACACTCAACAGCTTCTCTTTTGACTCCTCCCACTTCCTACAGACTAAGGGGGTGGCCATGGGCACCCGCATGGGCCCCAGCTATGCCTGCCTCTTTGTAGGTTACGTGGAACAGTCCCTCTTCCGCACCTACACAGGCCCCAAACCCCACCTCTTCCTCCGGTACATTGATGACTGTCTCGGCGCCGCCTCTTGCTCCCCAGAGGAGCTCGAACAGTTCATCCACTTCACCAACACCTTCCACCCCAACCTTCAGTTCACCTGGGCCATCTCTAGCGCATCCCTCACCTTCCTGGATCTCTCAGTCTCCATCTCAGGCAACCAGCTTGTAACTGATGTCCATTTCAAGCCCACCGACTCCCACGGCTACCTAGAATACACCTCCTCCCACCCACCCTCCTGCAAAAATTCCATCCCCTATTCCCAATTCCTCTGCCTCCGCCGCATCTGCTCCCACGATAAGACATTCCACTTCCGCACATCCCAGATGTCCAAGTTCTTTAAGGACCGCAACTTCCCCCCACAGTGATCGAGAACGCCCTTGACCGTGTCTCCCGCATTTCCCGCGACACATCCCTCACACCCCGCCCCCGCCACAACCGCCCCAAGAGGATCCCCCTCGTTCTCACACACCACCCTACCAACCTCCGGATACAACGCATTATCCTCCGACACTTCCGCCATTTACAATCCGACCCCACCACCCAAGACATTTTTCCATCCCCTCCCCTGTCTGCTTTCCGGAGAGACCACTCTCTCCGTGACTCCCTTGTTCGCTCCACACTGCCCTCCAACCCCACCACACCCAGCACCTTCCCCTGCAACTGCAGGAAATGCTACACTTGTCCCCACACCTCCTCCCTCACCCCCATCCCAGGCCCCAAGATGACATTCCACATTAAGCAGAGGTTCACCTGCACATCTGCCAATGTGGTATACTGCATCCACTGTACCCGGTGCGGCTTCCTCTACATTGGGGAAACCAAGCGGAGGCTTGGGGACCGCTTTGCAGAACACCTCCGCTCAGTTCGCAACAAACAACTGCACCTCCCAGTCGCAAACCATTTCCACTCCCCCTCCCATTCTCTTGATGACATGTCCATCATGGGCCTCCTGCACTGCCACAATGATGCCACCCGAAGGTTGCAGGAACAGCAACTCGTATTCCGCCTGGGAACCCTGCAGCCATATGGTATCAATGTGGACTTCACCAGTTTCAAAATCTCCCCTTCCCCCACTGCATCCCTAAACCAGCCCAGTTCGTCCCCTCCCCCCACTGCACCACACAACCAGCCCAGCTCTTCCCCCCCACCCACTGCATCCCAAAACCAGTCCAACCTGTCTCTGCCTCCCTAACCGGTTCTTCCTCTCACCCATCCCTTCCTCCCACCCCTAGCCGCACCCCCAGCTACCTACTAACCTCATCCCACCTCCTTGACCTGTCCGTCTTCCCTGGACTGACCTATCCCCTCCCTACCTCCCCACCTATACTCTCTCCACCTATCTTCTTTTCTCTCCATCTTCGGTCCACCTTCCCCTCTCTCCCCATTTATTCCAGTTCCCTCTCCCCATCCCCCTCTCTGATGAAGGGTCTAGGCCCAAAACGTCAGCTTTTGTGCTCCTGAGATGCTGCTTGGCCTGCTGTGTTCATCCAGCCTCACATTTTGTTATACTTGCTATAGAAGCAGATTGTACCATACAAGGTGCGTCAGGGTAACAGAACTGGGTGTAGAATAGTGTTACAGCCCTAGAGAAGGTGTGGAGAGGAAGAGATTAGCGGTAATATTTGAGAGGTCTGCTCAAAAGTCTGATAATAGCAGGGAAGAAACAGTTCTCGAATATGTTCGTGCATGTATTGAAAATTTTATTTCTTCTGACTGATGGAAGAGAGTATCTCTGAGGTGGGATGGATCTTTAATTATGTTAGCTGTTTTCCAGAAGCAGTGGGAAGTCTTGATTTGGTTTGTGTGATGCACTGGGCTGTGTTCACAACTCTGTGTAGTTTCTTGCGGTCTTGGGAAGAACAGTTGCCTTTCCACACTGATGCATTCAAATAGGATGCTTTCTATGTTGCATGTATAAAAATTGATGAGTCTTTGTGGACATGCCAGATTTCCTTGGCATCCTGGTGAAATAGAGACTTTGTTGTGCTTTCTTGACTTGTGTGTTCTGATTGCATGGAATCTATGTAGACATTTTTCATATACAGCCTGTAAGGCGTTTGATCATGAAGATTAAAGTGCTGGGCACCTGTAATTCCATGTATTATCAGATCAGATCAATATCTTTTTCCTTATCTACTCAGGAATAAGTTTCTCCTGGATGTATTTGTAGTAGCTGAGCCTTCACCTCTTTTTTGCCTACAGGCAAATGAGAGAGCCTATTTTTACTGCTTTTACATGACGCATATTCACACAAAATTGTTTCACTAAATACAGTCCCTTTTTACATGACCAATTTGCTAGCCTGACATAGGGGAATTGATTAAGTACGGAAGGAGAGCGCCATTCTAGTCTTATCCCATATGAATATCCCACTGGATACCAATCCAATATTCAGACACCAGAATTATTTCTTATCTTTCCACGCTGCTGGAGTAAGGTTCAGTCACACAATCTCTTACTCAGCTGTGGATATGTGATTGTTGAAAACCATGATTTATTTCTTGCAAGAATGAACATGAGCTAGAAATATGGAAGCATTTATATTCTTGGAAGTGCAATAGTAAGATGTTCCATTTCTCAGGCTTTTGTCTGGCCAATGTTTTGAGTTGTCGTTTTATTCTCAATAGACACATCTATCAGAATTTACATTTATATTGTTAGATTTTCTGTTGTGTATTTGAGTTGCCAGTAGTTTATCACCACAGAATTGTTGGATATGTAGAAAGCAAGCAGAACAGAACGATATTTGCGACATTTCACTAGCCACTCAAGACCTCAATCTTGTCCTGTCATGGCTTCAACACTACCTCCTAAAGTTTGATGCGACACCTACTTTTATTTGTCATTTAGGTATTGTACTACTAGTACCATGATTGCCCATATGCATTTTGTTTTAAAAACATTTTAACATACCATGAAAGATCTGAAAAAAAACATTTTGTTGAATCTTTGTCTTACAATCTCCTCAAACAGTACAAATGCATGGCATGTGGACTCTGGTAGAGGAATTACTATGGAGACTGAATCTATTAATGCTAATTGACAGTTAGTAGCAAGCCCTATAGCTCAAACCCTCCAACCCTGGCAACGTTCTTGTAAAGCTTTTCTGAACCCTTTCAAGTTTCACAACATCCTTTTGTATAGTAGAGACACCAGAATTGAAGGCAGTATTCCAGAAGTGGCCTACCTACACTGCAATATGATCTCCCAACGTCTATACTAAATACACTGTCCAATAAATGCAAGCATACAAAATGCCTTCTTTACTATCCTATCTGTAACTCCACTTACAAGGAACTGTTAACCTGCATTCAAGTCCCTTCATTTGGCAACGCTCTCCGGGACCTTACCATTAAGTGTATAACTCCTGCCCTGATTTGCCTTTCCAAAATGCAGCACCACACATTCATCCAAATTAAACTCCATGTTCCCCAGCCCATTGCTCCATCTGATCAAGGCCCTGTTGAACTCTGGGCTGACCTTCTTCGCTTTCCCCTACACCAATTTTGATGTCCTCTGCAAACTTATTAACCATACTTCCTATTTTCTGATCCTTGTGGCATGCTGCTGGCCACAGGCCTCCAGTCTGAAAAGCAACCATCCACCACCCTTTATCTCCTATCTTCAAAACAGTTTTATATCCAGATGGCTAGTCCTCCCTATATTCCATGTGATCTAACCTTGCTAACCAGTCTACCCTGCTGAACCTTGTTGAACACCTTGCTGAAGTCCATATAGATCATGACCACTGCTGTGCTCTCATTAATCCTCTTTGTTACTTCTCCAAAAAAGCTGAGACACTGATTATCCATGCACAAAACCAAATTGATCATCTCTAACCAGTTCTTGCTTTCCCAGTACATGTCAATCATATCCCTCAAGATCCCCTGTTTGTTCTGTGTAAACCTGTTGGAAGAGATCAAAATGAAGTTCTGAGAAAGCTGGGTACCAATTTGGGAATTGAGAAAATGTGTTCAACGACTTGAGGGAAAATTGGGCAGTAGTTGCTGGCATAGGAGGGCCATTGGTTGTTTTTTAAATGGGCAGTTGATCATGGTATTGAAGGGAAGGAGAGAGAGTAAACAATACTAGGCAAGATGGAGAGCAAGAAATGACTTTAGGTGATAATCACTTTGGAAATAGAATGTAGGAAGCTGAGGATGAAACTCATGGACAAGTTGAACTCCCACATTAGGAGATAGAGGACCAAAATAAAGATGCAAAGTTATAACTATATTCAGGTGGGGCTTTGAGGAAAGTTTTTGGTTTGTTTGGTTGATGAATGAATTAAATTGGCTGTAATAGCTGAATGGATATTCTGCATAGGTCCATGAGATCCTCTTACCTTTTTTCAAGGTGGGGAGGATGAATTTATAAGAAGTTGACTCATAGTAGAGCAGAGAAGTTGGGGTTTGTGGTTGTATTTAAAGATGAATTATAAACCAGTTGTTTAAAATAACCATTTGTGTTTGTCTCTGATGAACTTCAGGAAGATGGTGGGGGATATACTAGAAAAACAGAACAGGAGAGTACTGGTTTTGATGGGGCAAGAGCATCAAGGATGGAAAGATAGTGTGGTTTGAGCAGATTGGTAGCTGCAGAAAGGTGGGACTGGCAGACCAGAGGCTGAACAGTTCAAAATTTGGAATATCATTTGGAGAAAAATTTTGAATTTTCATAGCTCCATATTAGACCTCTAAACCTGAACAAAGTGATGAAAGTTAGGCTGGCACGGGGGCAGTGAGCCCTGGATCTGAAACTGGTGCAGAGAAAGCAAGGCCCCTGGGGACTGGTAACAAGACCTTGAGACTTCAAACCCAGTGTGCTCTAGAGTCTTGGCACAGGTGGCCTGAAGTCTCGGTGCTGGTGTGAACTTGGTGGAAAAAACTTGAATTTGAGTACTTCCTACATCAAAAACAAAAACTTTGTTGAACTTTTATTTTCAATTCTTTCAAGTCTGTAACACGTACTTAGATACCTAAGGTACCTAGGTATAGATACTTAAGATGGTACCAAATCATTACTATTGCAAATTTTTCACTGCAAACATGCAAGTGCATGTGACAATAAAGCTAATTCAATTCAGGTCAAAAGCTAGTTAGTGATCTCATCAGCCAGCAACATGCTGTGAACCAGTAAAGTTCAATTGAAGTTTTGAATCACAGAGATTATCCAATTGTAAAACTTTTGCTAGTAATCTGAAGTAATTATTCCTGATACTATATTGCAGTTCATCAGAATTTGTTGTCCTTCTCTTGCTTGGTAGAACAATGAAATCATTATCCTTATCTTGTAGCACAAATTGAAAATCACCTAATATATCCAGTAAACCACTATTTGGAACAGTGTTAAGAAATAATGGGAACTGCAGATGCTGGAGAATCCGAGTTAACTAAGTGTGGAGCTGGATGAACACAGCAGACCAAGCAGCATCTTCCGAACACAAAAGCTAACGTTTTGGGCCTGGACCCTTTTTCAGAAAAGGGGGATGGGGAGAGGATTCTGAAATAAATAGGGAGAGAGGGGGAGGCAGACCGAAGATGGATAGAGGAGAAGGTAGGTGGAGAGGAGACAGACAAGCTAAAGGGGCGGGGATGGAGCCTTTCGAGATGAGTATAGGTGGGGAGGTAGGGAGGGGATAGGTCAGTCTGGGGAGGACGGACAGGTCAAGGGGGCAGGATGAGGTTAGTAGGTAGGAAATGGAGGTGTGGCTTGAGGTGGGAGGAGGGGATAGGTGAGAGGAAGCACAGGTTTGGGACGCAGGGACGAGCTGGGCTGGTTTTGGGATGCACCGGGGGAGGGGAGATTTTTGAAGCTGGTGAAATCCACATTGATACCATTGGGCTACAGAGCTCCCAAGCGGAATGAGTTGCTGTTTCTGCAACCTTCGGGTGGCATCGTTGTGGCACTGCAGGAGGCCCAGGATGGGCATGTCGTCTAAGGAATGGGAGGGGGAGTTGAAATGGTTCACGCCAGGGAGGTGCAGTTGTTTATTGTGAACCAAGTGTAGGTGTTCTGCAAAGTGGTCCCCAAGCCTCCGCTTTCTGCAAAGACTTTCCACATCAAGTAAATGTTCACCTGCACATCAGCCAATGTGGTGTACTACATCTGCTGTACCCGTTGTAGCTTCCTCTACATCGGGAAAACCAAGCAGAGGCTTGGGGACCGCTTTGCAGAACACCTACGCTCAGTTCGCAGTAAACAACTGCACCTCCCAGTCGCGAACCATTTCCACTCCCCCTCCCATTCCTTAAACAACATGTTCATCCTGGGCCTATTTATTTCAGAACCCTCTCCCGATCCCCCTTTTCTGATGAAGGGTCCAGGCCTGAAACGTCAGCTTTTGTGCTCCTGAGATGCTGCTTGGCCTGCTGTGTTCATCCAGCTCCACGCTTTGTTATTTGAAACAGCGTTGTGTTTTTTAGTGGAGTAGTCACCTGTGATCTTCATTGATACCCATTTAGGATAACATACACAAATAAGATTAATAATTGGCTGCAGTAATTTTGTTCTTCAGAAGTCAGTAATGAATAAAAGCCAATGAGAAGAATAACTTATTACAACAATTGCTTGCATTTTTATCGTTCCATAATAAAAGACACAAGTAATTTAAATATTGGCTTTATTTTTGTTTTCTAGATGAACGATAACCTTAACCTCGATCTTTCTGATGATGAGGAGCTACGGGATCAATTGGACATGCATTCTATTATCGTCTCTTGTATAAATGATGAGCCACTCTTCACAGCTGAACAGGTGACTTCAATTTGAGTGTTCCAAACTATAAAAGAAAGCTGGACTTGATGTTTTAAAAAAAAATTGCTGTAAGCTCAAAATTGTTGAAGTAAAACTATGCAAATTAATTGCAGCTTTTTTTACTGCCAATCTAATGAGTTACGTCAATTTAAAAATCAAGCAGATTATATCTAATCAACTGTGCATTTCTTGAAAGTGGAGTTGCAGGTATACAGTGAGAAGAAGGTATTTGGTATGCTTGCATTTATTGGTCAGTGCAAGGAGTACAGAAGTTGGGAGTTCAATGTACCGGACATTGGTTCAGTCACTTTTGCATGCAGTTCTGGTCTGTCTCCTGTAGGAAGGATGGTGTGGAACTAGAAAGGGCTCGGAAAAGATTTGAGGATGTTGCCAGGGTTGGAGGGTTTGAGCTACAGGGAGAGGCTGAATAGGCTGGGGCTATTTTCCCTGGAGCACAAGAAGCTAAGAGGTGACCTTTTATAGAGGTTTATAAAATCACGAGGGTCATGGATGAGTTGAATAGACAAGGTCTTTTGCCCAGGGTGGGGAATCTAAAACTAGAGGGCATAGGTTTAAGATGAGAGGGGAAAGATTTAAAAGGGACCTAAGGGGCAACTTTTTCATGCAGAGGGTGGTGTGTGTATGGAATAAGCTGCCAGAGGAACTGGTGGAGGCTGGGACTATTACAACATTTAAAAGGCATCTGGATGGGTCTATGAATAGGAAGAGTTTAGAGGGGTATGGGCCAAATGCTGGCAAGTAGATTATGTAGGATACTGGTCAGCATGGTTGAGTTGGACCAAAGAGTCTGTTCTGTGATGTACAACTCTATGACTCAATCTATGTGATAAATCACACAGCGTAGTGTTCTGTCCTGACACTGAAATAACCAAGTTAGATCAATTTTCAAATCCTGGATTGAGCCTTCAAGCCACAACACTCCAGCCCTAATGTTTAATGAGAGATCAAAGACATAGAGGTCTGAGAGCATGGATGGAATTTTCCCCTCCATTCAAGAATTCGGTTAGGTAGTTGGATGGATGAATAATGGGGTGGGTTGACGCTGGAGAGATGCCTGCCCCCACCTTCCCACTACTTTTAATAAAGTTCTGGGTGGGAAGGTTCATGTGCCCCTTTCTCAACCACCACTAATTAAAGCCCTCGAGTAGTCAATCAATAACTTCTTACTGTCTTGAGGCTTTTATCAGCCTGAGTCCTTCCTGTTAGGAAGGCAAGTAAAAATAGTTCCTTTGCCAATAAGGAAATCAGGATGGTCTGCCTACCGGGTGGGTTTGGGATGGGGATTTACATTTGCCCAATCTTTTGACCAATTGGGAATATGAATAACTGTTAGGGGTTTGACCAATGTAAGCCTTCCCCTCTTCCGATGTCTTCCACCCCATGATTCCCCCAAAAAGCACTCATTTCTTCTTGATGCAAGTTTTCATAGCTTTGTAGCCCAGACCTCTTACAAATGTCTCCAACTCCACAAGGCAGGACTTTGTTGAAGAAGCACCTGATGAACTGAGAAGCCTGCTGGACTTCCTTGCTGCAGTGGGGGTGGGGGTGGGAGTAAGGGAAAGAGGAGAGTAGGTTTACCATTAGTGTGAAATTGCCTGGAGCAGGAGATGGGAAGGGTTGGATTCTACAGAAGGTGAGGAGGTTGGATGAACAGTGGCTTGTGTAAAGTTCTCATTTCACCTCCCGGAAACACTGCTGTAAAGAACTTGCCTTCTAGGTTATGTCCATTTTACTCCTTTTATGAGCCAAATTTCCCAAACTTTATGAAATGCATTCTGTGCATTCAAAAGAAATCCAGTTAAACGAAAAGCTTGGGAAATAAGAGCAGGAGTGTGCTGCTCAGTCTGTTGCATCTGCTGTGCCATTCAAGCAGATCATGGTTAATCATCCACCTCCATACAGTTTATATCCCATTGACTCAATATCCATTCATTTTAGAAATGTATCAGTTTTTGTGTTGCACATGCTCAATGACCGAGTGTCACAGCCTCTGGAGATAAAGAATTCCAAAAGTTTGTCATTATCTCTGCAATGTTCCTTTCCAATCTGAGAAATGGACAAATCTTCAGATAAAAAGTTTCTTACTTAGCCTTTCCAGATTTTTCCAGCTGGACTTCCAATGCAGGGTTCATCAAAATTGCTTCAGTCCAGCAGCAGCATTGGCATAAATTGTTGCAGTA
The DNA here is from genome assembly GCF_030684315.1 of Stegostoma tigrinum. Classification (NCBI taxonomy): domain Eukaryota; kingdom Metazoa; phylum Chordata; class Chondrichthyes; order Orectolobiformes; family Stegostomatidae; genus Stegostoma; species Stegostoma tigrinum. The sequence continues at coordinate 83,255,595 of NC_081362.1, read as the reverse complement.
ACACTTTTTTTTTGTTTTGTTTACAGCAATGACTACCATATTTCAGTAAATAAGACATGCAACTGGTTTTGTTTTTAATTGAAAATGATTAACCGACTTTAAAGAGTAGATTGCTTCCCCTGACACAGCTGTACAAATCCAGAAGTAGATGGCTTGTGGTCAATTTTGAGATTTAAAAGGATTTCAAATGTTATTTGTCACTAACCAATCCATTCTTGAGAATTAAAATTGTCCCCTCTAACTCTAACTCTGACTAGAAATAGACATGAGAAATATTTGAAGTGTTATCCATTTTGTCAAGCTAATTGTTCCTCTTTGAACATTATATTGGGATTCTCACATCCACGGGTCAGACATTGATCCTTAATTTAGTAGCATCGCTGAAAATGTAGCAGTTCCTCGGTGTTGTGCTACAAGAGGGATTTAAATCTCTCAATTGACTGAGATGAGAAGGCTTCTTACAGAGCTAGACTGAATATAAATGTCACAAAATCCTTGTACTGTCTTCTCAAATCTGTTGTAAAACAGTTTTAACATAAAATTCTGTTTCATCTTTTCTATAAATTCAATTACATATTATTGCACATTGTACAAAAATAGGCATGTGGTTATTTAATGCAATTCTCAAAAAACAGTTTTGTTACTTCCAGTTATTAAAATCTCATGGAGTTAAATATCTGAAAGCGCATTGCATTGGTGCATGTAAGTTTGTATTTTGTTGCATTTTTAGCAAACTTTTAAACTGGGCCCTGAAATTCCCCAGTGCTTTTCTGGATGTGGGTAATGGGAAGAGAGCCCCGTTTCTTACCTTGCTGTTCATTATGCAACTGGTATGATACTGTAACTGCTTAAATTTTAATTATCAGAATAAATTATGCAACAGTGTTTTTATATTTCAAGAAGGTTGACTTTGATGCAGCTAAATTGTGCTATTCCTTCTAAGCTCTTTGCCAGTTTGTACATAGAGGTTGCTTCTTCCCGTGTCCAAAGAAGACCCGATCTGAAAACACTTCTGTATTCTCCTGTCATTAGGTTGTCTGAGAACAGTTACAGCTGCTTACTGGTCAAATAAGCAACTGACTGAACAGGCACAGACTGATAGCTTCTGTAAACTGCAGCAATTCTAGCAAGCAGCAGATCACCACAGCCTTCTCAAAGGCAACTAGCCAGCCAGCCAGCCACTCACTGGCCTGCCAGTGGTTCCCATGTCACAAGTGTGAATTTAAAGGAGAGAAATTTGCAAGACCTGTTCAGCTAGCTGCATGATACTGGTCTCCCTTTTAACATAATATGACAGTATCTTTACACCAATTACTTGTTTCAGCTTGTGGATATTGTAAACTCTTAAAGTTGTGAATGTTTGTTTGTGATTTGACGTGGCGAAGTTGCTGAGTAACCAAGTACAAGTATGAAAGACTGAGTTGCTAGACCAACTGCTGCAGTAAGTGTTTTACTGTTACTGCCATTGGTTATCAATAGCAGTTGTGTGTATGCATGATAATAGGTGTAATAAAATTTCCTTCATCCTCCTTCACAAGGTCATCGAGGAAATTGAGGAAATGATGCAAGAATCTCCTGATCCTGAGGAAGATGACACACCCACACAGTCTGACCGACTTTCCATATTATCTCAGGAAATCCAGACGCTCAAAAGATCCAACACCAGCAACAGTTATGAAGAACGTAAGCACTTTGGATGCATGTAATTAAAATTGGGTTATGGGAGTAGTGATTTTGTGAAAAATTAGCAAAGTAAAGCAAAACTTTCAACGTTATTGTAGCAAAGATAACATGGATGCATAATCCGTCAAAAGATTGTTGCAGTATTTTGTTTTAGCAGAGAGAATATCTGAGATAACAATGAATTATTTGAAATAGATTTTTTAAAAAAATTCTGATGTTAAAAATTTTAAAATGTGCACCCTTTCAGATTTAATTTTGCCATATTTTTATAGAAGTCATTATGTGAGACAGGCTGATCAGGTGCACACACTAAGCAGATTGTCTTGTGCCAGTGTAGAGCGTGAAGCCTGAAGTTTACTTTGGTTGTGTTCTGCATATTGTAATCTGAGTAATGCAAATTTATTATGCTAATCCCTGGCCCTTAACCTGCCTTCTGCTTCAAATTGTCAATTAGCCTCACTTTAAGTGCATTTGACTATATTCCTTATGGCTTAAAAAACAAAGAACTGCGTATGCAGAAATCTGAAACAAAAACAAATTGCTGAAGAAGCCCAGGAGGTCTGGCATCATCTTTGGAGAGAAAGCAGAGTCAACATTTTGATCCAGTAACCCTTCACTCGACCAAAAATGATGACTCTTTCTCTCCACTGATGCTGCCAGATCTCCTGAGTTTGTCCAGCAATTTCTGTTTTCATGACTTACGAGTATGAAAATTAGTGAGCCAAAAGTATTATTTCTATAAGAAAGATGTGTACATATAATTGTTAGGACTAAAGCATTCCAAGGATCTAGGGAGAAAAAGGGAACAGGATACAGAGTTGAACGGTAGCCCATGATCGTATTGAATGGCAGAGCAGGCTTGAACGGCTAAGTGTATGTTCTTTGTTTCTATTAAATTTCAGCATTTTTTAATCTCCTTAAACAACATTAACTCATCTTTATATAGTACTTGTAACATAATAAAATATCTCAAGACAATTCATAACAGCATTATAAATGACAATATTTGGCTATTAGACAATATAATAATAGCTGATTAAAAATGAGATGCACAAAAGACTTGGATTAGGAGTGTAGCTATTTCAGTGAGTTGTTGGGTTGGAGCAACTTAGAGATAAGGAGGGGAAAACCAATGAAGATATTTGAAAGTGAAAATGAAAATTTTAATAACAATTTTGCTTAACAGGTAGCTAGTGTAAGTCAGTGAACACCAAGTCGATGGGAGAACAGGACTTGTTGCTAATTACGACATGGGTAGCAGAGTTTTAAGAGTAAATTACTGCTGCTGGAATTTGTACCGAAAACAAAATGTGCTGGAAATCTCAGCAGGTCAGGCAGCATGTGTGGGGAGAGAACAGGCAAACATTTTGAGTCTAGATGATTCTTCAGAGCAGATGTGAAGTATGGAGTGAAGGTGTAGAAAGGCTGCACCACTCCACCTCTCCACCCTCCCACCCCACTATTGCATAAATGCTGCCCCTTCTACACTTCTTGTCAGCTCTGCTGAAGAATCATCTAGACTTGAAACATTAGCTTGCTCTCTGTCCATGGATGCTGCTGAACCCACTGTGATTTCCGCATTTTTTGTTTTTGGTAGCAGAACTTTGTTTGGCATAAAGTTTACAGGTGGTAGAGTGCAGGACATTAGCCAGGAATGAATTGCTATTGACAAGTCTTGGGGTAACAAAAGAATGATGTTTTCAACAGAAAATGAACTGGAATGGACAAAGTTGGATAACATTACAGAGGTTGAAATAGATATTTGTGCCATCTGCAAGAATGAGATTGCAAGGTTTTCTCATGGTGAAATGTGATATGGGGTGCAAACTGACAGGCTTAACCTTGCACTGTTGCTTGGGAGATGGGTGAAGTCTGCAGCTGAGGAACAGAATTTGAAGCATGCAAATAATGATTTCTGTCTTCCAAAAACTTAATTTTGAGGAAATTTTTGATTATGAAGTATTGGATCTGGATAAGCAGAAAATAATTTAGCCGCAGTTGAAGAGTTGAGTGAGTTGGTGAGGTAGAAATGGGTATTGTCGGTGTACATGTGAAAAATTGGGCTGAGTTTCTGGGACTCTATTTACATGAGATGAAAGAGGAGGCTATAGATTGATTCTTGGGTGCCATGTGACTTAATGGTGAGCTAGAAAGTAAAGAAGCTGTTTCTGGTTATGTGATAATTAAAGGTATAGCTAGATTAGACAGGTTGAATGACTGGAGAGGCCTTTAAATGAGGCTGATTTGATCAGCTGTGTCAAAGGGTTCACACTGGTCAAGATAGACTAGACTTGACTGTTCTAGTGTACTTTTTGTTTTGTAAAGTAGGATGTCATTTGCAAGTTTGATAAGAAATGTTTCAGCAAAGTCAGAAACCTGGTTGGAAGGATTCATGAATGGAAAGGTGGAAATAGATTTGAGGCAGCATAACTTTCATGATCTTTAGAGAGGCAAGAGAGGTTGGAGAGAGCACAATGGTGTGCTAGGACTGTGGAGTGAAGAATTGATCTGAGAACATGGATGATGGTAGATTTCAAAGACAGAGAACCATTTACAGTATCCACTTACGCAGAGTTCAAAATTAGATTCTGTTGCCACATCCTTCACCAGGAGGCATAAGTGAGCATAGCTTTTTGTTTAACATCAATAACAATTTATAGGTACCCTTTCTTGATCACTTCCTCGTTCCATCTCCATTGATCTGTGGCAAAACAGATAACCTCTTTGTTTTTGCCGCACGATGATTCACAGGAGCAACTGTATTTCTTTATCCTGCTTTTTCATTTAACTTTCTTCCTCTTGGAAGGACTTTCATTTCTTGTCGACATGATGGCTTTTGATTATTCAGTCATGGTAAACCAATGTCTCTCATTGTAAATGAATGAACTGTAGAATATGGTCTCCAAAATACGAAGATAAATCTTGCAGCCTATATTGTGAAATCAGAATTTGATGAATTTACTCGGGTAAACCAAGGCCTCTAACTTAACATACAGGTCATTCAGAACAAAATACAAATTAATTTTCAAACCTAACTGTAGTATAGAGGGTTCTTAATGAGCAACGTAATTCCATAATAAAAATGGAAAGTGCTAGAGGTATTCAGTAGATCTGGCAAAAGCTATAGAGAGAGAGTTAACTTTTCAAGTCAAATATGACTACTTGATGAAATGGCCATCATTTATTCCAAAATACAGAGAAAATCAATTAGAATTTATGTAGGTTTTTCACTTTCATTCAGTTAATTGAGTTGTACACCTTCCACGGCAGGAACTTACTGGATTGTCAGATCCTAGTTGTAAAGATTACCTTCAGGAGGATGAAGATAGTTTCTTCTTATCTTTCCTTTTTATGTCCCAAACACATCAAAGGTGAAATAGCATTATTAAGTGGATAAAAATCGTACTAAACTGAATTGCAACATATTTGAAAGAGATTAATTCTTTACAACTAGCAGCGTGCATTTGGACTGCATGGAATGATAACATTTAGAAGGATGAGAGGGGATCTGATTGAGGCGTATAAAATTATTAAGGGATTGGACACTCTGGAGGCAGGAAGCATTCTTCCGCTGATGGGTGAGTCTAGAACCAGAGGACACAGTTTAAAAAGAAGGGGTAGGCCATTTAGAACAGAGTTGAGGAAAAACTTCTTCACCCAGAGTGGTGGATGTATGGAATGCTCTGCCCCAGAAGGCAGTGGAGGCCAAGTCTCTGGATACTTTCAAGAAAGAGATAGATAGAGTTCTTAAAGATAGTGGAATCAAGGGTTGTGGGGATAAGGCAGGAACAAAATAGTGATTGTGGATAATCAGCCATGATCATAATGAATGGTGGTGCTGGCTCGAAGTGTCGAATGGCCTACTCCAGCACCTATCGTCTATTGTCTATTTCTTTTAATACATTCTAAAGAATGTTCAAATTATCTTTTTAGTTTTATATTACTTGTTTTGTAAAAACCATAGTGATGAAATAAATTGTTTTATGGAAGTAACTTTTTTCATGTACACTGATTACATAGTTTAGGAAGCTGCTAGCATCAATCTTCATTTATGGAATATGAATACTTTCAAGCTAGTCTATCAAAGTAGATCACGTGTACACAGTCTAAAGCATTGCGAGACACAAAAAAACAGCAGAAGCTTTAACCTTTAAAGTCCCAGCTCTATATCCTGGAATGTGATAGGATGATGAGTAATCCAACACTTCAGTTGTGGTGCAGAGTTGTATTTGTAGGTTCATAGCCATGATTTTCCATAGACTTGATACAGCCCAAAGGCAATTCAATCGCCAAATTAACCTTGATAACAAACTGAGGCTGGATGAACACAGCAGGCCAAGCTCCTGAGATGCTGCTTGGCCTGCTGTGTTCATCCAGCCTCACAGTTTGTTATCTTGGAATTCTCCAGCATCTGCAGTTCCCATTATCTCTGACACCAAATTAACCTTGACCATTCTTAAACAGTCTGGCAACAGGTTAGAGAGGATTGGTGCCTGAAAGTGTGCCTTGATCTGATCTGACACTAAACTGGAGTTTACAAAATAATGCTATGGGAACAGCTAAGAAATGAATTGGAAACCAAATTGTTTTCTTCTCTACTCTATACATATTGTTATCAATAAAGTTGTTATTCATCTATACCAGAGGAGAAATTTCAAATCTAATAATTGCATAAATAAGAGTAGCTTGCTTGGAAGCTCAATTTGCCAGATCTTTGTAGAGCAAGAAGAGCTACAATGCCGATTTATGCTGCAACTGTGTCAATCAGCAATATGTCCACACCAATTCTGTCACTGGCCTCATGAAATTTCTAATGGCATGGTATTTGAATGGCCGTAGATTCATAGAGTTAGTGATGTGTTTATTCTTTGCTTTTCATAATATAGTATCATGAGATAACAACAGAACAAAATAAATGGTCAGTGATAACATGCACTACAAAGTGAAAAAGGCTGACATTAAATTAATGTAGCTAATGAATTATTATATTAATAATTAATACAATTAAAAGTTTGACGTCTGCAGGAGAAACAGCATGATACAGAAAGCAATACTTCATTCCTTTGTCTCTAATGACAGCGGATATTTTTATTTGTCACAATCACCCAACAGGGTTGTGCAGAATCTGTACGACACTTACCTTTATTGGTCAGTGCATTGAGTATAGGAGTTGGAAGGTCATGTTGTGGCTATACAGGACATTGGTTAGACCACTTTTGGAAGACTGCATTCAATTCTGTTGTACCTGCCGTAGGAAAGACGTTGTAAAACTTGAAGAGATTCTACAAGGATGTTGCCAGGCTTGAGCTATAGGGAGAGGCTGAGTGGGCGGAAGTTATGAGGGGCATGGATAGGGTACATAGACAAGGCCTTTTCTCTAAGGTGGCCCAGAGGAGCGGGGTGGCGGAGGGGGAGTCTTGAACTAGACGGCATAGATCTCAAGTGAGAGGGGAAAGATTTAACGGAGATCTGAGGGGCGACTTTTTCATGCAGAAGGTGGAGCATGTATAGAATGAGCTGCCAGAGGAGGAGGTGGTGGCAGCTGGTAAAATTACAACACTTAAAAGGCATCTGGATGGGTACATGAATAGGAAGGGTTTAGAGGGATATGGACTAAATGCTCGCAAACTGGACTAGATTAATGTAGGATATCTGGTTGTCATGGATGAGTTGCATCAGAAGGTCTCTTTCCATGCTGTATGTCTTTATGAATCTATGATAACAAGTATTGGTTTAATTATGAAAGTTGATATTTTTGAATATGCAAAAATACAAAACACAACTTTCTTTTTAATTTATTTTTAGGATGTATTTGATGTGAGCAAGATTGCACTTATTGCTATTTTCATTACTTTCAGAAAATGATTGACCACCTTTAGGAAGCATTACTGTCATTTATCTGGTAGGACTCTTAAAATGTTAAATAAAGTCCTGGGATTTTGGTCCAGTGCCAGTGTCAGTGAATGAATGGCAGTGTATGCCATATCAGTTTGGTGTTCACCTAACAGAAATTTGAAGGTTATGGTAAATTGCATGATCCTCTATTGCATGACAGTAAAGATTGTAGGCCTAAAAGATTATTTCTGAAGAAAGTTTAACAAGTTGTCACACTTTATATGTAAATAGCATTTACTGCAGACTCGATACAGTGGTGGAGAGGATGGACGTTCAATCTGTTGGGAAGGATGCAGATGAAATGAACAGCTTTTGATTTGGATGGCCCTGAGGCTCTTGGCTAGTAGTTGTTGTTATTGATGGCCATGATAGTAACCAGTAATGAAAAATTACTTTTTCTGAAAATGCAATTTTGATGCATCAGGTTCATTTGAAGCCTTGGTGCAGGGATGACTGGAAAATAGGAAGCCTACAAAAACGAGATAATGAGTCCAGAGATGGTATGTTCCCAATAGGTTGAAGGGCAAGGCTGTTGAGTGTAGGGTATGTTGGATGACTAAAGAAACTGAGGTTTTGGTCAAGAAAAGAAGGAAGCGCATGTCAGGTATAGACAGCAGAGATTAATTCAATCCTGAGAAGAGTATTAAGGTAGTAGCAGTAGACTTAGGAGCGAAATCAGGAGGACAAACAGGGACATGAGATAGCTTTGGCAAATAAGGTTGAGGGAATCCAAAGAGCTTCTCCAAATACATTTAATGACAAAAGGGTAGCTAGGGAAGAAATAGTGCCCCATAAAGATCGGCAAGGTCACCTATGTGTGGAACCACAAGAAATGGGCGAGATACTAAATGAGTATTTTGCATCAGTGTTTATTGTGGAGAAGGATATGGAAGACATAGAATGTGGGGAAATAAATAGTGATAGCTTGAAAAATATCTATATTACAGAGGAAGAGGTGCTAGATGGCTTAAAATGCATGAAGGTGGATAAATTCCCAGGACCTGGTCAAGTGTACCCTAGAAGCTAGGGAAGTGATTGTCTTGGCCCTTTGCTGAGATATTTGTATCATTGATAGCCACAGGTGAGGTTCCAGAAAACTGGAGGTTAGCTAACCTGGTGTTACTATTTAAGAAAGGTGGTAAGGAAAAGCCAGGAAACTGTAGACTGATGAGCCTGACATCGGTGGTGGGCAAGTTGTTGGAGGGGATCATGAGGGACAGGATTTACATGTATTTGAAAAGGCAAGAACTGATGAGGGATAGTCAATGTGGCTTTGTGTATGGGTGATCAGCGTCTCACTAACTTATTTGAGTTTTTGAAGAAGTAATGAAGAGGATTGAGGGCAGAGTGGTGGATGTAATCTGTATGGATTTCTGTAAGGCATTTGACAAGATTCCTCATGGTAGACTGGTTAGCAAGGTTCAGTCACATGGAATACAGGGAAAACTAGCCATTTGGCTACAGAACTGGCTTGAAGGTAGAAGACAGAGGCTGGTGGTAGAGGGTTGCTTTTCAGACTGGAGGCCAGTGACCAGCGCTGTGCCACAAGAGTTGGTGTTGAATCCTTTTAATAATTTATATCAATGATGTGGATGTAAACATAGGAGGTATGGTTAGCAAGTTTTCAGATGACACCAAAATTGGAGGTGTAGAGGACAGCGAAGAAGGTTACTCCAGAGTACAGTGGGATCTTGATCCGATGGTCAAATGGGCTGAGGAGTTTAATTTAGATAAACGTGAGATCCTGCATTTTGGAAAGGCTTATACACTTAATGGTAAGGTCCTGGAGAGTATTGTTGAACAAAGAGACCTTGGGGTGGTGGTTCATAGTTCCTTGAAAGTGGATTTGCAGGTGTTTAGAATAGTGGAGAAGGTGTTTGGTATGCTTCTGTTTATTGGTCAGTGTATTGAGTGTAGGAGTTGTGAGGTCATGTTGCAGCTGCACAGAACGGTGGTTAGGCCACTTTTGGAATACTGCAAATAATTCTGGTCTCCCTGCTATAGGAAGAATGTTGTGAAACTTGAAAGGATCCAGAAAAGATTGACAAGGATATTGCCAGGATTAGAGTGTTTGAGCTATGGGGAGAGGTTGGATAAGCTGGGGCTATTTACCTTGGAGTGCCAGAGTCTGAGGGGTGACTGTACAGAGGTTTATAAAATGATGAGGGGCATGGATTGGGTGAATAGCCAAAGTCTTTTCCCCAGGGTGGGGGGAGCTCAGAACTACAGGGCATAGGTTTAAGGTGAGAGGGGAAAGACTTGAAAGGATCCTAAGGGGCAACTTTTTCAAGCAGAGGGTGGTGCATGTATGGAATGAGCTGTTAAAGTGGTGGAGGTTGGTGCAATAACAACATTTAAAAGACATCTGGATGGGCATATGAATAGGAAAGGTTTAAGAGGAATATGGGCCAAATGCTGGCAAGTGGGACTAGATTTATTTAGGATATCTGGTTGGGATGGACAAGTTGGACTGAAGGGTTGATTTCTGTGCTGGTCATCTCTATGACTATGACTCTAGTAGTGGGTATTAATTGAGGGACTTGACTAAAAGAGTAAAGGGGTATTGTGGAAATTTGATCGAGGCAACTAGATTTTGCACGAAGTAATTACTGACGTTTTTAAGTGGCACCTAGTTATGAATGTAGAAGAACACAGATCATCAGTAATCAGTCACACTTCTGACCCTATAATGGCAGAATGTCAGTGTTAAAGCATTTCAAGATGGGGACTAATTTGAAATTTTAAATCCATCTTTTCAACATTTTACTTTGACTGAAGATTTTACATTTGTTCTTGGAATGTGACAGTTGACTCACGAAGCCTAACTATTGTTGCACCTGGCTTTGCTTCATCTATAAAAGTCAGATTCACAGAAACAAGAATGATAAAATTATCAACTTCACATTACTTGGAGATCGTAGCAAATTTCAGAACTTATCAATATAGAGCACGAGTCAAAATCTTTTTTTTTCTGAGATGTTAGTAAACTTGGAAACTGATGATTTCGGTGAAATGCATTTAGGCTATTTTAAATTTTTAACAGCACAAACAATTTCAGTTTTGACTTGTCATTAGAAGATCCAAATACATCTGTTGCCTTGTGACACATCATCAAAGTTTTACACATGTTGATACATTTGTGTGAATTCTTTAACTGGAAATATTGTAATTTTTCCCTGCTGTATTTCAATGTGAGCCATCCTGCCGGATGGTAACAATGATACTTATTCTGTATGTCACACACTTTCCTTTTTTAAAAAAAAAATCCACCAAGCATATTGAGCCAATTTTTGTTTTCATTGAGCAAAGGGTCTGTAGAATATTAATTAGGACTGCAATTCGTTTTATGCTACGCATGTTTAAGTGGAATCTTAACACACTTGGTAGGCTCTTTTTGATGAATGATGTATTTATCAGTCTTGAGGCATGTTTATCTATTTAAAGTTGTTTTAAACATTTTATAAATGCACTTAGGCAGCCCATATATTTAGATTGCTGTAACTCATCCTGACTATTATTGTAAGTACACAAACTTTTTCCCACTTGCATTGGATTGCATACATAAAATATGTGGCAGAGAAACAGACCATTTGACCCACATTTATGCTTTACTTGAGCCCTGTTCCATCATTCCAGATCATCTGACCTGAAGAGGTTTAATGGGAGTGTTTAAAATCATGAAAGGTTTTAATAGTGTAATTAAAGTCAAGCTGTTTTCAATGGCTGAAGAGTTAATAACCAAATAGTATAGAAATGAGGTGTCATTAGAACCATAGAATTCCGACAGCCTGGAAGCATGCCATTTGGCCCAACAAGTCCACACTGCCCCTCTGAAGAGCATCCCATCCAGACCCACAACCCCTAATTTCCCATTGTCTAACCCACCTAACCTAAACACCCCTAGGCACTATGAGCACTTTTGGCATGTCCAATCCACCTACCCTAGGAGGAAACTGGAGCACCCACTGGAAACCCACGCAGACATGGGGAGAATGTGCAGACTCCACACAGACAGCCGTCCATGGCTGGAATTGAATCTGGGTCCCTGGTGTTGAGGCAGCAGTGCTAACTACTGAGCCACTCAGATTTATCAGGCATGACCACCTCTTAAAGAAGCCGTGCTGACTCAGCTCCTAAATTGCCACAGGACCCAGTGAGACTCAAACTCACGACTCCTGGTTTATAAGACCAGTGCTCTAACCTCTGAGCTATAGAGCTATGTAATGGACAAAAGAACCAGAGGCAAAACAAGGATCAAATTTCTATGCAGTGAATAGTTACACTTTGGAATGTACTACCTGAAAGGGTTGTGGATGTGGATTCAATATTAATTTACAAAAGAGTTTTCAAAGAGGGGAAGAAATATTGAAGGGTATCAGGAAAAAGTGGGAAGTGGGACTAGTTGATTTGCTGTTCAAAGTAGCTAGCGTTGACTCAGTGAGCTAACTGACCTCCCCCTGTGCTGTACTATTCCAGTAATGAAGGAATTCACCTCACATTTGCGTTTCTCCCTGCCCTGTTGAGCTTTAGCATGTTATCTCCTTTTTCATTCAGTGATGGTAGTGGGTTGTCTAAAAATGGGAAGAGTGCAAAACAGATGCAACCTTTATTGAATGTTGAACCTTTTTGTGCCACAGAATTTGGATGTTTTGGCTTTTGTGGCTGAGTACAAATGCTGGGTGCGATACAACCACTATTCAATTGAAAGCAATGCAGAAAATAATTTCAACTGTACTATTGCAAAGGAACACAGAGAAAATTGGAGTAGGGATCCACCATTCAACCCTTCAAGCATGCTCAACCGTTCAGTATGATCATGGCTTATCATCTAATTCAGAACCCTATTCTCAATCTCTTAATTTCCTTTTGATCCCTTTACCTCTAAGAACTATGTCTGACTCTTCCTTGAAAACGTTCGATGTTCACTTTAATCCCTGCATGATAGTGAGATCCACATTCTTGCCACTGTTTTTAGTTAAAATCCACATTGTCAGTGTACAAAATGAAGAGTAATGGTTCCAGCACTGATCTTTGTGAAATGCCATTTTGCTCTACTCTGCATGATTACTCTTAATCCCTATTTTCTGCATTCTAACAATCCATCCCAGATTAGATCCCAGTGTTATTGTCTAATAGTTGTTAGAGTTGTTTGCTTGCAAAATGAATTTGCCTACTTTGCACAGTTCTCCTTGTAACATTTTAAAACAAGGGGCAAAACTGGAAAGATAACCAGTATTTGAACTCTATAAGTCATAAATGACACAAAGGTAATTTTAAAAGGAGGACTTAACATCGTCAGTGTGCCTCCGGTGAAGTGTTGGTGTTGTGTCACGCTTGTTATTTATATGCTGTGGTTTGTTGGGTGGTTGGCATTACTTCCGGTTCTGTTTTTCAGGGGTTTGTATATCAGGTCCAGTTCAATGTGGTTGTTGATGGAATTCCCTATGGAATACCAGGCCTCCAGGAATTTGCTGGCATGTCTCTGATTGGCGTGTGCTATTATGGATGTGGTGTCCTAGTCAAATTTGTGTCCTTTGTCCGTGTGTATTGAGACCAGTGGGAATGGGTCGTGTCTCTTGGAGACTAGTTGGTGTTCATGTATCTTTATTGTCAGCGTTCTTCCAGTTTGGCCTATGTAATGTTTCTCACAGTCCTTGCATGATAGTTTTTGTATATTACATTAGTTTTATTGGTTGTGGGTATGGGATCTTTTATGTTTATCAGTAACTGTTGCAGGGTGGTTGTTGATTCGTGGACTACCCTGATACCTATGGGTCTGAATAGACTTGTGGTCATTGTTGATATGTCTCTGATGTACAATAGGGTGTCTATTGTGTCTTGCTGTGTTGTGTTGTCTTGTAGTCTGTCACGGAGGTAATGGCAGATTGTGCTTTTTGGGTCATTCCTTTCAAAAACTCTGTATAAGTGCTCCTGTTCTGCTTTGCGCAATTCCGTGTTGCTGCAGTGTGTTGTGGTCCATTTGAATAATGTCCTGATGCAGCTCCATTTATGGGTGTTGTGGTGGTTGCTGGAGTAATTAAGTATCTGGTCCATACGTGTGGTCTTTCTGGAGTTTCTAGCCTGGAGTTTCCTGTTCTTGTGTTCTAACATGTCTGGGAAGGGTAGTTGGTTATTGGAATAAAATTCACAAAAGAAGAAGAAAATCGTGAGGATGTTGTTTTGTGTTGGTGCGCTTCTTCTAGTCTTGTGCATTTGATACACGAAGGTGTCATCTGCATAGCTGACCCAGAGTTTGGGTTGTATATTGGGAAGCGCCACAACCTGGAACACACTCTATTTTTACAGATGATTTAGCAATAGATGAAGTCAAGGAAGTGAGAGTTTGTGCATTTATGTGTATAAAACAGCATGGAATTTGCAAATTAAATATTGTCCTTTTCCTTCAGGCTTAAATATCAAAAATGTTCAGAGACGTGTAGGCACAAGTGCATTAATCAGTGCTTTCAACAGAAAGGAAGCGAGAACAGGTCTTGAAGTGCTGCAGATGGATTATACTGACTCTGTGAAAACACTACAGTTCAAATGCTTCTGAGCTAGATTAAAGGATATCTGCAACCATACTTGATACAAAAAATGCACAGGAAATAATGAATAATGTAAATACAGGCACCCTTGAAATCCAGTTCTGTGAGGCAAGGGAGAGAAAAAGCACAGTGTGTATCTTTTGTCATGTTGAAAATTCAAGCTGTATGTTTTTCTTGTTGTTTAACAACTGGAATACTTAATTGTAGAGAAGATGAAAGGAAATAGTAAAAAAAGAAGCTATGCAGGCAAAGCGCTGATATTTGGGTAAACATTTTTTGTCTACCTGTAAGAATGTAAGGTAAATATGTTAGATTATGTAACTCACAATATGTGAAGAGTCACTTCGTGGCACAGAACTTGGATGTTGCCAAAAAAGCAAATGTGTTGCCAAAGCTTTCTATTTTGCAGTTATCAGGATGAACCTAAGACAGTAAATTTCAAATGATAACACTTTACAGTATGTGAGGAAAAAAACGTTAGTGGTTAGCATGTTTACTGATTGGCTGAGGTATTCTTATGGAGAAGGCAACCAGGAACTATAGATAATAAAATGTGAGGCTGGATGAACACAGAGGGCCAAGCAGCATCTCAGGAGCACAAAAGCTGACGTTTCGGGCCAGGACCCTTCTTCAGAGAGGGGGATGGGGTGAGGGTTCTGGAATAAATAGGGAGAGAGGGGGAGGTGGACCGAAGATGGAGAGAAAAGAAGATAGGTGGGGAGGTAGGAAGGTGATCGGTCAGTCCAGGGAAGACGGACAGGTCAAGGAGGTGGGATGAGGTTAGTAGGTAGGAGATGGGGGTGCGGCTTGGGGTGGGAGGAAGGGATGGGTGAGAGGAAGAACAGGTTAGGGAGGCAGAGACAGGTTGGACTGGTTTTGGGATGCAGTGGGTGGAGGGGAAGAGCTGGGCTGGTTGTGTGGTGCAGTGGGGGGAGGGGATGAACTGGGCTGGTTTAGGGATGCGGTGGGGGAAGGGGAGATTTTGAAGCTGGTGAAGTCCACATTGATACCATTAGGCTGCAGGGTTCCCAAGCGGAATGAGTTGCTGTTCCTGCAACCTTCGGGTGGCATCATTGTGGCAGTGCAGGAGGCCCATGATGGACATGTCATCTAAAGAATGGGAGGGGGAGTGGAAATGGTTTGCGACTGGGAGGTGCAGTTGTTTGTTGCGAACTGAGCGGAGGTGTTCTGCAAAGCGGTCCCCAAGCTTCTGCTTGGTTTCCCCAATGTAGAGGAAGCCACACCGGGTACAGTGGATGCAGTATACCATATTGGCAGATGTGCAGGTGAACCTCTGCTTAATGTGGAATGTCATCTTGGGGCCTGGGATAGGGGTGAGGGAGGTAGTGTGGGGGCAAGTGTAGCATTTCCTGCGGTTGCAGGGGAAGGTGCCGGGTGTGGTGGGGTTGGAGGGCAGTGTGGAGCGAACAAGGGAGTCACGGAGAGAGTGGTCTCTCCAGAAAGCAGACAGGGGTGGGGATGGAAAAATGTCTGGGTGGTGGGGTCGGATTGTAGATGGCGGAAGTGTCGGATGATAATGCGTTGTATCCGGAGGTTGGTGGGGTGGTGTGTGAGAACGAGGGGGATCCTCTTTGGGCGGTTGTGGCGGGGGCAGGGTGTGAGGGATGTGTTGCGGGAAATGCGGGAGACGCGGGCAAGAGCGTTCTCGATCACTGTGGGGGGGAAAGTTGCGGTCCTTGAAGAACTTGGACATCTGGGATGTGCGGGAGTGGAATGTCTTATCGTGGGAGCAGATGCGGCAGAGGCGGAGGAATTGGGAATAGGGGATGGGATTTTTGCAGGAGTGTGGGTGGGAGGAGGTGTATTCTAGGTAGCTGTGGGAGTCGGTGGGCTTGAAATGGACCTCAGTGACAAGCTGGTTGCCTGAGATGGAGACTGAGAGATCCAGGAAGGTGAGGGATGTGCTGGAGATGGCCCAGGTGAACTGAAGGTTGGAGTGGAAGGTGTTGGTGAAGTGGATGAACTGTTCGAGCTCCTCTGGGGAGCAAGATGCGGCGCCGATACAGTCACCAATGTACCGGAGGAAGAGGTGGGGTTTGGAGCCTGTGTAGGTGCGGAAGAGGGACTGTTCCACATAACCTACAGGCATAGCTGTGTCCCATGCGGGTGCCCATGGCCTCCCCCTTAGTCTGTAGGAAGTGGGAGGAGTCGAAAGGGAAGTTGTTGAGTGTGAGGACGAGTTCGGCTAGGCGAATGAGGGTGTCGGTGGAGCGGGACTGGTCGGGCCTGCGGGACAGGAAGAAGCGGAGGGCCTTGAGGCCATCTGCATGCGGAATGCAGGTGTATAGGGACTGGACGTCCATGGTGAAGATGAGGTGTTGGGGGCCAGGGAATTGGAAGTCTTGGAGGAGGTGCAGGGCGTGGGTGGTGTCACGGACGTAGGTAGGGAGTTCCAGGATCAAAGGGGAGAAAATGGAGGGAACAATGAGGTTGGAGGCTGTGGGTGGGAGGTTCCCTGAGGTGATGAGGTCATGAATGGTGTTGGATATGGCCCCAAAATCCACAAACCTGCCTGCCCTGGTTCACCCATCGTCTCAGCCTGCTTCTGCCCCACCGAACTCATCTCCACCTATCTGGACTCCATTTTCTCCCCTTTGGTCCAGGAACTCCCCGTCTACGTCCGTGACACCACCCACGCCCTCCACCTCCTCCAGGACTTCCAATTCCCTGGCCCCCAACACCTCATCTTCACCATGGACGTCCAGTCCCTATACATCTGTATTCCGCATGCAGATGGCCTCAAGGCCCTCTCGCTTCTTCCTGCCCTAAAGGCCCGACCAGTCCCCCTCCACTGACACCCTCATCTGCCTAGCCGAACACGTCCTCACCCTCAACAACTTCTCTTTTGACTCCTCCCACTTCCTACAGACTAAGGGGGTGGCCATGGGCACCCGCATGGGCCCCAGCTATGCCTGCCTCTTTGTAGGTTATGTGGAACAGTCCCTCTTCTGCACCTACACAGGCCCCAAACCCCGCCTCTTCCTCCGGTACATTGATGACTGTATCCGCGCCGCCTCTTGCTCCCCAGAGGAGCTCGAACAGTTCATCCACTTCACCAACACCTTCCACCCCAACCTTCAGTTCACCTGGGCCATCTCCAGCACATCCCTCACCTTCCTGGACCTCTCAGTCTCCATCTCAGGCAACCAGCTTGTCACTGATGTCCATTTCAAGCCCACCGACTCCCACAGCTACCTAGAATACACCACCTCCCACCCACCCTCCTGCAAAAATCCCATCCCCTATTCCCAATTTCTCCGCCTCTGCCGCATCTGCTCCCACGATAAGACATTCCACTCCCGCACATCCCAGATGTCCAAGTTCTTCAAGGGCCGCAACTTTCCCCCCCACAGTGATCGAGAACGCCCTTGACCGTGTCTCCCGCATTTCCCACAACACATCCCTCACACTCTGCCCCTGCCTCAACCGCCCAACGAGGATCCCTCTTGCTCTCACACACCACCCCACCAACCTCCGGATACAACGCATCATCCTCCAACACTTCCGCCATCTACAATCCGACCCCACCACCCTAGACGTTTTTCCATCCCCACCCCTGTCTGCTTTCTGGAGAGACCACTCTCTCCGTGACTCCCTTGTTCACTCCACACTGCCCTCCAACCCCACCACACCCGGCACCTTCCCCTGCAACCGCAGGAAATGCTACACTTGCCCCCACACCACCTCCCTCACCCCTATCCCAGGCCCCAAGATGACATTCCACATTAAGCAGAGGTTCACCTGCACATCTGCCAATGTGGTATACTGCATCCACTGTATCCGGTGTGGCTCCCTCTACATTGGGGAAATCAAGCGGAGGCTTGGGGACCGCTTTGCAGAACACCTCCGCTCGGTTCGCAACAAACAACTACACCTCCCAGTCGCAAACCATTTCCACTCCCCCTCCCATTCTTTAGATGACATGTCCATCATGGGCCTCCTGCAGTGCCACAATGATGCCACCCGAAGGTTGCAGGAACAGCAACTCATATTCCGCTTGGGAACCCTGCAGCCTAATGGTATCAATGTGGACTTCACCACCTTCAAAATCTCCCCTTCCCCCACCGCATCCCTAAACCAGCCCAGTTCGTCCCCTCCCCCCACTTCATCACAGAACCAGCCCAGCTCTTCCCCTCCACCCACTGCATCCCAAAACCAGTCCAACCTGTCTCTGCCTCCCTAACCTGTTCTTCCTCTCACCATTCCTTCCTCCTACCCCAAGCCGCGCCCCCATCTCCTATCTACTGACCTCATCCCACCTCCTTGACCTGTCCGTCTTCCCTGGACTGACCTATCCCCTCCCTACCTCCCCACCTATACTCTCTCCACCTATCTTCTTTTCTCTCCATCTTCAGTCTGCCTCCCCCTCTCTCCCTATTTATTCCAGAATCCTCACCCCAACCCCCTCTCTGATGAAGGGTCTAGGCCCGAAACGTCAGCTTTTGTGCTCCTGAGATGCTGCTGGGCCTGCTGTGTTCATCCAGCCTCACATTTTATTATTTTGGATTCTCCAGCATCTGCCGTTTCCATTATCTCTGATACAATTTTAACCAGGAACTATAGATCCCCAAGCCTCCAGGTAACTTGAAAAATGTGCAAAGCTTGAATGTATTCTTCTTGCACAGAGTTTGTTCATTTGCAGCAAACAGGTCCATACATATTAGACACAAAAAAAACTGCCGATGCTGGAATCCAAGGTAGATAGGCAGGAGGTTGGAAGAACACAGCAAACCAGGCAGCGTTTGGAGGAAAGGAGAAGTCAATGTTTTGGGTATTACCCTTCTTCAATCCTTCACTTCACCATGTATTGCCCAATTTCAAAATCGCATTAGACAGATGATGCTTAGTTTTGGATTTTGCAAGTTAGGTTGGTTGGATATAATTACAACTCTGCCTGTTACAAGCGGCTGAAGGAATGCGCTTAAAAAAAAAAAATACCTGGAGGCTTGAGAATCAAATAGTTCCTTGGTACAATTTCCTTGACAAAGACTTTGGCCAATCAAAATCAACTTGTCAGTTAATCATGCCCCCCCCCCCCTTTCCTCCTGCAGTATAAATTGTTATTGTTGTTTGAAATTTGGTATTGTTGCATTCACCTTTGAGTGCAAGATGAAAAGCTCCAGCAACATGTCTGTTTTACGAAAAAAAACACTATATATTGGGGTTACGTAAACTAGGGACGAAAATTGTAAACAGAACTACTTCCAAGCTTGCTGAATAAATGGATGGAGCATTCCTCAACCATGTTAACCTTATGGTTTTATAATTGGAGATATGATTTAACTTATGCTTTGATACCTGATTGATACGCTCTGTGAGGATGCTGTTGCAGTTTAGGTTAGAGGACATTAAATGGCAGGTCATTTGGTTTCTGAAAATGGTTTTCTGCTTTCACTTAAACTTTAATGAATGACTGATCAATGGTTTAATAATGCAAAGATGTATTTGCTTAATTTTCCAAAAAGACACAGCTCAAAATGGCTGCAGTCTTGTACTCAGAACTGCCCCAGAGTCCTTTATTCCATTTGTTGTATATTTTGCTTGACTTTTCAGCTACTTCTGTTAACCATTTTTCAGGTGTGAAGCGATTGCCCATAGCGGAATTAAATGAGCTTCTGGAGGAGATTGAGACTACAATAAAACACTACTCGGAGGAGCTAATTGAACAGTTAGCATTGCGTGATGAGCTAGAGTTTGAAAAAGAAGTGAAAAACAGCTTCATCTCGATACTTATTGAGGTTCAAAACAAACAGAAGGAACACAGGGAAACTATGAAGAAGAAAAAGAAACAAAAGAATGGAAGCCCTCAAAATGGAAAGCAGGAGAAAAGTCACATGCCAGGAACGGTGAGTTGTAGACTCTATTACTGCAGAGACAAACCTTTCCACATTATCTCTGCTCTTTAATTCAAATAATATTAATTCAGTAAACTATTTTTACAAGATGGGTGAAAATTGTCTTAGTTTATTTGTGGAAGGAATGTTATTGAGGAAAAGAATTAAAACAAATGATTAATCAGATTTGGCATCGCGTTATTGTGGCACATTATAAACCAGCATTCTCTTGAGAGAAGGAGCAGGGGAGAAGGCACCAATTTAAAACGTCATGGCTGTAGAACTGTTTGATCTACTGACAGAGGCGATGGTGCGATCCTATTAGTTGAATACAAGCTGTCAGACTTGTGCTTTCTGACATTTTTTGACAGAATAGTAATGAGCAGAGGCGATATAAGTACATCTTCATGCTTTTACCGTGATTTTATCGAATACCCTTACCACTTTAACTCCCATTTTAATGTTCTGACATGAGTAATTTTTAGAATATGCATTAGATCAGATGATAAACTGTCAGATTATATCTTTATTAATGTTTTTCATGATGCCAGACTGACAGCGAAGGAGGCAAAGGTTTATTTACAGGAACCAAATCAAATGAGTTTCTCCTTTTATGTACTTGGAATATATTCCCAGATGAAGATATTAAGAAATGCACGATTGCTTTGTATAGACATTTGATGGGCTCTCGGTGTACTGAATCCTCCCCATTTCCACTTGGTGTCAATGAAGCAGTCTGTGCATGATCTTATTTGCCCAGAGTTGTTTAAAGGTCACAGTCACATGATTTTCTGGCTGTGGACTTACCTCCATGTTGTCACACTGATTATGTTGCAAAAGGTTTGTGGGCCTTTTGTTGAAAACAATGATAGCTAACACACAGAAACAAAGACTTGCCTGTGTTTTTTCTCCTCTGGGCAAATTTTAGTGGATTTACACCAGATAGCTGTGTGTGATGCAAAAACTGGAAGGAAAAGGATAATTTCATGACAGTGTTTCTATGCATGTGAATATTGCTACATCCCTGCACCAGATTTTAAAACAAAACTTGTTCACTGGATGTGTGCATCGCTATCCAGACCTGCATATATTACCCATTCCTAATTGCTCTTGAAAAGATGGTGATGAGCTGCCTTGATCCACTGCAGTTCTTGGAATGCAGTAACACCCACAGTCCTACTAGAAAGGGAGATCCACAACAATGAAGAAACAGCAAAATAGTTCCTAAGCAGGATGGTGTTTGGCTCAGATGGAGCTTGCATCTGTTGACATGCATCTGGTGCTGTAGTCTTGCCAGGTGGCTCATGTCATTAGTTTAGAAGGTACTGTTGAAGGAGCCTAGGTGGGGCGCTGCAGAGCATCTGTACTGCTGTACCAAAAGAAGTTGCAGGATTTTGACCCCAAGACAGTGAAGAAACATCTGTTTATTTCCAAGTCAGGATAGTATATGGGTTGAAGGGAAATTTGCAGGTGATGATCCCATGCATCTGCCAAAAATAAAACCTTTCTAGTACATTTCTATTTTTTTAAAATTGACGTTGATTTGCAGCTATGTCTTACTGTTGCAGTATTTATAGAGACTTTTAGATCAGTAATTTACAGAGAGAATCACATTTCAGAAACATTTTGGTTCTTTGAGATGCCCTGGCTGGTTTGACATTAATAAAGCAATACTTTTCAAAGTTATTGTCCTCGCCTGTTAACTTATCCAAAAGCACAATTTTCTTCTTGTTTCTAGAACAGATAAAAGACTTACTTAGATAATAGGTATAGTAAGCAGATTTTTTACAATCTCTGCTCACGCGCCCCCCCCCCCGCCAAAAATCTAGGCCCATTCTTTCAAAATATATATTTTCAGGGTGTCTTTTCCCTGTCTTGATGGCTAGCTGTTTCATGTTTTTTTTAATCTGCAGGGATCTGGCAAAGTTCTTTCAACCAAGGCAAGCTAGTTCGGATGACAGCACTTCTGGGATTCAAATTTAAGATTTTAATTGAAGGTTTAAGCTTTAAATAGATTTTTCTTTGTGGGATATCAATCATCTTTAAGCAAAGTATAAAAAGAAATATATTTGGATTGCCAAATCTGTGTCATATGCACGACTTACTTTTGGAAGGATAGGCGGGAAGGAAAAGGGAGTTGGTATAACTTTTTGTTAGTAAAGGAGGAGATCAATGCAGTAGGGAGAAATTATATAGACACTGAAGATCAGAATGTGAATCAGTTAGGGTAGAAATAGAAAGTAGCAAGATAAAGCAGCTCCTCATGGAAGTAATCTATAGGTCCCAAGCAGTAGCTCCATTGTAGGGCACAATATAAACTAGGAGACACTGCAGGCTTGTAAGAAAAGTATGACAGTAATCATGGGTGATTTTAGTTCTGTCTATATACATACAAATCAAACTGGTATGGGTAGCTTTGAGGGAGAGCTCATTGAATGTATTTGAAAATGGTTCTCGGAGCTGTATATTGGGGAACCAAGCAGGAGGCGGCTGTTCTAGATTTGGTATTCTGTAATGAGGTGATTAATGACTTCTCAGTAAGCGATCCTATAGGGAAGAATGATCATAGAGTATAATTTCAAATTCAGTTTGAGAGCGAGAAACTGGAGCGTTCTGGAGTTAAACAAAGATAATCACATAGGCATGAGGACAGATTTGGCCCTGGTGGACTGGGCTCGTATACAAGCGATAGGACATTTGATGAGTAGTGGCAGATGTTTAGGGAGATATTCAGTTTCTCCCAAGTGATATATATTCCAGAGAGGAAGAACTGTAAGGTGCAGGGGAAACAAACTAGGCAAGGAAAAATAACATGAAGTCAAAAACTAAGGCATACCATATTGCAAAGGCCAGCAGCGAGCTGGAAGATTGGGACAGTATTAAAGATCAATAAAGGGTTACTTTGGGGGGGAAAAAAAAGTTTTTCTTACATTCGAGGCCGTTCAGAAGACATCTATTACATTGATTTCAGAGGTGATGGATTTGTCTTATGAAGAGAGTTTGAGCAATTTAAGCCTATACACTCAAGATTTTAGAAGAATGAGTGGAGATCTAATTGTGATATACAAGATACTAAAGGGGATTAAAAAGTAGATGGAAAATGGGAGAAATTCCTTCTCTTAAAAGGATATGAATCTGTAGAATTCACTATTGCAGAATACAGCGAATGCCAGGATAGCGAATAAATTTAAGGAAATAGATTTTTAATTAGTCAAAGGTTGAAGGCTTATTGGGTGTGAGCAGAAATGAAGAAAAAACAAAACGGTACAGAAATTGGCCCTTCAATCCACCAAGACTGTGCGGACACAATGCTTTACTAAAACTTTTGCTTCTACACTGTCCTTATTCTGTGGAGTTGAGGCTGAAATGAGACCAGCAGTGATAGTATGGAATTGTGGAGCAGATGTGAATTGCATATTTCTGCTCCTAGGTGTTGTGTTCTTATTTGCTGTATATTATTTGAAAATAATTTTTGTCTTAAATTTTCATAAAGATGAACAGCCTTTCACTGGTTATAAAAAATGACACCGGAGGCTGGATTCTAGAGGGCCTCCCCCAATTGAACATTTACCTTCCTTGCATAGGGAGAAATCAGGATGAGTTCCAATTTGCACATCTACTACTAGTTTTCACTAGTGTAATATCTGGAACATGATTCGTGAACTTCAAACTTGTAAAGCTGTCTGACATCTTTGAGATAAGATATCCTTTTGCTATGTTCCTGTTTTTTTGAGGGGAGACTAGGTATCCTTTATGATTGTTAAGCGCAGATTAAATGTGGCTGAAAGGTTAATGAACTGTTTGGACCTGTAAAACTCACTGGCCTGTCAGACTGTGAAGGCTTTTAAAACTGCTACTCTTTAAATATTTAGAAAATCTGTGCTTGTCAATTCACTCTGCCTATTGAGATAAGCATAATGTTCTCGTTACAGGATTGGTATTACATGACTGGCACCAAAACCTTTAATTATCGTGGTTGGTTTGTTGCCATTTTTCAGTTTAATTGATAACTCTATAAGTGGGGCTATGAACCCAAGTCTTGTTTTTGTAAGTGATTAAAAGAAGTTTTCTAACATAGATTATAAGAGTAGGGAGGTCATGGTAGAGCTGAATGGAATTTTGGTTAGGCCGCAGATAGAGTACTGTGTGTAGTTCTGGTCACCATGCTACAGGAAAGATGGGATTGCACTGGAGGATGTGCAAAGGAGATTCACAACAATGTTGCCTGAGGTGGAGTATTTCAGTTATGAAGAGAGACCGAATAAGCTCGGGTGCTTTTCTTTTGGAACAGAAGGTTGAGGGGGACGTGATAGAGATTATATAAGATTATAAGGGGCATTGGCAGGGTGAATAGGAATCGGCTGTTTCTGTTAGTTGAAGGGTCAATAACAAGGGAACATAATTTTTAAAGAGAAAGGCAGGAGGTTTATACAGGATTTGAGGAAAACCTTTTCAATCTGGAGGGTATTAGTGATCTTGAATGCGCTGCCTGAGGGGGTGGAGGGCGGAGGGGAACCTCACCACCATTAAAAGTTACTTGGCTGAGCACTTCAAGTGTCATAACATTCAAGGCCTAGTGCAGGGAAATGCTACTTTAGGTAGTATTTTTGGTGGCACAGATGTAATGGACTGAAGGTCCTCTTCTGTACAGATGACTGTATGAAATTTAGTCTGCTTTTTGTTTATGGCAGTCTTCTTTAACTACCTACAGAAATGATGAGTATTTTAATCACTTAATTTTACATCATCTGATTTGTCTGCCCATGGTGGATATGTGGTTGGATTGTGGATTGTGGATAGTGGGTAAGGGTATGTGGACTGGCACAAAATTTGTCACAGTAATAATAAGGAGCTAAGAGGTGGGTACAGGAAATAGATTGACATGGTGTGTATAAGGAACTTTGGGCAGTGGAGACAGGAGCAAAGTTTGGCAGGATGGGTAGAATGGCCCTTGGTGGGGTGGTTGGGTTTAGAGTATGAAGTTGCATGTATGGGGAGCATGTCATGTTATGATCAGGAGAGCTGTTGTTTGTTTTATTTTCATATTGCTCACGAGGGCTGGTGCACTGAGGCAGGCCTTCCACTTGGCAGATTGCAGATCTTCTGGAGTCCCCATTCCAAATGAAATACAGAAGGTTTGGGACACCACCTGGATCAGGTTCAGCAGAACCAGTAATTGGCCCTACTCTACCTCCCCAACTTTTTTGAATGAAATTTCAGGCCTTTGTTATTTAGTTTTGCTGCCTTAGATTTTCTTGCTCTCCCACCCAACCACACCCTTCTGAAATTTATAGTGATATGTTTGATAATAGATAAAAGGTATTATGCTTCCCAGTGATCTTCTACTACCAAGAAGAATGTCAGTGGCAGTGCTGAGGAGCACCATCATCCAAAGTCTGGACCATTTTCTCTCACCATCCTAACTTGAGCATGTGTCTCTATTCTTCTACAACATTCTTTTAAATTATGGAATTTCCTACCCAAAATCTTTTTTAGGCATCACAAACAAAGTGGCTGCTCAGGGAGAATCTCAACCTTACCTATGCTTCCTGCATGTTAAGAACAATATTTTTTTAAAAAATTACATTTGAGTATAATTTTCGCAATTATCACAACAGTGATGTATGCCCTGACTACAATCTCTGTGCCAATGCACAGCAATGGCCAGTTCCAAGAACATTACCTGCACACACAATGCTTAGCTCACTCTCCTAAAACACTAACTAAGCAGTTGTTTTTTAGTGTAAGAGAAGTTAAGATAGTCACATGTTGAATGGTTTTAAACAAATATAGTTGACCGATCGGTGAATTTCTCTTCAAATAAAATTCCATTTAAAATCTGCTTTATCTTAAACTAATTAGCTTTTGCTAAATTACATCAACTACCAGTTTTTGTATCAGAAGTTCTTTTACTTCCACATTCCTAACCATTTTTGCTAATGTCCCTGAAAATCTCCAAGAACAAGTTGATAGGAACAAAGGAATTTATATGTTGTATTTTGTTTTGTTACTGAACATAACCAGGCCAGCCATGGTCTAAGTGTTGCACCCAAGTGAAGTTAACTAAACAACTCAGAATTGATGTTGCTAGAAACGAATTATGATGCCTTATTTATAATATCACATGGCTCAATGAAGTGATATAACTTATTTCTCCAAAAATGATGCAGAAACTCTGTCAGTGTACATCATGGAAAGTTTTTAAACTAAGACCTTATAATCCAGTATGTATTTTTCAGTACAGTATTGTAAAAGGTGAGCTTTTAATGTGCAGTAGTAGTTTTATGGTTAGCCCTCATCTTTTTATCTTCTTGCTCTTGTCCCTGTTATGTGCTGTTGGTTGCAACCCTGTGATTTCATATGCTCTTTCTCTGTCCTTTTTCTGCTTTCTGCTGCTTCAGCGTTTCAGCATGGAGGGACTCTCAAATGTCATTCAGAATGGCTTTCGCCAGACATTTGGAAGCTCAGGTGGTGAAAAACAGGTGCCTTGTATGGTTTACATTTTTATTTCCCTTCCAGTCACCTTTCTTCTTGTGGTTACTGCTTGCTTCATTTTGTGATCATATTCTTGGTAGATTGTGTGTAAATTCTATGTGCATCATTTCTCTGTTTAAGCAATAAAGTTAAAATACTTTGCAGAGTTAGGTCACACTTGGAAAATGCAAGCAGATCTTCCATTTGTTCCATTTAAGCGGCCAACAGTAATGACAATAGGACGCTCCCCTTTCAAATAATAAGGATTAATTATGTCGTCATGATATATTTTGCCCCAGCAAATTCTGGCTGTTTCCTTATTGAACAGAATATGTTTCAACAAATAACATGCTGTGTATAAGGAACTTGGTTCAAGCATTAACCAAAGTTTAAATTCAACAGGGCAAATCAAACTCTTAACTTTGAATAAAAATGTTAATTTTATAATAAAGCAACATGTTTTATGAGCCTTTTAAAGTTTATTAAGAGAAACTAAAATAACACTACAAGATGAAATACCTATCAACATTGTTCGTCGGGTTGGCTGCTTGTCCGTGAAATGGTGCCATCTAGTGATAAAGATGCAGTATGCTAAGTGCAATCAGTCCTCCCAGTATTGAAAATTCATGGAAGCTGTCTTTTTGTTAATAATAATAATAAGGAATCTTCAGTATGAAACAGTAATAGTTCAAGAAGATGATCCACCATTACTTTATGGGGAAGAGGGCTGCATTTGGGGGTAAATATTGGCTTTGCCAGTGGTATCCATGCCCTGTGTATTAATTTTTTTAAAGGAGAGTACAGGGAAAGATATCAGTGATAATGGGAACTGCAGATGCTGGAGAATCCAAGATAATAAAATGTGAGGCTGGATGAACACAGCAGGCCCAGCAGCATCTCAGAAGCACATTTTATTATTACAGAGAAAGATAGTTCAGTATGGTACTGTAAAGGAAGTTATGTAATGCGTAGCAGTAAGAAAAAGAGTACAATTGAAGATCTGACAAATGAATCCAATTTCTGAGTTGTAGCCTTTTGTCTAGCAGGTAAGTTATCATCAATCACTTTGGTGCTATAATTGATCAATTATCAAATTCCCTGTCAGTACTGTTATAACTGTGATGGAAGGAATGCACTAATAATCAATCCCTGCTGCTGAACTTGTGGCACTGTGTGTATATCTGATATATTAAGTCTCCAAAATGGCCAGTTGCTTCTCTCTTTTTGTACTACTGTCTAGAACAAAAGAGGCTTTCACCAGGCTTCTTTAATGAACTCAAATATCAGTTTTATTATAAAGAAAACTTACTTTAAATGCAAATGGAAAACATTGGTTAACATCTCAACTATAATTTGATTTAAAGCATCTCACTTTCCACCAGGTTTGCTGTTGACAAAATTGAATTGCTAATAGCAGTGGACTAATGGAAGGTGTTCAGTTCCGATTATAATCAACTGGATCCAAAGCTATGGAAATCGATCAGAGCGGTTTTTCAGATTTTTGCAAGGTTGTCAGAAATACTGATTTTTGGAAACATTACCAGGTTCCTAGGAACATTTCCTGAGAAAGGCGAGAGACTTTGTAGCTTCTGAGTTATTTTCCTAATTGACTACTTAGGTGTGTACAACAGAAAGCTAGGTCCAGAAAGGATTGCTAGATAAGTATTAACATAGATGCCACCATGATCTTTTCAAAATCATATTTTCCAGTAATTAAGGACTCTTAAATCCCAGCCCTTGGCTCCTTGAAAGCTTTGCATTATTTTTCTCCAGAGTAACTTTTAGTCAGTGGCAGGTAGCTTACAGTGTAGGTTGTGTTTGTCTTAATTCCTTGATAAACCCACATGGTAAACCTTTTTCAATCTGGAAAATGTTCAGACCATTCCATATGTTCGGATTTTTCCACATAGTCCTAAAATATAAATGTATGTTCCCAACAATACAGCAAACAAATTTAAACATCATTCACCGTTTGGCTACTTTGGAATATCTGAAGATATTTTGAGTTCTGGAACATAAATGATGTTGCTGATAATGATTTGGATGAGGTACTATAATATCCTAAAACTTGTCTAGTTGAGTTTAATGATCAGAAAATACACTACCAGAATTTTCTTTTAAATTATACTGTGGTTTGGTTTTTATCTCCTACTTTTGGTCTTTCTTCAGACAATTGTAATGTTCATGGTGTATGGGGTGTACACCATTTCTGAATTTGACAGTGCTAAGCTCATTAGATGGGTCATTTCTTAGCTGTTTCCTTGTTCCATCATACGTACCAGAAATTAGTATGAAAATTTGTGGCAGCTTCTATAGTGCTTCTGAAGCTTAGACTCATGTGGGAAAGATAATGGCAAGCAATTTCAGCCAGTTGGAGATCATTTCAAATCCATCAATCCATGAGGTAAATGGTTGTAGTTGTGAATTGAGGAATTTGGCTTAAATTTTGTAGCATGAAGTAATGGATTTCAGAATTTTAAAACCATGATCTATTGAACTTGTAATATTTTCCCACACATTTGAAGTCATTTCAGTCATTGTATCTGTTTTAGAGCAGTCAAAACCTAGTTCTCTGCCTTCTAGCTTGTATGCTGCAGCTGTACAAAACTCTGGTGCAGCCGCACTTGGAGTATTGCATACAGTTCTGGTCACTGCATTATAAGAAGGACGTGAAAGCTTTGGAAAGGGTGCAGAGGAGATTTACTAGGATGTTGCTTGGTATGGAGGGAAGGTCTTACGAGGAAAGGCTGAGGGACTTGAGGCTGGTTTCATTAGAGAGAAGAAGGTTGAGAGGTGACTTAATTGAGACACATAAAATAATCAGAGGGTTAGATAGGGTGGAAAGGGAGAGCCTTTTTCCTAGGATGATGACGGCGAGCATGAGGGAGCAGAGCTTTAAATTGAGGGGTGAAAGATATAGGACAGATGTCAGAGGTAGTTTCTTTACTCAGAGTAGTAAGGGAATGGAACGCTTTGCCTGCAATGGTAGTAGATTCGGCAACTTTAAGTACATTTAAGTCATCATTGGACAAGCATATGGATGTACGTGGAATAGTGTAGGTTAGATGGGCTTGAGATCGGTATGACAGGTCGGCACAACATTTAGGGCTGAAGGGCCTGTATTGTGCTGTAATGTTCTATGTTCCTTGCTCCATTAATCCATTTGTCCAGTAAGAGATGTCCACTAGAATTTCTCCTGGTGATGAGACTTCCAGTATTTTATGTAAATTTTGATGATTAAAATCCTCTTCAAAAGTTGAAGGGGATGTTGAAAGTTTTCAAAAGAAACAAAATGGCTGATCCTGAAAACTGCCTTTAAGTGGTGCAAATGAACAGAAACAACAAATTCATGCTGGGATCAGTGCCCTTGTGAAAACCAGACTTGTAAAGCGGCTTTACAAAAAGCAGTACAGGGTTGGGGCTGCAACAGAGGTAGACTTTGTGAGCAGAAATCTAGAAAGTGAATCAGAAAGCACAAGGCAATAATTCAGAGTAGCTGTACTGACAATGAATAATCAGTGTGACTGGAAGGGACAATGAGTGCAAACATAAGAGTGCACCAGCAAATACGGTCAAAGTGCAGAAAACTGCCATTTAAATTTCAGAAAGCAGGACAGATGGATGGTGGAGATTTAGAAATCCAGAATTAAAGCTTGAGGCATTGTAGAGATACAGTAATATGGAGAAAAACTGAATGGAATTGTACAAAAGCTACTTTGAAATAGTAATCATAATACATTTGAAGTCCACATTAGGTTTGAAAACTGTACTCCAATCGCAAACAACAACCTTCAACCTAAAGCCAACAACATAGTTATACAGGCAGGGTTGACCTCAGTTGAGTGAGTAAATTGGTTGACAGACATGACGGTAATTAAATAGAGATTACATTTTCTAAATTCCAATGAGTAGAATTCCCAACCTGTTTAACCTTTGTTCATAAGATAATCCCTCCCATTCCTAGAGAACCTTCTGTGAGCTTCCTCCAATGAAATAATCTTCCCTTTAAATAAAGGGACCAAAACTATTCTCGGTACTCCAGAAATGGTCTCACCAACACCTTGTAAAGTTGCAAGAGGACTTCCCTAGTCTTCACTTCAAGGGGATTGAAGTATAAGGCAACATTCCATTTGTCTTCGTGATTCCTTGCTGCATTTGTGTTTTACTTTTCTGCATTTCATGCACAAGTACTCTGCACTTTTCCTTCATTTAAATAGTACTTTGTACTTTTTTGTTCTCCCTTCCAAAATGATCAATGCCTTGAAGGCCTCAATTGAACCTGCCTCCACCAAGCTCCCAGGGATTGCATTTTATACCCTGACTACCTGTTCTGTGACTTTTTTTTTTCACACATCATTCTTGATTCCTTTGTACATCATTTTAAGTCTGCGTTGTCGTGTTCTCATTTTTTTCCAACCCACTCATGATTTTGAAATCATGAGGAGAACATTTTTTGCCCATATTTTGAACCTCTAGCAAGAGAGAGGGGTTGATACAGACCTAATGTTCGGAAATTACCCCAGGCAGATATAAAATGAATTTCCACAAAGAAATCATTTTCGGGAAAAATGCAATTTTAGCCAATCCTTTTATTAATTATAAAAAATTAATTATATTATTAACTATAAATTATAATTAATAATATAAATTACTAATTATTAATTAATCCTTTAGTTAATCCTTTAAGGAAACATAGAAACTACGAGCAGGAATAGATCATTCTATCTTTTGTGCCTGCTTCGCCATTCAGTATAATTTTGACTAATTTTTTGTCTTGATGCCATATTCTCACTTTCTCCCAATATCCCTTGTTGTCTTCTAAATCTAAAAATGTATCTGTCTCTTCCTTGGAGAAACAAAAGGACCAGTTGTAAAATGTTTAGGTGACTTTCGTTCTGGCATTCCGTTGCACATAGGCA
Organism: Stegostoma tigrinum; assembly: GCF_030684315.1. NCBI lineage: Eukaryota > Metazoa > Chordata > Chondrichthyes > Orectolobiformes > Stegostomatidae > Stegostoma > Stegostoma tigrinum. Next base: position 83,224,224 of record NC_081362.1, on the reverse strand, counting down.
GCACATGTTGCAGCAGATAAGCAGTGAATCTTTAAAGGACATGCTAATGTCGTCCTCACCATACCGTGGGGCCTACGGTGGCTCAGTGGTTAGCACCGCTGCCTCACAGAACCAGGGACCATGTTCGGTCCCATCCTTGGGCGACTGAGTGGAGTTTGCACATTTTCCCTGTCTCTGCGTGGGATTCCTCTGGGTGCTTCACTTTCCTCCCACTGTCCAAAGATGCGCAGGTTAGGTGGATTGGCCATGCTAAATTGCTGTGTTAGGGATGTGTAGCTTAGGTGGATTATAGGGGGATGGGTCTGGGGGGACTTGTTGGGCCGAAGGGCCTGTTTCCACACAGTAGAGATTCTGTTCTATGATTATAATGATATCAAGGATTGATTTCAATCATACTCATTCCTCTTGCAGCATAGTGCTGAGAGAAGCATGCTACAGTGCATCCAACTTGCTTTGATTGAGCCCAGACATGCAAGTGCCTGTGATTGAAGTCTACATATGTTTTTAAAAAGAAGCATGCAGACGGACATTGCCAACTCAACAATGTACAGATCGCCAACTTAAATATGCAAGAGTCAGACTTCCCTTTCTACTTTAATGTTCAAGGCCAATCAAGCTAAAAACCTATTTATTTTGCTAAAATTAAACAATGTTCACCTTGCTACCTGGCATTAAAAGTTAAGGTTTAACTGTAAGAACACTGACTGTATGTTTAAAAGCAAAGTCAGAGCTAAGAGGTTTGCTACAGGCTTAAAGCTAAATCCAGCAGTGGGTGGATATTGTGAGTTTAGCTACAGAGCCTTTTGGGAAAACCACATTTTCAGAAATGAGCATATTGCCAAATGGCCCAACATTATAGATGATGTCAGTGTTGTTATGGAGGCTTCATATGCAATTTTTTTTCAGGACACGCATTTTGAAGGTATGTGGAAAAAAGTACTGATTTCAAGTCCAGTGAAGATACTGGATGTTTGTTTAAGAAAAGCGCTCAAAAGACACATTGTGATGTTTCTTTTTAAGGTACTTCCAGGAAGCTCTCAGTTTCAGTTGCTGGACTTAATGCTAGATGTCACCTGAATGAGTTTTTTGGCAGTTCTATCTGACAATCATTTGCAGGCCGTTGGAGGTTTTGGTTTTCTGTTGGAGGAAGCCTACTGAAGAACAAGATGCTCAGCCCATTGCTCCTGTTTCTGAAGTACCTTTGTGTGAATCTGGTGTGAAACCTGTCCTCATTAAGAGCATCTGGAAGACTTTTCAATCCCGCTTTCTGAGCAAGCAGAGTCAAACAAGCCCCAGAGACAACTGGCATGTGATGTGATAATAAGTAATATGATAACTAGCGACCTCTAATATGTGATATTTATATGTTGACTTCAGTAACGTAACAAATGAGAAATGGTCGCCAGTACTGAAGAAGTCAATACATTCAACAACAAAAATAGAAGTTGCGGAAAATTACACACATGCTGTGGCATCTGGTGACGACATAGTTCATAGAATCCCTACAGTGTGGAAACAGGCCCTTTTTGGCCCAACAAATTCACATTGGCCCTCATAGCATCCGCATCCCACACAGACCCCTATAACCCACTCATCCCTGAATGCTACTGGCAATTTAGCACGGCCAATCCACCTAGCCTGCACATCTTTGGACTGTGGGAGGAAACCGGAGCACCCAGAAGAAACCCATGCACAGGGAGAATGTGCAAACTCCACACAGACGGTCGCCTGAGAGTGGAATTGAATCCAGGACCCTGGTGCTGTGAGGCAGCAGTGCTAGCCGATGTGCTGCTGTGTCAAAAGACTCTTGGGGTTTCTGTCTCTGTGACAAATAGGAGTCTGTTAATCAGGAAGTTGATTTATACCTTGAACTGGTGTTAAGATACTTTCCAAGTCTTCTTTGAGCTTTTTCTCATTCTCAGAAATACTGGAATGTATTAATTCTGTGAAGCACATATTGCTTAAATAGCTGTAATTCAGTGACAATATTAATTGCTAGATAATCTAAATTGAAATGTTTGTCTTCCATTTCTTGTTGAAGGATTCTTGTTTTATTCAAGGTGAGCAGAGGGCTTGTTTAATCCTTTCACTTGATACACTGTTCTGTCCTTTAATTTTTTTTCCTTCCTTTTCTCCTATTTTACTTTTCATGGTTGAGATTTCTAAGAAATTAAGAACTGGAATATGGAACTATTCTGGATTTCAAAGGTTTACCAAGGTTTTGACGGAATATGTAGTTTACTGTGGACAATTCCAAGAATGAGAGTTGTGACTCACCTGCTAGTTATAAAGAAGTCAGGTAACCTACAATTAGAGATGAGCAACACTTTTGAGAGATTAAAAAATGAGGTTCATTACTTAATTGCTGGACAGTCTTGATTTAGAAGAGATGGGCCTATATGTTGGTTAGGTGTTCAGCAACATTCATCTGGAATTGTTTGTTTTTCTAAGGGCACCTGAACCTGTCAGTAAATGAAAAATCCCTAAAGATTGCAGTAAACAAGACTTTCTCTCTTCCTGGAAAAGTAGGATAACACCATAAAGCAGAACCAGCTGAAAAGATCTCCCTCTGGCAATTAAGTATTTCTGGGATTGTGAGAAGATTTTCAACTACCGGTATCTGATTTACCTCATAAACCCTGAAAGCTAAAATGTTACTGTTATTCAGAGACCTAAGTTTTTAGATAACTTTGCATCTGAAGTCAAGTCTGTTGTGAAGATTTCCCACCATTCCACAGTGATTACAGTTTGATCTTGTTGTCAGGAAACTTGGGGAAACCTTGAAGGCTTCCAATATCATCCTCTGAGTTTGGGCCCTTGGTACGCAGGGGTGCTGTTTACATCTTCAACCTTTGTTTTTAAAGCCATGCCATGTCCGCAGAGTTGAATTGTCTTGTCATGTGAACATGTTTGTTTGGGTTAAAGGGATCTAGTTTAATTCCAGATTATAGCTTAATTGTTAGCTGGTTTTGCCACATCATTTATAGATTTTTTTTATTTTAAAACATGTTATTTTTGAGTTTACAGAAGAAGTCTGGTGAAACTCTTTTATTCTTGACAGTAGTAATAAAGGGAAACAATTTGACCATTTTTTGTTGATTTGAATCAAAGTATTTAAAATCATTACATGCCTCATGGAGTAATGCTGCCTAATTACCAGTATATTCCTCCTCATTAGAGTCATGAAGTTTTGGGGCTCATCCAGGATCTCAAAATTGATTTTGGACACGGACTAATAACAATTGATAAAACAGAGAGATAACTGCCAGGTTTCTCCTCATGATAAAACTAGAGTAGCAATGGAAGCATTGTTCTTACAGATGGAAGATATATCCCTGGTTGGTTAATAAATTTGGTGATAATCACCAAGAAGCCCTTGGGGCTAGTGGATGGGGAATCAATTTATCATTTTAAAAGAAAATAGGATGGGTTTTGGCAGAGACAAGCATACAGGGCTATGGGGACCAATTGGGACTGCCTGATTGTTCCACAGGGAGCCAGCTTGGACTTAGTGCATTAAATGGCTTCCTTCTTTGCCATAAAGGTCTCTGATATGGAGACCTGGGACCTACATTGTTGTGAGGAAGGTGGACCCTGAGGAAAATAAATTTAAGATTGCACTTCGCAAAATGAAGCCTTTTCTGGTTTCTTAGGCTAGATATATGTTGTAACCCTTTTAACTGTCATAATTCTATTTGAAGCCTGTAGCAGTATAGATTCCAACTTCTTTTTGACTTGAAGAAAATCTTTCTGGTGTTTGTCATGTCGTTTGACTGTGATATCTTTGAAATCTGTAGGTTTGTGATATCTTTAAGTTACCTCCTGCTTGTGTACTGCTCTTTTAATAAGGTAGTAATTCTAACTTTGAAAAACATTAGGAAAATAGGAACAAGAGTAGACATTTCAATCCTCCAAGCTTGTTCTGTCTGTCATTTTGGTATTTACTAATCTGTATCTCATCTTCACTTACCTGTCTTCATTCCATTACTTTGTCACTTTTTAAATAAGAGTTTAAATCTTAGTTTTCAATTGAGCCACAACCTCCACAGCTTCTTGGGAGACAAAGTTCTAAATTTCCACTCTTGTTTGTGGGAAGAAGTGCTTCTTGACATCATTTTGAAGGACCTATCTGGAACGTTTAAGGTTTTATTGCGTATTTTCAGCCCTTATACCTGGAAAAAAAAGGGTAGATAAAAAGAAACATACCTTTCATTGGTTATAAACACATCAGTTAGCTTACTTCCTAACTTTCTGTCCCCCAAAAGACTACATGCTTTCTTCATAATTTGTTCCTTGTGCTGGTATCATTTTGACCCCCACCTTCCAAGGCCAGTATTTCCTTCCTGTAATGTAATGCCCAAAACTGAAAGTAGAACTCCAAATGCAGCCCATTGTTAGAGCTTTGTATAAAAATATCATAACTTGTACAAAGACAGTTTAGACACCTTGTCTTTTAATAGACAAATGCATATAAGTTTAATGAGAAAGTGCGACATTTGCAGACAGTTCTGTTGCAAAATGTATGAAGTAAAGATTTGATGTTCTCCAAATGATCTTGTGTAATCCAAGGCAACCATTCTTTGTTCTTGGAGCAAGCTGAAATCACCTTTTTAACATTGCTGTGAATTAGATTAATTTGCATAATCCACAGATTTGCATAATTATTGTTATTTACTACACATCTGGCAGATCAAATAAATTATGCAGTTGACCATATAAAACATTTCCAGCCAATGAAATCTTGTGATCAGTTTACTATGTGGCAATAAAAACACAGGAAAATATAATTTAATGTTAATAGCTCTTAAACAAATTTAGCTGCCAGTGTATTTTTAAAATCTGCACTACCTGTAAACAAATGTATTTGAAACCCAACGACAAGTCAAACATGAGATGTGAGTTTATAGAAAGAGCCAATTGTCAACTTGTTTTCTTCTTGCCACACTTTCATAAACAAATTCACTGGTTTGAATGTTTAGGTGAGATAACTGCTGTTTAGTCTTGGTAAAATATTTTGACTTTTCGGCTCTATTTTTTGGTTAAACTCTCAGCATTCAAGTATTAGAGGCCTGGTTCCATTGTTTTAATGAGAAATAAACAGTCTTTCCCCACCTGTTAATACTGTATACTGCTTAGTAATCTTCCAAACAAAATTGCTAGCACCTCACTCTGTGATTGACTAGTTTATACCTGTTGTACAAATTCATCTGTCCTGTCTCTTCTCATTTCTGTTGAATGTAGATGTATACATCATCTTACCTACTATTATTTTGCTGCTCAGATACAACAACTGTGTGAGCGCTAATTAGTTCCCTGCTTATTTGAGTTTTGAAAGTTTGACATTTAACATTACACTATTACATTGGTTTCACTGCTAGTGGTAATTGAATCTATTATCGAACATGATTAGAAGCCATTGCTTAGCCTCTTTCCTCCAGCCCTGTTTAGCCTGCAGCCATTGGGAATAGCCATAGTGTTAATAAGTGCAACTTCTGATAGCAACTGTATACTAACATTTTACATTGCAGAGCATTATTTTACTGTCTATTTTGCTCTTTTCATGACAGTATTTAACAACAGTTATCCCTTATGAGAAGAAGGCTGGTCCCCCATCTGTAGAAGATCTTCAAATCTTGACCAAAAGTGAGTGAAAGTGATCTTATAAAATACAAATTGAGGACTCTGCTGTCAAAACATTTATTTTGTTGTTATTTCTAGTAAATCATTATTGCAACCTTTTTTAATTTTGCTGGGAGTAGGTCATATTTCCCTTGTACCTTTTGTGCTCTTTTCCTACAAGTGCGATGAAAACCAATTCAAATAGATGCTGAAATCTAAGCTATAATTTGATTACTGTAATTATGTCTAAAGAGGTTAACTACATAATTTGGGACTGTAGTTAACTGTTGATATTCCAGTCGACCATGATCCTGATAATCCTAAGGTCAATAATTCAAACTACTATTGACTATAGACTTAACCATACTTAAATTATCTATAAATATTATTGTAAACTTGGTTCCATGTCCTGGGTATCCCAAGTGTTGATCTTAAAGTTTCAGATATTTGGTTACGTGCAGTCACTTTGGAGAAGCCTGGTATAGCATTAGATGTATCTTCAGCACCATTAAAGTACAGGAAAATAGTCCTGTAAAGTTAGAGCTTGTTAATTTCTGAAACAGGCACTTCAGGATCTTCTGGCAGTTGTAAATTAGTGGTTTTGGTCTTTGTAGGCATTTTTACAGTTATGATTTCTAGGTAGTATCACAGTACCTTTTATATCCAGTTTCTCTAATAGAGACACCAGGACGGAATCTGGAGGCCATCTTAAACGACTATATAACCAGGTTCTCTTCCACTAAGCTGTTTAGAAATGAAAATTAAATGAACTATAAAATTGGCTGTCAATTTGATCTCACCTGTTTGCACCATTATCCAAAGGATTTATGTATCATGATCTTTCCTACAAAAAGGAAAATTCTATTTGGAGGCCAAATCTGAATTGACCTGTAGCTTTGCAGGGTTATTATTTGTTGCCAGACTAGTGAGCACGCAACTATCACTGATGTGCCATATTTGTTGATTCTCACTTCTTCTGTTTAAACATTTGAGCGTATTTGTTTAGTTTATATTTATGATTTAGAAGCACACAGAATAGGAGCAGGAGAAGGCCATTCAGTCCTTCGAGCCTGCTTTGCCATTCAGTATGATCATGGCTGATCACCCAATTCAGTGCCGTGTCCCTGCTCTCCCCCCATGCCTTTTTCAACCCTCTTAGCCTAAGAATTATAACCCTCACTCGTCCTTGAAAGCATTGAATGCGTTGACTTCAGTTGCTTTCTGTGGCAGCAAATTTCACAGGCTCATCCCTCTGGGTGAAGAAATTTCTCCTCATCTCAGGCATAAAGGGTACACCATTTATCCTTAGACTATGACTTCCAGTTCTGGACTTCCCAGGCATTGGGAACATCCTATGTTGACTCGGTCTAGTGCTGTTGGAATTTTACAAGTTTTTATGAGAGATTCTATTATTCTTCTAAAGTGCAGTGAATATAGCCCTGATCAATCCAGTATCTCCATGTGTCAGTCCTTCTCTGCCAGGAATCAGGTGCTAGACCTTTTTTGTTGGACTCCCTCCATAGCCAGAACGCACTTCCTCGGATAAGGAGGCCAAAACTGCACGCAGTACTCTTAAGTGCAGTCTCATAAAGGCCCTGTTTGGTTGTAGCAACACATCCCAGTTCCTTTTACTTGAATCCTCTCCCTATCAAGGCCAATGTACCATTTGCCTTTTCCACTGCCTGCTACACGTATATACATACTTTCAGCAACTGGTGTATAAGGTCACCCAGGTCTTGTGGTAACTCCCCTTTTCCCAATCTACTGTCAATCAGATCATCAATCTTTCTTACTGTTGTTTCAAACAAGCGGGATAACGTAATTTATCTGCAGTATATTTCATCTGCCATGTATTTGCTCATTTACGCAACTTATCCAAATCTCATTGCAGCATCTCTGCATCCTCCTCACAGTTATCCCTCCCATTTGGCTTTGAGTTGTCTGCAAACTTGGCAATATATTGAGTTCCCTCAAATCATTTTACTTTGTGAATAGTTGGGATCTAAGCACTGATTCCTGCAGAACCCCAGTAGTTACTGGTTATGACTCGACAATTGACCCATTTATTTCTTCTACTTCTTGTTTCCTGTCTGCCAATCAGTTCGCTATCCACTTCAAGTGTTTATTCTTTCTGTTGTCTGAAATATTCCAAGAGGGAATTCTTTCTTTGCTTAAGAAAATTTTGATTTGAGAATCTAACTGTTGGAATCCCCTTTTAAGTCCTTCAGGCAATGAAAGAAGATAGTGAGAGAGTGCCAAGTTTGCTGACAGATTACATTCTGAAAGGTTAGTGCAGATTCACTTTCCAAATTGATCGTTGCTACACTAATGAGTCAAATGCTGATAAATTTAAGTGATCTGTATTTTTATATTGTCTTTTCACTACTGAATTTTATTGCAATAACCACTAACACAGCTCATTTGAATGTTTATTAAAATGCTTTTTTTTCCTAATAATATGGTGCAATTCTAGTGTATATCGATAACTAAAGGTTGTACAGGAAGGAGACTAAAATGTTTTCAAACTTCATTCAGTTACAACTGTCAAAGAACACTTTCAACTGAGATCTTTGTTGTACATCAGCCAAATTTAAAATGATGATCTGATGACAATACTTACCTAGAACTAATAGCCCACTAAATCTAAGACTGGAAGTATTCTGATAGATCATTAACTATCTTGCAATTTAGTCTAGTTTTACCTGGACAGAAACGTAAGCTTGTAATCTCCATGAATGTTAAATAGCCAATTTGTTCATAAGCAGTATGTTCACGTGTTGGACATATCCTTTTTTTTAGAAATATATAATCAATACAGTGATTTAAGTTACATTAAAACACATTGTTGTAATACTGGCCTAAATCAGCATCCTGGAAATTGAACAGAACCTTTTTGGGTACTATCTTGCCATGTAACAAGATTATTTGTTTGTATTTCTAAATGCAAATAGAATTTGCATGGGGTCTTTCCAGTCTGCCATCATTGAAAATCAGCAGTAACCCTGGGGAGGTGGCCATTTTCCTGCAGAGATCACAGAATAATCTGAAGATTTGTTGCAAAAATTCGGAGTGACAATTATTAAACTACTCTGATTATTTGGGTATTAAGACAGCTAAGTACTTTTTTTTGCAGGATCCTTCTGAAATTGGATTTTGGCTCGATGGCACATGACTAGCTATACTATTTTGTATTTGTACTATAACGGATCTGATACTGTCTGATGCCTACACTGAGTGTCAAAAGTGAAAAGATGTTTCATTTTCCAGCAGTGATGACCAGTATCATCTTGAGAACAAACTTAACACCTCATTTATTTTCCCCAGAATGAATGAGTTGTGTGCCATTATCAAGAATTCTTACCTGTATATAGAAATTGAGCAATTGCTGTAAAGCATGAGGGCTTCAAAGACACAAATTGTTGCATGTTTTACCCCTTCTTTCCTATCTGGATTTATTCCTTTCCCAAACAAGAAATGATTTATTAATTGTTGTTCACGAAGACAACCAAAATATAACCAGTTTATTGCCAAATTCTGTCTTGTCGCAGAAATAGTTCACTGAAGAATTTCCACCCTTGTGTCAATGCTTCAAACTGCTTTTTCCAGCAGACTGCATACATAGTGAACATTATTTGAAACAGTATGGCAAGTTGCTTCATTCCCTATAGGCATACAAACAAAAGACTCTGATTACAGTACTGATTTATTGCTAGCAAATTTGCCATTGTAAATTAATCTTCAGGTACTTACCGTTTAGAGTTAGCTTGCAGTAAAACATGTCAGTGGAGATAAAATGGAAATGACAGAAACAAAAGATATAACAGAATGATAAATACAATTTCTTACAAAGTGCATCATGTAGATGAAAGGATTTGCTTCCACCCTTCCTGTGAGCGTGTGGAAATGAGAAATTTAGCCTTTTAGCTGTTTAACAGTTGGCTTCTGGAAATATGACAAATATCTAATTAGCTCAAGTTGCCTACCTCATGAGAAGGGCTAGGATAACACTTTTTAATTTGTATTGAAAATTCTTAGACATGATTCATTAAGTACAAAACTGCAACCCCCACAGTTTGTGATGGGTATTTTGAAAGAATTCCAAAATTTATGTAATGCAAGGGATTTTACATTTTCCTCACCAGGCTGCCCCCTTCGAATATATTGAGGAACTGAGGATTGGAGGGGAATGCTAGTTGGGGTGGGATTGGTGGTGTAATGCTGCTGGTTGCTGTTGGACTGGGTGTTGAGCTGAGAAACTCCAGTGCTGAATTGGAGAGAGCTTAAGCATGTAACTTTTCCTGAGTTGGAAAATGCAAGGCCATACCTCCCTGGAAACCCAATCTTTCTCTCTCTTCCTGCAAACATCAAAGGCCATCCTGCTAATTCGCACACTTTGGGGACACTCAAAGCAAAAAGAGCACACATACAGGACAAAACACATTCAAAAAGGCTTGACCCAGAATTTAGGATGAAAGACCAAACTATACACTTCACCTGATCTGACCCAACCTGAAGCTACCTGTAGTTTTGCATCTTCAAGCTTTCAGCATCAGCTTGACCTTCATGTAGCGCAGATGTGCTGCCAGAAATAAGAACAAAATGCCAAGCTCTTTATGGAGGTTACAATCGCCAGCTTCAAGGCCTATGATGATTGTCCAAAATCAACAGCTAGAAGACTTCCAATCCTCAGGGACATATTCTAGGTTTTCTAAAAAGAAAATATTTGTCTTTTCTTTGGCCTCAGCACTCTGCTCACAGTTTCCTTTCCAATTTTCAGACTGAGAACAAATTCCACCAGGGGACTAGAATTATGTGGGCAATCAAAGATTCTGAAACCTAATAATATGGGATCCTCCCTTACTATTACCTAGCCTTATACCTGAGGAAGAAATAATACCGAACTAATAAAGCAGCAAGAAAAATAAATAGCCTCCTTTTAAAGTTCAAAGATTGAATACATGGCAAGGAATACTTTATAAACCAGATTTGAAGTTCTTTACATTGAGTATTAAGCTGCTAGATGATTTAAAATCTATATCCTCAAATAAAAATATAGCATTTAAAGTTGATCTGTCACACTTCAGATGTCAACAGTGTTCAAAGCATCCTCAAGAAATTTCATCAAACAGAATTGATAAGATTTTTAGTGCATGAAAGATCAAAAACAGTTACAAAATTAAAGTTCATTCCAGACTAATCCAGCTATGGTGACGGAGTGACTTTCCACAAGTTTTAGATTCAAGTCCTTAGCCTGTTTAACGCCCCAGCCTATCAGCTTTATCTGTGAGAGTCCTGGCAAACTGTCAGTTGAGCAATTGCCTGGTGCAGCTTTCAAGAGCTGAGCAGCCCCAGAACAAGAGAAGGAGTTGACATTTTATTCTGTTTGAAATGCATGTTGATGACTATTGGTAATTTTGATGCCAATTGTGAAAAGTCCAGAACTAAGTTGTGTCCCTTTTCTGGTCAAGGCCAAACTGACTGACCACCTTGGAGGTGTGTGGCCCCAGTGGGGAATTAGTTTTTATTAAAAGATCATTTACGATAATAAAAGTGCCTAAAGTCACGTAAATGAAATTAATAGCAGTGTGATTATGAAGATTGAGAAAACTGTGTAGTATTTAATTCTCTTCAGTTTTTTTCCTTTCAATTTTGGATTTTTGTTTCTGTTGACTTTACATTTACTTTACCACCTGACATTTCTTTGTTTTGTTTTTTTTTGTTGTGCTAGCACTCGTATAACGGCTGGATTGACTGAGGTTTGTGTATATTGTTCAAAGGACAGAGGTCTCTGGGATGTTTGATATAATTAGCACTTGTCTATTTGTGCATTTCTGAGGAACTGATATCCATGTTGCTTAACATGACATGAAAGGATCGATTCGTACTTAGTGACTGCAAGGAATTGTGATAATGATATGATTTCATGCATGTTTGTTTCCTCTCCAGAGTCCCAAAACTAAGTAACTGTCTGTCTTTTAATTGATTGATTCATTTATTATATGTACTGTACCTTCTGTTTCACTCTAAGTGCTGAAAGGATATTTTCTTATTATGTAAACTTATGTAGGTAATTAGTCATCTGACTTTTTCTATACAAAGATTCTCCTCCTGCTCCGCCATATCCAAGGCATTCTCTGTGGATGGGAAGCACTACTGCATTACAGCACCAGGGGCCTGGGTTTGATTCCAGCCTTGGGTGATTGCGTGGAGTTTTCACACACTCCCTGTTTCTGCATGAGTTTCTTCTGGGAGCTCTGATTTCTTCACAGTCTACATATGTGCAGGTTAGGTGGATTGGTGAAGCTAAATTGCCCCATGATGTCCAGGTTAGGTGGATTAGCAATGGTAAATGCAGATTTACGAGGATAGATGACTTTTAGGTGACTTGGATAGGTACATGGAGGTTAGTAAAATGGAGAGTATGTAGGAAAGATTGATCGTGGTAGGATAATAGGTCAGCACAACATTGTGGACCAAAGGGTCTGTACTGTTCTTTATTCTATGGGGAGTGGGATGCTGTTTGGAGATTCCATGCGGACTCAATGTGCTGAATGGCCTTTAGCTGTACTGTAGGGATTCTACAATTTCTGGTGAGAAGCGTTTATGCTGAACTCATATTTTCATGGATCTTGTATGTATAGAGAACCCTTTTACTAATGAAAATAAACTAGCAATACAGCCGTTTGGTGTTTTGGGAAGTGGAAAAATCGTTATTTTGTGGAAAGAGAGACCTTGAGATGGTGACATTCCCAGTAATAATTGGAAATATCTTGAGATACAAGGGACAGTTAATTAGGGAATTAAAGTGATATATAGAACCTGAAGGCTAAAATATAAAATTAGTGCAAGATGCTGAATTAACTGAGAAGTGAATCACATTGAGCTCGAGATTTTAAGGACCTTTTTATCTTTTCTAAACTATGTAATGGCCCAAAGTTTGTAAACTGTGTCTTCCAGGAGGTCAGACTTCTGCAAAATCTCTGTAATCTGTTTGGGTAGCTTTTGTACAGGATTTTGTTGTTTATGGAAAATGAGACAAATGTGTTCGTAATAGCACCATTTATAGCGTTATTGTTGAAATGCTGTGTGGGTTTTTTAAATTTATCCATTTTGTGGAACGTGGGTGTTATTGAGCTGGGCCAGCATTTATTGCCTGTCCCTAGTTGCCCTTGAGAAGGTGGTGGTGGGCTGCTTTTTTGAACCACTGCATTCTACCAATTGTGGGTTGACCCACAATGCTGTTAGGGAGTGACTTCCAGGATCTGGACCAAGCGATAACGAAGGAATGGCGATATATTTCCAAATCCTGATGGTGAGTGGCTTGGAGGGGAACTTGAAGGTGGTGGTGTTCCCATATGCCTGCTGCCCATGTCCTAAATGGAAGTGGTCATGGGTTTGGAAGGTGCTGTCTGAGGATTTTTGGTGAATGTCTGCAGTGCACCTTTATAGATGGTACACGCTGCTGCTACTGAGCATTGGTGGTGGAGGGACTGGATGCTTGAATGTGACGCCAGTCAAGCGGGCTGCTTTGAGCTGGACAAAGCTGTCAAGCTTCTTGAATGTTGTTGGGACTGCATTCATTTGGGCAAGTGGGAAGTATTCCATCACACTCCTGACTTGTGCCTTGTAGATGATGGACATCAGGAGAGTCAGGCAGTGTATTACTTGCCACAGTATTCCTTGCCTCTGGCTTGTGTACCCACTGTGTTTGTGGTGAATCCAGTTGGGTTTGTGGTCAATGATGTCCCTCAGGATGTTGTTAGTGGAGGGTTCAGTGATGGTATCGCCACTGAATGTCAAGAAGTAGTGGTTAGATTGTCTCATATTGATGGTCATAGCTTGACATTGATTTGTGTGAATGTGACTTGCCACTTGTCAGTCCAAGCCTGGATATTCTCCAGATATTGTTGGATTTAAACATGGACTGCTTCAGTATCTGAGGAGTCACAAATGGTGCTCAACATTGTGCAATCATTTGCGAACATTCCACTTCTTACCTTTATGATGGAGGGATGGCTCAGGATTCCTCAAGTAGCTAGTAACAGTATAATGTGAATAAATTTTTCCCTTTATGTGTGTGTGAAGGGGATGAAAATGGTTACAGATTTTTAAGAACAACCCTATGCACAGTGATCACCGTTACCAGATCCGATCTGGGATTGGAAACCTGACTGGGGAATAAAAAAAATTGCATTTTGCGAAAAGCAAAACACCTTTTATAATACACACAAAGATAGCAAGGTCAGCAATCACACAACACCAGGTTATAGTCCAACAGGTTTATTTGACAGCACAAGCTTTCAGAGCCTCACCCCTGGGCTCCAAAAGCTTGTGTTTTCATTTAAACCTTTTAGACTATAACCTGGTGTCGTGTGTTTCTGACCCTGTCCACCCCAGTCCAATACCAGCGTCTCTACAACAAAGATAGCAGACAGGCTTCTTTTATGTATTTCTGTCTTCCCCCAGTTGATGGCCTCCCGTTTTCCCCTGGACCATCAAAAAAAAGCTATAACACATCTGATTAGAAACCATTGTAAATTCAGTAGCTGGGGGCATAAAGGGTAGAATGATTTAAATGAGTTAGGAAAATGGTGAGCAATGGAGTTCATTGTGGAGAAAAGTGAGGTATCTGTTTTAGATTTTATAAAATATCAGTTTTATTTTAATGTCAGCATAGAAGGGGTGGGAAGTTTTGGTGTTCACGTTGATTAATTCTTCAAATCTAGTGTATAAGATATGTTTGATAATCAACAGGTCTAATGGAATGTTGACCTTATCTCAGAGATTTGAATTCAAAAATAAGGAAATCCATGATTTTGTGTAGCTAAAGTACTGATCTAAGTACTGTGTCCAATTTGGATGCTATATATCAGGAAGGATACACTAAGAGTGAATACAGTGCAGATTCACCAGAATGACAGAACATAGAACATAGCAAAGTACAGCACAGTACAGGACCTTCGGTCCACAATGTTGTGCCGTGGAATAATCCTAATCCAAAACTAAAATAATCTAACCTACACTCCCCTCAACTCACTGCTGTCCATGTGCATGTCCAGCAGTCGCTTAAATGTCACTAATGACTCTGCTTCCATGACTAAATGATATTGGATTCTAAAGGGTTAACTTATGGTAACATATAATTTGTATTGTTTGGGACATAAAAGGTCACTGGGATGACCTCAAGATTTTGAAGATTGCAAAATAGACCGATTTCCTTTGGTAATCACAAAATCCAAAATAAGAGGATAATCTTAAAATTAGAGCCATGCTATTTGGAGTGAAGTTGGGAAGTACTTTAGCGTAAAGGGCACTAGAAGTCTGGAACTCCTTTCTTTCTGTGCTGCACCTGCCTGTTAACTTGACTTGGGATAGAATTTGCAGGGGTTGGTAACCCCAAGAACTGATGCTTTTCTGGGTGGAAGATGTTGTCGATGGGGCCTTGGTTAGTCACTACATGCTGTTGATGGTGCACATTGCAGTCATTGAGAAACAGTGGCCAAAAGATTGGATTTTTCCAATGATAGTTGAGGCACCAATTAAGTGGGCTGCTTTACCCTGAGTGGTATTGAGCATCCTGGAGTGCTGTTGGTGTGGCACTTGTCCAGGCAAGTCTGGAGTAGTCCATCAATTTGTGCCTTGTAGAATATGGTTAGGAATTTTGAATGTAGCTACTTACTGCAGAATTCTGCAAAGTCCAAAATGACAGTGGGGTAGCAGAGCTGCTTGCAGCCTCTTGCCCAGGGCTCACCCACTCCGATCTACTTGTTTTTTTTCTTTTTACTCCCATCTTTTTATTCCCATTTTTTTCTTACATTTTCTTTCCTTTGATGGATTTGTCAGCAGCATTGGCATGGCACCGAGAGTGGGCCATGCTTGGTAGTGGCAGCTTCCTGGCAGTCAGATACTATGGCACAACACCACCTAGCAACTGGAGGCGGCAGTGGCAGCGGCAAGGACATCTCCTGGCATTTGGGGCCAGCGGCAAAAAGCACCTTCAGTGAGTGGAGGTGGCAGCAATGCCAATGGACTCTTCACAATGGCAGCACTGGCAAGGCAACATTTTGAATAAGGTCTGGAGTGGGACTCTCGCCGCAACAGTGGCCTAGCCTGACCAGGAACTCCTGATTGCATTGGTGCTCCTGGCATTGGCACGGTGGTGGCAGCAGTATGGTATGCCTGGAGTGAGAGCTCCTGGTATCATGGAGGCAGCAGCTGCCGTCTACCAGTTACAGTCGTGATAGGCCCAGAGCAGGGACTCCCTAGTTATCAGAAAGTCAGTGACAGCAGTGGAACGTGGGACTCCTGGTTGTGGGGCAAGTCTGGGTTCAGCATGGGACTCGGCAGCAGCAGCAAGGTGGGCCAAATCGTGAAAAGATGGCATCTAAAGTGTGGTGACTGATAGTGGGTCCAGCGCAGACACTGGTGAGGCAGTGGAGGAGAGGTGGCAGCATGGGTGTCACTTTGCTGGTGAGCTGACTTGGGACTCATGTTGGAGGCCACAGATGAAAAAGAGACTCTCTTCCAGTCATATCATTTTACTGTTTTTATTCTTAAACTATTCAAAATGGCGCTAAATTGAGGCGACAGATGAAACTTTGCATTGTATTTTACTGTAATAGTCATTATAAAAAGCAAGTAAAAAATCATTCAAATTCAATCTTTAATTGACTCGTATGACCTCAGTGTTTATAATGCAGTGTCTAATTATATTTCTAGTTAGAAGTGAACTGCCAGCATGTTGATGGGGATTCAGCAATTGGCAATGCTGTTTAATATCAACTGTAAGATCAGGGCTGTGAGTTTATATCTATAAGGATTAAACAATTTGAGTTTCTATGAAATTGAAGAGGGAAGGCTGAGGGGTGACCTAATAAGGTTCTTTAAAATAATGGAGGGATTTAATAGAAATGGCAGACAGACATGAAGGTTATTTTCACTTGTGAGCAATAGAATGGTTGCAAAGACATTAAATAGGAATTTCAGGAAACAAAAACTCTACCAATGGCAATGGCTAGAATGTGGTAGGATGATGGAAAGTTAGAGGCTATACTGATGATGGAAGGAGATTCAAATGCAATTTAAATAATTGTATGAATTGATTGGTTCAAATACCTGTTCATGTAATGTAAATTCAGTGTTATTTCAAATTCTAGATGGATGGTAATGTGTTTTTGCTCTTTTGCAGTGCTCTGCCCAACTTAAAGCCAGCACTCTGCCATCACACCAGAGGGGCATGAAGATTGCATTCTGCTAACTCCCATGAAGAGAAGAGCATCTTTATTTTCCCAGGCTTCCCAGTCTACTAATTTTCCTTAACCTTGAGTGTTGTGCTAACCTTGCCTTTATTTAATCTTACTCTAGCTCGGAGAGCAGTTTTATTGCACGGCAGTGAAGATTTCTCTTCCACTCCTCCCCACACTCCACTTAGCGTTAGCAATGGATCATGTTAGACAACTTGCCTGCAGGTTGAAGTGTTCCCACCATGCCCCAGTGCGAACCCAGCTGGCTGTTTTTACCAGAGCATAGAACAAAAGAACAGCTGTACAGTTTTAACCATGAGTATTGCATTAGCAGTGTAATATCTATTTTTACAATGTGTAGGATCTAGAGAAGTTAACTTTTTATCATCAAGGAAAGCTGTTCATGCAACAGTGGATGTAAATAGGCTCAAGAATTTTAACCAAACCCATAAAGCAGCAAACCTGTATATTTATTCCAATTATGCTAATTTTCAAGAAGGGAACAAATAGTTTAACTGCACTACTGAGGCATCCTGTCACAGCACAGCTCCGTTAATACAGTGTTCACTAATAGCTCTTCTTTTGGGGTTTGAAATGAGTGCAAGGTTTGAAAATGTGAACAGCAACCTAAGTTGCAGCTGAGTGTAAAACTGCGAACAAATGGAAATCTGTAAATTTGTGTGATCTGCTTCTGGGCGTCCTCCCCTAGAAGGGATTTGAGACACGTATTGATAATATCAGAGGAGCTCATCTGCCAGCAAATGGTTTTTTTTCTGCCACACAATTCTATTTAGATTGAGAAATGCAAATATTTAGTAAGAATTAGTTGTATTGGTTCCACAAGATCATTTGACCTGGTCATCCCTCTCTCCTCCTCCTCCTTTAAAATTCCCTTTTTTTTTTGGCTCTTTTTTAAAATATATTTTCATAGCAATGTGACGTTAAGATAGGTATTGGACTCTATTATTTTTGTTGTATCTGGGGAAAAATACATTTTGGAAATTAATTTTTACTTGAGGACAGTGTTAAATATTGAATGAAAGCTGGGTAGACCAACAAAAGCAGGGAGATTTGAATCTTAAATAACACTTGAGTATTAATTGGCTGCATCATCTTTTTGTTTACAACAAGAAAAAGTAGCAAGTTTGATTTGTGCATTGTGCCAGGTGTATCAGGATACTACACAAACCAAACTGGGCCCAGCACGTAGGCTTCTGTTTGATGGATCATACTGTAGAATGTTTGGTATTCATCTTGTGTCTATGTTCTTCATTAGCAATCTAGTTAAATTATATGTTTCTTAATGGTAGAAATAAGATATTATTGTGTATGTGCTTAGTCATATGTAAATTAAAGGCTGCATGCTAACCATGTAAACTGTGTATGTACTGTGGTTTCAGTTAAGATACAATAGGAATTATTTTAAAGTGCTGTTTTATCTGCCCTTTTCTCATTTATCCCTCCTTTCTTTGCCTTTGCCAACATTATCAACAAAAACTGTTATAACAAAAACCCTAAATATGATTCTGAATCAGTACACATGATATCGAACTGTAGTGCATGCAGCAATTATGAGGTGAAAGTCCAGTTTTGATGCATTTGATTGCAAGTTTGGATGGTGGCTCCAGTCAAGCGGCTGCTCTCTGGGGAGCTGAGTCTTGTGTTTGTACTGTACCATCACATGAGATTTACAGAATGGAGGAAAGTGGACATACACATGGTACACAGGTTAAACAAAGGCAATGCCGCAATATTAGAGCTGCATGAACAAAAAACCTTGCTGAAATCTATCACCTTTTAACAGTACTCACAGGGTCTGTTGAACCAAGCATGCCTGTGTATACACATGCTGTAATAGTCCAGTAATTTAGGATGGTTTTCTTTTTAATTGTGAAATAACTGACCTTGTAGCAATAGTGTTGATTTTAATGTAGAATATTGATATTTTTGTGTCAGTAATCTTAATTTATTATTTCTGTAATTTTTGGCAGTTTGTAAAGTTTGTGGCAGTAATTTTATTTCATAATGCAACCTTTGAGAGCAAATAAACTTGATTTACACATTTTACAATGTGAATAGTATATGTATTGTAGAATATCTTATCAAGACAAACAATGGTAACTTTATCAAGTAACTGGAAACAAGAACTGGCCACTCATTCCTCATATTCATTCTACTATTCAGTTAGAATAGATCATGGCTGATTTATATCTGATTTCTGTTTACCCACCTCGATTTTGTAACCTCTAGAATTGTTTACCTAACACAAATTTATTGGAATTTTTTCCAGCATGAAAAGAGGATTCTTGGCCCATAGTGTTGTACGCTCTGATTTGACAAGTGTTCATCTGAATAGTTTTGAAGTGTCTTGAGCAAGTTCCAGATATCCATAACCCTGTGGAAGAAAACAAGTTTTCTTTTCCCTCCAAACCTCCTGCTCCTTGCCTTGAAACAATGTCCATGATTATTTGATCCCTTGACTAAGGGGAAAGGTTACTGCTTACCTACCCGGTCCTTGCCCTTCAGATCTTTGTACAGTTCAGTCAGATCCCACCCACTCCTGCACTTGACCTCTTTGCTGTTAGGAAAACCACTCCAGACTGTCAGGTCTCTCTCCATAGTTTCAAGCCCAATACGATTTCTTCAAAACCCCTCAGTCCAGTAGAACATGAACTGTTAACTCTGCTTCTCTCTTCACAAATGCTGCCAGATCTGCTGAGTTTTTCCAGCATGTAGTGATGGGATAGTGTTGGGGGACGGGCTTAAGCTTTTGGGGCACTTTGCTTTCATTTTAGACTTCATAAGTCCTTTTCAACAAAGTGTGGAGCTGGATGAACACAGCAGGCCAAGCAGCATCTCAGGAGCACAAAAGCTGACGTTTTGGGCCTAGACTAGGCCTGAAACATCAGCTTTTGTGCTCCTGAGATGCTGCTTGGCCTGCTGTGTTCATCCTGCTCCACACTTTGTTATCTTGGATTCTCCAGCATCTGCAGTTCCCACTATCACTGATACAATAAATCCTTTTTACTTCATTCTCCCAAATCTGGCTATTAACTATGATCCAGCAGTTGAGGGGTTTTCTGAAAGAAAAGCTTTTACGTACAAATTAGGTGGAAAAGCATACATTCAAAGAGCAGATCATACTGATTGCTGCACTCTCCCTACAAAGAGACAATAGTTGCACCATCAGTTAGGATTGATAGCTTCTGCTATCTGTAGAGAGCTACGTAAAATCCTCATTCTCACCGTCTTCCAGAGAGGGGCTTAACGATTGCAATTTTATATTTTCCTTCATAACATCATAATATCTCAGTGAACCATTTAAATATCTGGTCTGTATTATAAAAAGTACACAGGTGGAGAAAGTGCAGTAAAAAGTTTAAAGATGCTGAGAGCCAAAAACATCAAAGTCATAGATATAGGAAAATATTCAAGAAATTGGGCTTATTTAAGAAGTCTTAAAATTTTTAAATGTGTTGAACTGGATAGATGTTCAAAGAATATTTCCACCAGTGGGACAATCCAAAATTAGGGGCCATCAATAAAAAAAATCACAAATCCAGTAGGAAAATGAAAAATTTCAACAGGAAACTAAATGAGAAAATGAGAGAAAAGGTATATTGAAGAGCTGCAATAGGGTAGGTACAGTGGGAGCTTAAAGCCTGATACTGTGCAATCTGTTGTATGTAATGTCATGTATGTACTTGTAAACATCAACTATACACAGTCCTAACTGGAATATGCGAGTACAACAACTTGTACCTGAATTTCTGCTTGCAGCTTTCAGCAATGATAATCTCCATTTAAGAATCTTTGTCACTCTCACGATCAGTAGTCTAAGCAATAAAAGTGTTTCTTTTGACGGAGTTCAGAAGATGGTCACGATTGAAAAGATTACACTGAAACAGACTCATTTTTGTTTACACTGTGTGGGCATTATTGGCAATTCCAGCATCTCTTTCACAAATCTGGTTGCCCTTGGGGGTGGTGAGCTACCACCTTGAACTGCTGTAACCTTTCGGTGTAAGTAGAACCTCTGTTAGGGAGGGATTTCCAGATTCTGACATTGTTTCATTGTTCATTCACTGTCACTTTTCCAAGTCAGAATGGTGTGTGGCTTAGAGGGGAACTTGGGAGGATGGTGTTTCCATGTCCTTGTTGCTTTTGTATTTCTAGATGATAGAGTTTCTGGGTTTGGAAAATGCTGCTGAAGGAGGCTTAAGCTGCTGCAGTGCATCATTGCTGCCATTGTTCAGTTACTCCATCACAGATACACAGTTAATGTTGTGGATGAGATGTTAATCAAGCAAATTACTTTGTATTGAACTTTATTAAGCTATTTGAGTGTTATTGGAGTTGCACCCATCAAATAGGATGTACCCTGTTGCAATCTTGACTTGGGCCTTATAGGTAGTGGACAGGCTTTAGGAAGTCCAATTTAATGGTATGATTTTTTAAATGAGGATTCCATTGCACCATGACCTGCTATGTTTCTGGACTACAAAGCCATTTTCCCTGATCAGTGAGTGATGCCCAGTATTCTATTGGCTCAGTTGCATGTTGCTTTTCCTAAATAATGTGTAAGAGTTGAGGTTAATTGTTTTTTTAAAAATACATTATTTAGCTAATTCAAAAATGGATCCTTTCAATGACAAAGTAACTGAACCATGGGTTGTTTGCAGTCAGCAGTCCTGCCTCAACGTATTCAAGAAAACAGATATTTCCGGGCATTCATTTTTGTTTCAATTTTCAAATCACTTGAAATCTGCCTTTTTAGTCACACTTTGAAACTTTAACACTTGTGATATTTTTCTGAGGGCGTGGACATGTGAAACCTGGGGCTGCCAGCCTTCATGAAAGAAATGTTACAAATTGGTTGGTCACGTTGAGTATTTGGTTATACTGAACTGAAGGTCAACTGATTATCTGAAGCCATTCAAAGCTGCACTTTGGCAAAACTACAACCAGAAGACACCGCAGCTTAGTATCAGTAAATTATTATTGCAGATAAAGGTGTGGGAGTCCCACACCTGCTGATGAAATGAGCACTGTAACAAACAAGCTACAGACAATCTGAGTTGAACATGTCTTTCCCAGTGGTTTTCTGCCTGTTTTTCTTCAGCTTTTGCCATTCATTCACAAGTAGCAATTCTCTCCAGCCTGCAGTTCCCCAGGACGGAGTATTGGTGGATGTCTTTCACAATAGAAGCATCATCACTGATCACCAGTAAGTTCTTAAATGGCATAAGAGTTGCATCTCCAACTTGGTTTCTCAGGAGCTTATTTTCTAGCTGCTGCCTTGTAATGTTCCTTAAGAGGTCCATCAAAAACTGCTGTTCTGCCATTAAGTTTACTTTGGAATCATTGCAGGCAGACAGGGGATCAGAGATCATGATAGAAGGCCTCTAGATCTCAGTATTGTAAAGTGGAGGTTGGGAGGGAAGTGTTAAAACTCTTTAGGGGCAAGATTGGGGATCTGAGTGCACCGTGAGAGGGGTCTATGATCGGACAATGTTGGTTCCTGACATCTAAGCACTGGAGTAGGAAGTATTCACTGGAATTTGGAAGAATGAGGGCAGGGAATCTCATAGAATCCCAAGTGAGCAGAGAGAGAGAGATTTAAAGAAGATGAGGGGCTTTTTGTTTTTTTTTTACACAGAGGGTCGTTCATGTGTGGAACGAACTTCCTGAGGAAGTGGTGGAAGCAAGTACAGTTACTTTTAAAAGACACTTGAGTAAGTATATGAACATAAAAGGTTTGGAGGGATATGGGCCAGGAGCAGGCAGGTGGGACTTGTTTAGCTTGGGTTTATTTTGGCAAGGACTAACTTCCATGCTAAATGACTGAGTGGGCAAGTTAGCACAGGAAGGATGTTCCTGATGGGGGAGTCCAGAACCAGGGGCCACAAATTACAGACATTACAAATTTCCTTAAACAGCAGCTCTGGTTCCATTAGGGCCACTTCAGACCAATTTCAGAAAGGCGACCAAGGGTTACTGGGTATGAGTTTACCACTCTGTCTACTATTTGGAACATTCCTCCACTGCAACCATCCAGAACCAGAGGACACAGTTTAAAAATAAAGGGTAGGCCATTTAGAACAGAGTTGAGGAAAAACTTCTTCACCCAGAGAGTGGTGGATATATGGAATGCTCTTCCCCAGAAGGCAGTGGAGGCCAACTCTCTGGATACTTTCAAGAAAGAGATAGATAGTGCTCTTAAAGATTGTGGAATCAAGGGTTATGGGGATAAGGCAGGAACAGGATACTGACTGTGGATGATCAGCCATGATCATAATGAATGGTGGTCCTGGCTCGAATGGCCTACTCCAGCACCTATTGTCTATTCTTGCAAGCTGGAAATCTGAAGGTTTACTGGGCAAATCCTAATAAGTGACTATATACGGTAAAAGATCCTGTCTGAGATGTGCAAGTGAAATCAAGAGGAGATGCGTGTGAGAACACAGTTTCGTCCCTTCTGATGCAGCAAGGAAGAACACATTTGCTCACACATAACAAGGGCAAGCACGTTATTTTGATCTGATCTGGGTTAAATGGAAGGCAGTTTGGGCCCTCCATCAAGCAACAAATCAAATCAAAAGCTGGCTGGTCACTTGCCTCCACCCTGCGCAGCCTTCCCTAACATTGTTCCTGTGTGAGAATTTGCTTGAACCTGCGCTACGAGAAATCAATTTTCTTGCAAGTGTGGCTTGAAACTCATAAAAGACAAAGGCTCCTCAGGATTCTATTATTTAAACACTCAATCCCACACATCATTTCGTGAATATACATCGGTATAAAAACAGAAATTACTGGAGCTATTCAGCACAACAATCTGTGGAGACAGAAACTGAGTTAACGTAAAACGTTGAGCAGAGACATCTCCTTTCGCCACAGATGCTGAATATTTCTGGCGTTTCCTGCCTGTATTCTGCAGGTATTAAAAGTCCAGTATCTTGCGCCTGGCAAAGTGTTCAGTTCCCAGCTGTTTTTATCCACCTCCCTTTCCCCCCTTTCCCTCTTGAGGCACTCCTTAAAGCCTACATCTTTGATCAAGTATTTAGTCACCTAAGCTGATATTTCTTTGTTACTCTGTGGTTGATAATGTTCCTGTAAAGCGGCTTGGTCACTTTGGTATGTTAAACATGCTATATAAGTGCAAGTTTTTAATTTGTTGGTTGAAACTGCTAGGTTCCAGATTTGGGGTGGGGTGGGGGTATATAGAATAGGTGAATTCTTTCAAGATCGGCAAATGTGAATATGCTTAGGAATGAAGGAGATGATCAGGCTCAACTGCAAGATTCCCTTACACTCTTGCCTGCCATAACTGTTTTGGCTTCATTCCAAGAATGGGCAGTTGACTGAGGGGCTAATCATCTGCTGATCCATTGCAAACAGAATCTAGCAGGTGCCTGTTTTACATGATGGATTGGGGGTGGGGGGAAGTGAACGAAATAGGAAATTGTGTTGTTCAGACCACGTTCTGACATTACGGAAGCAATTTAGCAATACTTACGATCTCCTATTCAATAAAACCACATTTGTATTTCAGTCACATTGAGAAGGAGCTGAAGCACTACCTTGGACAGCCTAAAATTGATGAACTGTCTGTAGAAGAACTGCAATTCTATTATTTCACGTAAGCTAAATACATTTGCACTAATGCTGGAAATCTTCACGATTCCCACATTTATCCCTTAATTTAGAACATGAGACAGTTTGTTTATTGTATTGTGCGTGAGAGCCGTTTATGTACAAATTGGTGAATAGGATTCCTACACTTCAACAGGGACTACAATTCCAACTCGTGCCATGGCTGTAAAGTACCTTGGAACATTCTGAGGTTGTGAAAGTTTTAATGCATGGAATACTACCAGTGAACTCCATTTGACATCTGCAAGAGTAAAATTTGAGAATTAAAGAAATTGTGTTTGTTAAATGTGTACTGGTATGTAATAGTCTGGTTCTTTTAATGAAGAATTCACTGGGGAGAACATCAACAATGAAACCTCTCAGTAGCTCCAGCCCACACCACATCACATCAGGGTAAGTGTGAAGAGGGAAACAGGACAGACAGCAGAGGAAGACCTTGAGAAGGATGGTCAAGGCTTCACCGGTATTCTCAGCTTGTTCACTTGGGATAATTTGAAGCCTGCTTGGAGATAACCTGTTTTATCTTCTGGAGTCACTGCTTGGCTGAAGACCAACAAGAGTAACCCAAAGCTCAGTTTTTAAAAAAAAAATATAGAATTCCACAGTCTGGAAACAGGCCATTCAGCCCAATAAGTCCTAAAAGTCCCTTCAAAAAGCAGTAGTAGTGTCCCTACCTCTGAGCTGGGAGGCCCAGGTTCAATCTCATTTCCCCCTAGCCGCAGTAATATCTCTGAACAGGTTGATTAGGAAAACACCAAACACTGCAGTAGTTGGTAGAATTCAACCTGGGCGAATAAACCTGGAATTAAAAGTTAGTATCAGTCTCAATAACCATGCAATCATTGTAATATTGTGTACAAGAATCCATCCTGTATGGAAAGAAAATCTGCTATCCTTACCTGGTCTGATCTACACGTAACTCCAGACCCACAGAAATGTGGATGACTCTTAACTCCCTCAGAAATGATCCAGGAAACCACTCCACTCCTGGGGCAATTGAGGATGAGCAACAAACGCTGACCCCGGTTATCACCATTAATTAGACAGCATCTTCCAAACCCATAACCATTTTCATCTGGAAGGACAAGGGCAGCAGCTACAATGGGAGCATCATCATCTGCAGTTCCCCTTCAAGCGAGTCACCATCTTGACTTGGAAAAATGTCACCATTCCTTCACTAGCGCTGGGTCAAAATCCTGGATTTCTATCCCTAAGTGCATTGTGGGTCTACCTACAGCACATGGACTGTCACAGCTCAAGAACGCAGCTCACCACCACGACCTCGAGCAACTGGGGACAGACAATAAATGCTGGCCAAGCCAGTGGCACTCCACCACTTCCAAGTGGATTTTTAAAAAAAGCTTTCTAATTTGTAATTCATACTGAGTAAATATCAATTCATAGAATCACTATAGTGTGAAAGCAAGCCATTTGGCCCATCAAATCCACATCGACCCTTCAAAGAGCAGTCCACCCAGACGCACCTCCCCGCCCACCCTCTGTTTCCCATGGCTGATCCAGCTAGCCTGCACATCTTTGGACTGTGGGAGGAAACCAGAGCATCCAGAAAAAACCCACACAGACATGGGGAGAATGTGCAGACTCCACACAGTTGGCTGAGGCTGGAATCAAACCTGGGTCACTAGTGTTCAGAGGCATCAATGCTGACCACTGAGCCACCGTGCTGCCTTCCCACAGGATTGGCAGTAATCCTGCAGCAATCTTTTAAAGGAACATCTTAGCTTTAAGTTCTACTCAGGGAAATCTTGATCAGAGGACAAAAGTGGTAACCCCATATATTTGAAGAAGTTTGATTTTATCCAAAAAAACTTCAAGTGCAGTGCTTTTACAGTGTTTATCCATTCCTTCAAGAATTCATCCAATATTGAAAAAGTAACAGTGCTACTAGGACATAGACGAGGGACTGACTAAATTGTTTGACAGGGAGCCAGCAAGAACTGATCAGTCAAATTGCATCCTGTGTAGCATAATGACTGCGTGAGTAGAAGTGACATTTTATTACATTGAATCAACTTGATAGTACAATAACAGGCTTAGTATTGTTGTGTTAATAAGGAATCTCTCAGACAAACAGACTCTCAATGAATTTATATTCCTTCTAAACTGGGACAAGCTTATATTAATTGCTTATGACTGACCCAAGAAGCTCTTGAACTGTTGTCAATAAAGTTAACACAGTGCTATTTAAATATAACCTGCTGGGTCATTTACAAAAAAGAGCTATGGTTAGTAGCTATTGACAGCCAAAGAGGGACTACTTATTCTTTAGATGCCCAGATTTTCTGGCCTGACTATCAGTCTTTTCCACTTTGATCAAACATGTTCAGCACAAGTACGATAATCCGAAAATAATCATACAGAATCTCACTGAATTTTAGTAGGAGGTAGTTAACGGTTCTGTGAAGACAAAGTCAATTGAACCCTGTTACTGATTCAGTGGATATTTGCACTGTATAGTATGGTACTGGGTCACAGAAATGTCCCAATTCACTATTTGACAGTTTAGTTAACTATTTCAGTCATAGAGCTGTACAGCATGGAAACAGAACCTTTGGTCCAACTTGTCTATGCTGACCGGGTGCTGAAGGTAAGCATGCAGGTACAGCAGGCGGTCAAGGTGGCAAATAGTATGTTGGCCTTCATCGTGAGAGGTTTTGAGCACAGAAGCAGAGATGTGTTGTTGCAGTCGTACTGGGCCTTGGTGAGGTCAGACCTGGAACATTGTGCGCAGTTTTGGTCTCCTTTTCTGAGGAAGGATGCTCTTCCTCTCGAGGGAGTGCAGAGAAGGTTTACCAGGCTGGTTCCGGGGATGTTGGGTCTGATGTATGATGAGAGATTGACTAGGTTAGGATTGTTTTCGCTGGAGTTCAGACAAATGAGGGGGGAAATCTCATAGAGACTTATAAAATTCTAACTGGGCTGGACAGGGTAGATGCAGGAAGGATGTTCCTGATGGTGGGTATGTCCAGAACCAGGGGGACACAGTCTGAGGATCTGGTGTAGACAATTTAGGACAGAGATGAGGAGACATTTCTTCACCCAAAGAGCGGTGAGCCTGCGGAATTCATTACCACAGGAAGTAGTTGATGCCAAAACATTGACTGTATTCAAGAGGTGGTTAGATATAGCACTTGGGCTGAATGGAATCAAAGGTTATGGGGCGAAAGCAGGGTTAGGCTATTGAGTTGGGTGATCAGCCATGACTGAAAGGCTAAATGCCTCCTCTTGCTCCTATCTTCTATGTTTCTATGTGAAACTATTCTAGTCCCAATTGCCGGCATTTGGCCAATATCCCTCTAAACCCTTCCTATTTATATACCCATCCAGATGCCTTTTAAATGTTGTAATTGTAATGAGCTCTGACAGCTCATTCTATACATGCACCACGTTCTGCATGAGAATGTTGCCCCTTAGGTTCGTTGTAAATTGTTAAGTTACAGTATGTGGTTGGATAGGCTGCAGCCTTTTTGCCCTGGAGCATGGGAGTATGAGGGGTGACGTTATGGAGTTTATAAAATCATGAGCAGCACAGATAAGGTGAATAGCAAAGGTCTTTTCCCAGGATAGGGAGTTTAAAACTAGAGCGCATGAGTTTAAGGTGAGAGGGAAGGATTTAAAAGGGACCTGAAGGTGCTGGGTATATCAAATGAACTGCCAGAGGAAATGGTAGATGCAGGTACAACATTTAAACACCATTTGGACAGGTACATGAATTGGAAAAGTGTAGAGGGATATGAGCCATACCCAGGCAAATGGGACTACTATAGTTTCAGAAACCAGGTTGAGTTGAACCAAAGATAATGGGAACTGCAGATGCTGGAGAATCCAAGATAATAAAATGTGAGGCTGGATAAACACAGCAGGCCAAGCAGCATCTCAGGAGCACAAAAGCTGACGTTTCGGGCCGAGACCCTTCATCAGAGAGGGGGATGGGGTGAGGGTTCTGGAATAAATAGGGAGAGAGGGGGAGGCGGACCGAAGATGGAGAGAAAAGAAGATAGGTGGAGAGAGTATAGGTGGGGAGGTGGGGAGGGGATAGGTCAGTCCAGGGAAGACGGACAGGTCAAGGAGGTGGGATGAGGTTAGTAGGTAGGAGATGGGGGTGCGGCTTGGGGTGGGAGGAAGGGATGGGTGAGAGGGAGAACAGGTTAGGGAGGCAGAGACAGGTTGGACTGGTTTTGGGATGCAGTGGGTGGAGGGGAAGAGCTGGGCTGGTTGTGTGGTGCAGTGGGGGGAGGGGACGAACTGGGCTGGTTTAGGGATGCGGTTGGGGAAGGGGAGATTTTGAAACTGGTGAAGTCCACGTTGATACCATTAGGCTGCAGGGTTCCCAGGCAGAATATGAGTTGCTGTTCCTGCAACCTTCGGGTGGCATCATTGTGGCACTGCAGGAGGCCCATGATGGACATGTCATCTAACGAATGGGAGGGGGAGTGGACATGGTTTGCGACTGGGAGGTGCAGTTGTTTGTTGCGAACTGAGCGGAGGTGTTCTGCAAAGCGGTCTCCAAGCTTCCGCTTGGTTTCCCCAATGTAGAGGAAGCCATTCCGGGTACAGTGGATGCAGTATACCACATTGGCAGATGTGCAGGTGAACCTCTGCTTAATGTGGAATGTCATCTTGGGGCCTGGGATAGGGGTGAGGGAGGAGGTGTGGGGGCAAGTGTAGCATTTCCTGCGGTTGCAGGGGAAGGTGCTGGGTGTGGTGGGGTTGGAGGGCAGTGGAGCGAACAAGGGAGTCACGGAGAGAGTGGTCTCTCCGGAAAGCAGACAGGGGTGGGGATGGAAAAATGTCTTGGGTGGTGGGGTCAGATTGTAGATGGCGGAAGTGTCGGAGGATGATGTGTTGTATCCGGAGGTTGGTGGAGTGGTGTGTGAGAACGAGGGGGATCCTCTTTGGGCGCTTGTGGCGGGGGCGGGGTGTGAGGGATGTGTTGCGGGAAATACGGGAGACGCGGTCAAGGGCGTTCTCGATCACTGTGGGGGGAAAGTTGCGGTCCTTGAAGAACTTGGACATCTGGGACGTGCGAGAGTGGAATGTCTTATCGTGGGAGCAGATGCGGCGGAGGCGGAGGAATTGGGAATAGGGGATGGAATTTTTGCAGGAGGGTGGGTGGGAGGAGGTGTATTCTAGGTAGCTGTGGGAGTCGGTGGGCTTGAAATGGACATCAGTTACAAGCTGGTTGCCTGAAATGGAGACTGAGAGGTCCAGGAAGGTGAGGGATGTGCTGGAGATGGCCCAGGTGAACTGAAGGTTGGGGTGGAAGGTGTTGGTGAAGTGGATGAACTGTTCGAGCTCCTCTGGGGAGCAAGAGGCGGCGCCGATACAGTCATCAATGTACCGGAGGAAGAGGTGGGGTTTGGGGCCTGTGTAGGTGCGGAAGAGGGACTGTTCCACGTAACCTACAAAGAGGCAGGCATAGCTGGGGCCCATGCGGGTGCCCATGGCCACCCCCTTAGTCTGTAAGAAGTGGGAAGAGTCAAAAGAGAAGTTGTTGAGGGTGAGGACGAGTTCGGCTAGGCGGATGAGGGTGTCGGTGTAAGGGGACTGGTCGGGCCTGCGGGACAGGAAGAAGCGGAGGGCCTTGAGGCCATCTGCATGCGGAATGCAGGTGTATAGGGACTGGACGTCCATGGTGAAGATGAGGTGTTGGGGGTCAGGGAATTGGAAGTCCTGGAGGAGGTGGAGGGCGTGGGTGGTGCCACGGATGTAGGTGGGGAGTTCCTGGACCAAAGGGGAGAAGATGGAGTCCAGATAGGTGGAGACGAGTTTGGTGGGGCAGGAGCAGGCTGAGACGATGGGTCGACCAGGGCAGGCAGATTTGTGGAAGGAGATAGAAACAGGCCGTGCGTGGTTGGGGAACAATGAGGTTGGAGGCTGTGGGTGGGAGGTCCCCTGAGGTGATGAGGTCATGAATGGTGTTGGAGATGATGGTTTGGTGCTCGGGTGTGGGGTCATGATCGAGGTGGCGGTAGGAGGTGGTGTCGGAGAGTTGGCGTCTGGCCTCGGCGATGTAGAGGTCAGTGCGCCATAATACCACTGCGCCACCCTTGTCTGCGGGTTTGATGGTGAGGTTGGGGTTGGAGCTGACGGAGCGGAGGGCTGCCCGTTCTGCGGGGGAGAGGTTGGAGTGGGTGAGAGGGGTGGAGAGGTTGAGGCGGTTAATGTCTCGACGGCAGTTGGAGATGAAGAGGTCGAGGGAGGGTAGGAGGCCTGGGGGTGGTGTCCAGGAGGAGGACTTGTGTTGGAAGCGGGTGAAGGCATCCCTAAACCAGCCCAGTTTATCCCCTCCCCCCACTGCATCACACAAACAGCCCAGCTCTTCCCTTCCACCCACTGCATCCCAAAACCAGTCCAACCTGTCTCTGCCTCCCTAACCTGTTCTTCCTCTCACCCATCCCTTCCTCCCACCCCAAGCCGCACCCCCATCTACCTACTAACCTCATCCCACCTCCTTGACCTGTCTGTCTTCCCTGGACTGACCTATCCCCTCCCCACCTATACTCTCTCCACCTATCTTCTTTTCTCTCCATCTTCGGTCCGCCTCCCCCTCTCTCCCTATTTATTCCAGAACCCTCACCCATCCCCCTCTCTGATGAAGGGTCTAGGCCCGAAACGTCAGCTTTTGTGCTCCTGAGATGCTGCTTGGCCTGCTGTGTTCATCCAGCCTCACATTTTATTATCTTGAGTTGAACCAAAGATTGTATCAGTGATAATGGGAACTGCAGATGCTGGAGAATCCAAGATAATAAAGTGTGAAGCTGGATGAATGCAGCAGGCCCAGCAGCATCTCAGGAGCACAAAAGCTGACGTTTCGGGCCTAGACCCTTCATCAGAGAGGGGGATGGGGTGAGGGTTCTGGAATAAATAGGGAGAGAGGGGGAGGTGGACCGAAGATGGAGAGAAAAGAAGATAGGTGGAGAGGAGAGTATATGTTGGGAGGTAGGGAGGGGATAGGTCAGTCCAGGGAAGATGGACAGGTCAAAGAGGCTGGATGAGGTTAGTAGGTAGGAGATGGAGGTGCGGCTTGGGGTGGGAGGAAGGGATGGGTGAGAGGAAGAACAGGTTAGGGAGGCAGAGACAGGTTGGACTGGTTTTGGGATGCAGTGGGTGGAGTGGAGGAGCTGGGCTGGTTGTGTGGTGCAGTGGGGGGAGGGGACGAACTGGGCTGGTTTTGGGATGCGGTGGGGGAAGGGGAAATTTTGAAGCTGGTGAAGTCCACATTGATACCATTGGGCTGCAGCGTTCCCAAGCGGAATATGAGTTGCTGTTCCTGCAACCTTCAGGTGGCATCATTGTGGCACTGCAGGAGGCCCTTGATGGACATGTCATCTAAAGAATGGGAGGGGGAGTTGAAATGGTTTGCGACTGGGAGGTGCAGTTGTTTGCTGCGAACCGAGCGGAGGTGTTCTGCAAAGCGGTCCCCAAGCCTCCGCTTTTGTTTCCCCAATGTACAGGAAGCCACACCGGGTACAATGGATACAGTATACCACATTGGCAGATGTGCAGGTGAACATCTGTTTGATATGGAAAGTCATCTTGGGGCCTGGGATAGGGGTGAGGGAGGTGTGGGGGCAAGTGTAGCACTTCCTGTGGTTGCAGGGGAAGGTGCCGGGTGTGGTGGGATTGGAGGGCAGTATGGAGCGAACAAGGGAGTCACGGAGAGAGTGGTCTCTCCGGAAAGCAAACAAGGATGGGGATGGAAAAATGTCTTGGGTGGTGGGGTCGGATTGTAGATGGCTGTCCCTCGTGAATTAATTCATGAGTTCCCTACTTCATTCCTTTTCCCTCTCTACAGTCTGCATGATTTTGACAAAAATACTTTCTTGGATGGCCTGGAAATATTAACTGCACTGGAAGATTCCCTTGAAGAAACACTGGAGTCCTTTTCAACTGAAGAAATGATTGAATTGCTCATAGGTAAAAAATGCATGAATTAAAATTTGTGATTTATGCTGCAGCCAAATCATTCCTAGCCTGGTTCAGAATAATTTAAAATGAAATGCACTCCATTCACCCCCAATACAATAATCTATTCTTAAGCAAACTTTGGCGTCATTCTTGATACTTGTCCTAACAGTATAAAGTTGAAAA
Source organism: Stegostoma tigrinum (assembly GCF_030684315.1). Lineage (NCBI taxonomy): Eukaryota > Metazoa > Chordata > Chondrichthyes > Orectolobiformes > Stegostomatidae > Stegostoma > Stegostoma tigrinum. Next base: position 83,191,594 of record NC_081362.1, on the reverse strand, counting down.
CGGGAAGAAAGCACATCCTCCAACTTACTGTAAGCAACACAATATGTTTGTATTGTTTGAAAGCTTGTGGTACAGCTTCTACAAGATTACACTGTTTTGTCCAGAACAATGCCCCAAAATTGGTCAAACTGCACCAAGGATCAAACAATTGAGCACAAGTTATGTTCGGCACGAGTAAGCGCATGCAATATTTTGTACTGTTTGGGAGAAACAAAGAGGGTGAGAATCTTGATACACCTACAAAATAAGCACAGGCCCAGTTTGATTTCACCAGCAAGATGCATTGTGCACATTTGAAGGCTTTTATTAGCATGACTAAGGTAGCACAAATGGGCAGTGTTAAAGAATATTCCTTGAAATATTTGATTGAAAGAGGTAACATTATTCAGCTTATCAATACAACTGAAAATGGGTTTATCCACACATACAAAGTTCTTAATCCACTGAGTTCTTTAAAAAAATCTGTACTAAGTAATTTATGGGTTTCATAGTGGTCCTTTCAAAATAAATTAAATATTTACTAATTAAAACATTTAGAAAATATCCATCAGCATCCTTGTGCCTCAGAACAAAGTTGAAACGCACTGTACAGACAAAAAATGCATTCTTACGCAAATTATTTTCAGCCGTAAAAATAAATCAGAAAACTAGCACAATGTAAAGAGCAATTTGCACCTGGTTTGCTGATTGATCCCAGAAGGGAAACTCCATTCAGTCTTGTGTGTATTCCATAGGTCCTGTAATGTCTACCAGTTTTAAACACTCATAGTTTTGGAATGCTGACACCTGCCCTGCTCATAAGAAGCAGACTAAATGACTATTCAATTGCCAGGCTAAATCTCTCTTTCAAACCTTAAACCAAGTTGAAGGAATTTGAAATATAAATTCTCTGGGAGGTCATTTCTTCTGAGTTTGTTGTAAGTTGCTGTGGCTGACACAGCTAAATTTGGAGTACAGATCAAGGTTGATCTCACTTCCAACAAATTGACCTGTTACATCTTCACTGCTTTCTTTTGGTACAGAAATGACAGATGAAGTTTTGGAAAACGATGATGTCGATAACGACGGATATTTATCCTATTATGAATACATATACTCACAAAACAGAACAGCGAGTCCTACTACAATACTGGAGAAAAGCTCAAAAGAGAGAGAAAGTTTAACAACAACAAATCTGACGCAGTAAGCAGGATGAGAAAATGTTCTTAGCAAGCAATTAATCTAATAAAAAGGACTGATAAATTTCTATTATATTTTATAAATAATGTTCTTTCATTGAAACATAGACTTGTGGCTAATTGACTCCATTGGTCTTCAAGTCAGGACAAAATGAAGGTCCCAAACTCATTTGTTTGGCTGATGCAACCCTACTTGGGTTCATGAGTGGCAGCCCATTGCAAGGGCCAACCAATGTGACCAGGATCCAGCAGATTTGCCAGCTTCCCTGGTTGATGGAATGAGAAAGCATGTTTCAGGTTATGCCAAAAGTTTATTTTATATGCCAAGATAGGGCAGTCAGACCTTGGCAACTGGAGTGTAAACTAGGAGAGGCACTGGGGGTCACAAGGATTGCCAATGATCCTAACAGCCTGTTCTTGGAGTATGGAGTTTCCAGAAAGCAAGATATACCTCCAGGGAGATAGAATTCAGTCTACCACAAGATAGGTGCCATTCCACAATGGTAAAACGCTGGTGGGTTCAATAATAAGTGGCCACCAGTGGGCCATAGATGTTCTAGCTTTCCAGCCTGCACCATTTCCCAAGATCCAATTTAATAATCCGTTCACTTCAACCCATATCTTTAAATAAAACCTATTTTCTCGCTTACCATGGAGTGAATATTGACTAAGTCCAGTCCAGTCCATTTCATCAGGAAATAAAATTGAAAGTTGGCAATGCACAATTCTCATTATTCTTTTGAAATCATTTCTCTTGATAGTTTTTTCAAACCTGTTTGCTCAACTTTCAAGTTGAGTGCGCATAGAAACCCCACTTCTGGGACAAATTAGAGTCAGAGATATACAGCATGGAAACAGACCCTTCAGTCCGATGTGTCCATACTGACCAGAAATCCTATATAAATCTAGTCCCATTTGCCTGCATTTTGCCCGTACTGTCTAAACCGTTCCTCGTCATATACCCATCCAGATGCATTTTAAATATTGTAATTGTACCATACATAGAAGCATGGAAGATGGGAGCAGGAGATGGCCCTTTGAGTCTGCTCTGCCATTCTTCACGATCATGGCTGATCATCCAACTCAATAGCCTAATCTTGCTTTCTCCCCATAACCTTTGATCTCATTTGTCCCAAGTACTATTATCTAGTTGCCTCTTGAATACATCCAATATTTTGACATCAACTATTTCTTGTGGTAATGAATTCCACAGGCTCACCACTCTTTAAGTGAAGAAATGACTCTTCAGTTTCGTCCTAAAATGTCTACCCTGAATCCCTCATACTGTGACCCCACCACTGGGAACATCCTCCATGCACCTACCCTGCAATCTTCACCACTTACTTTGGCAGCTCATTCCACACACACAAAACCATCTGCGTGGAAAAGTTACCCCTTAGGTCCCTTTTACACCTTTCCCCTCTCACCATAAACCTATGCCCCTCTAGTTTTGGGGTCCCCCACCCTGGGAAAAGACCTTGTCTATTTACCCTATCCATGCCCCTCATGATTTTATAAACCTCTATAAGGTCACCCCTCAGCCTCCGACTCTCCAAGGAAAATAGCCCAGCTTATTCAGCCTCTCCCCAAAGCTCCGGATGGGTCCTTCTCAATCTTTTCTGAACCCTTTCTATTTTCATAACATCCTTCCGATGGGAGAGAGGCTGGGATTGCACACAACACTCCAAAAATGGCCTAACCAATGTCCTGTACAGCTGCAAAATGACCAGGCTCTGAGGGTCAGTATGGACTTGTTGGGCTGAAGGGCCTATTCCCACACTGTAGGGATTCAATGATTTTAAAGGCCTGATGATTCTGGGTAATCCAAAATGGAGGCCAGGAAAGTTGTGGCTGTAAGAGCTGCTCCTTTTTTTTGAGGTATTTTCAAATAAAAGGAGCCAGTAATTGCTTTTTTATAACCTGTTGCATTGTTTTGGAACTTTGGGAAAATAAGATTAAAACAACAGCGCTTTATTTCATTTATATCAGGTGAATGCAAGTACTCACAAAAAAAAACAGGATAACGAGTATAATAGGAATTGCCAAAGAAACAAAATTAATCACTGAAGACAGAATTTGATCAGAATTAGAAGTGGTAGTTAAGTCTTCAAAGAGACATTCCAGTGTGGAGTTGGCACCAGCACCGAAATACCCTGGTTGTGTTCATATTTCTGCAAATTTCAATAAATTAAATATATGCATGTTTGAAAATAATCTGCTCAGCAAATGTCAGAGTAATGCATTCCTACATTGCACCTTGAACTTCATATCCTCCATTACCACGATCAAATTATTTTGTTGTTCCCATGGATCACTGTTCAAGATTCTTCCACAACATTGCCTGTCTTAGCCTCTGCATTAGCTTATCGGCTACTAAAGCCCTCATCTGTTGTCCTGTTACTTTCACAGTTCAGCATTCCTGGCTGTGTTGTGATTTTATCATTCTCAACGCTTGAGATCAACTCCCTCCATTCCTTCCCATCAAAAACTTCTTACAACTTAAAAATGTTCTGAGAACTCAGCGATCCTTCAATTCTGGCATTTCTGCACCTCCAGCTTCCTTCTCCAGTCACTAGCATCCATGTCTCGGGCTTCTAGGTCATAAACTTTAAGCTGTCTACATAAACCTCTGATTGCAATATGGTCCTTAAACTATTCCCTTATGTGGCTTGAGTTCAAACTTCCATTTGATAATACTTCTTTGAAGCACTTGAGATGATTGAAATGTCAGAAGCTAACCATAAGTCCATGGAGATATGGCTACCCTACTGAAGTAATATTATATCAGTGATAATGGGAACTGCAGATGCTGGAAAATCCAAGATAATAAAACGTGAGGCTGGATGAACACAGCAGGCCCAGCAGCATCTCAGGAGCACAAAAGCTGACGTTTCAGGCCTAGACCCTTCTTGTTTCCTACTCTGATACTTCTGACGTCCTACAAAATCTGCAGTTTTTTTTTCAGCCACCATTTCCATCTCACAATAATTTCCTTTGAGGGGTTCCTGGATAGTTCAGCCTATGCATAAACCAGAATAAAACTGTGTTTGATCCACATTTGGTGCATGCTAAGTTAACCTGTTAGTTGCAACTCCAACAGTGACAGTGTAATTGTGTAATGCCCCTGGTCATAGTGTGCCGTCCAAGCCTGTGTCCTTACTGGACATCAATATCACGTGTATAACAGTACTGGCACCCATGGTCAAGTCTCACAGGTGAAGTGTCAGTGTGGATCAGTGGTTCCAAGCTGACATCAAGCCAAGAGATTCCAGATACTTGGAGTTAGCAAGAACTGCAGATTCTGGAGTCAACACAGTGTGCAGCTGGAGGAACACAGCAGGTCAGGTAGCATCAGAGAAGCAGGAAAGTTGACATTTTGGCTTTACACCCTTCATCAGGAGTTGGGGGGGGGTTAACTGGGAAATAAAGAGGAAGGGGTGTGGCTGGGGAAGGTAGGTGGGATGATGATGTGGATGCACGTGGCGAGTAGTGGGGACTGGACATGGGATGAAGCTGGGGGTGGAGAGGCTTTAAAACTGGTGAATTCTATGTTGACACCATTGGGTTGTAGGCTCTCAAGTCGAAATATGAGGTGTTGTTCCTCCAGTTTGCGTGTGGTATCATTGTGACTCTGGAGGGGGCCCAGGATAGCCATGTCAAGGGTGCTAGAAAGGGGAGTTAAAATGGTTGGCAACCAAAAGGTAGTATTGATTATAACGTACAGAGCACAGATACTCCACAAATTGGTCCCAGAGTCTGTGCTTGGTTTCACCAAAGTAGAGGAGGCCACACCGGGAGCAACAGGTACAGTAGACCAGGTTAGAGGATATAGAAGTGAACGCCTGTTGGATTTGGAGCCTTGGACAGTGGTGAGAGAGGAGGTGTTGCACCTCCTGTGGTTGCAGAGAAAGGCGCTGGGTGTGGTGGGGAGTGTGAAGCAGACGAGGGAGTCATGGAGTGAGTGGTCCCCACAAAAGGCAGATAGGGATGGGGAGGGAACTCTCTCTTTGGTGGTGGGGTGGGGTCGGTTGCAAGTGGCAGAGAATGAGACACTGGATGCGGAGGTTGGTGGGGTGCTATGTGAGGACCAGGGGGATTCGGTCCTTATTTTTGCTAATGGGAGGAGGTGGAGGGCAAAAGTGCAGGAAATGCTAGAGATGTGATTGAGGACATCAGGGATAATGGGAACTGCAGATGCTGGAGAATCCGAGATAACAAAGTGTGGAGCTGGATGAACACAGCAGGCCAAGCAGCATCTTATGAGCTCAAAAGCTGACGTTTCGGGTCTCTTTTGGACATCACAGCTGTCCTCGTTCTTCAAGGACCGCAACTTCTACCCCCCACAGTGGTTGAGAACGCCCGTGACCATGTCTCCCGCATTTCCCGCACCTCATCCCTCACACCCCACCCTCGCAATAACCACCCAAAGAGAATCCCCCTAGTCTTCACATATCACCTCACCATCCTCCAGATACAACGACTTATTCTCCCACACTTCCGCCATCTACAATCCAAGCCCACCACTGAAGACATTTTTCCCACCCCACCCTTGTCTGCCTTCCGGACAGGCCACTCTCTCTGCGACTCCCTTGTCTACTCCACACTCCAACCCTCCCCACCCCCCACAACACCCGGCACTTTCCCCTGCAACCGCAGGAAGTGCTACACTTGCCCCCACACATCCTCCCTCACCCCCATCCCAGGCCCCAAGATGACTTTCCACATCAAGCAGATGTTCACCTGCACATCCGCCAATGTGGCATACTGCATCCGCTGTACCCGGTGTGGCTTCCTCTACATTGTGGAAACCAAGCAGAGGCTTGGGGACTGCTTTGCAGAACACCTACGCTTGGGTCGCAATAAACAACTGCACCTCCCAGTCGCGAACCATTTCAACTCCCCCTCCCATTCCTTAGACGACATGTGCCACAATGATGCCACCTGAAGGTTGCAGGAACAGCAACTCATATTCTGCTTCGGAACCCTGCAGCCCAATGGTATCAATGTGGATTTCACCAGCTTCAAAATCTCCCCTCCCCCCACTGCACCCAAAACTAGCCCAGTTCGTCCCCGCCTGCCTAACCTGTTCTTCCTCTCACCCATCCCCCCCCCCCACTTCAAGCCGCACCTCCATTTCCTACCTACTAACCTCATCCCACCTCCTTGACCTGTCCATTCTCCCCGGACTGACCTATCCCCTCCCTACCTCCCCACCTATACTCTCCTCTCCACCTATCTTCTCCTCTATCCATCTTCGGTCCGCCTCCCCCTCTCTCCCTATTTATTTCAGAACCCTCTCCCCCTCCCCCTTTCCTGATGAAGGGTCTCGGCCCAAAACGTCAGCTTTTGTACTCCTAAGATGCTGACTGTGGATATTGTGGATCAACAGAAGGGTGAAGTTGTGGTCCTTGAAGTAGAAGGATATCTAGGATGTCTGGGAATGGAATGCTCCACCTTAGGAGCAGATGCAGCGGAGGCAGAGGAATTGGGAGTAAGGGATCGCATTCTTGCAGGAGTGTGGGTGAGAGATGTAGTCGAGGTACCTGTGGGGATTGATGGGTTTGAAATAGATGTTGGTACTGAGACAGCTACCTGAGATGGAGACAGAGAGTCCAGTAAGGGGAGGGAGGCATCAGAGATGGTCCTGGTGAATGTGAGGTTGGGGTGAAAGAAGTTGGTAAAGTTGATGAAATGTTCAAGCTCGTCTTGGCAGCACAGATACAGTCATCCATGTAGCGGAGGAAGAGGTGAGGGATGGTGCCAGTGTAACAGCAAAAGAGAGACTGTTCTACATACCCTACTAAGAGGCAGGCATAGCTCAGACCCGTGAGAGTGCCCATAGCCACCCCTTTAGTTTGTAGGAAGTGGGAGGGATGAGGGTGTGTTGTTCAAGGTAAGGACAAGTTCCGTCAAGCAGATGAGGGTGTCAGTGGAGGGATTCTGGTTAGCCTGAGGGAGAGGAAGAAGTGGAGAGCTTTTAGACCATCTACATGGAAGGATACAAGTGTACACGATCGGATGTCCACGGTGAAGATGAGGTGTTGGGAGCCAGAGAATTGAAAGTCTTAGAGGAGGTGGAGGGCACAGGTAGTATCTCAAACATTGCTGGGGTGTTCCTGGAGCCGGGGTTGGGGGGGAATAAGAGATGGAGGCAAGGTAAGTGGAGATGAGTTCAGTGGAGCAGGAGCAAGCAGAGACAACGGGGCACCCGGGAGAGTCACAGTGTCACTGCCCTGTGCCCACAAATCAATGAACTTCACTCACATTTTGACGTCAAACTCTTTTTCTGCCGCCACTGAATTTATTTCGTTGAAAGGGAGTCTAACCCACACTCTGCAGACCCTTTCTTCTGCCTCAAACAAGCCCCATCCCCTCTTGAACACCACCCCACAGGCTCCTACCCTCCCTCGACCTCTGTTTGTAACTACCATTTCAACATCAATTGGCTGAATCTCCACCCCTCACTCTCACTCCAACCTGTACCTATCAGAATTCGCAGCACTCTGCTCCAGTCCCCATGTCACTATCAAACCAAATGATAAGAGGTGGTATGGCACACTGACCTTTACATCACAGAGGCCAGCTGCCAACTCTGACACTTACTGGCCCCTTGATTTTGATCCTAACCCTGGACACCAAACCATCAGTAACTTCATCACTTCAGGTGACCTCCCACCCACAGCCTCCAACCTCATCATTGCCCAACCCCACACTGCCCAGTTCTATCTCCTTCCCAAAAATCCACAAACCAGACTGCCCTGGCTGACCCACTACCTCTGCCTGCTCCTGCCCCATTGAATTCATCTCCTCCTACCTTGACTCCGTCCTTCCCATGCAGTCCAGGAACCCCAGCTAGATTCAGGATACTACCCACACCCTCCACCTCAAGACTTTCAATTCCCCGGCTTCCAACACTTCATCTCCACCGCAGACATCCAAGCCCTGTACACCTGTATCCCCCAAGCAGGTGGTCTAAAAGCCCTCCACTTTTTCCTCTCCCTTGGGCCCAACCAGTCCCCCTCCACCAACATCCTCATCCACCTAACAAAACGTGCCCTTACCGTGAACAAGATTTCCTTTAACTCCTCCCACTTCCTACAAACTAAAGGGATGGCTATGGACACTTGTATGGGTCCAAGCTACACCTGCCTCTTTGTAAGACACGTAGAACAGTCCCTCTTCCGCTGGCACCATCCCTCACCTCTTACTCCACTACACTGATGATTGAATCGGCTCTGCCTCATGCTCCCAAGAGGAGCTTGAACATTTCATCAACTTTACTAGTGCCTTTCACCCTGGCCTCAAGTTCACCTGGACCATCTCCAATACCTCTCTCCATTTCCTCAAACTCTTTGTCTCCATATCCGGTAACCATGTAAGCACCAACATCTATTTCAAACCCACCGACTCCCACAGCTACCCTGACTATAGCTCCTCTCACCCACCCTCCTGCAAGAATGCAATCCCTTACTCCCAATTCCTCTATATCCGCTCCCAAGGTGAAGCGTTCCACTCCCAGACATCCCAGATGTCCGCCCACATCAAGGACCACAACTTGTCCCTTCCATTGATACACAATGCCCTTAATCACATCTCTTGCATTTCCCTCACTTCTGCCCTCAAATCCACACCCCTCTCCCCAACAGAAATAAGGAGAGACTTCCCCTGGTCCTCACATACCATCCCACCAACCTCCACATCCAGTGTATCATTCTCCACCACTTCTGCCAACTACAGTCCGACCCCGGCCCCACCAAAGAGATTGTTCCCTCCCCAACCCTATCTGCCTTTTGTATGGACCACTCTCTCCGCGACTCTCTTGTCTGTTCCACACTCCCCACCAGCCCCACCATCCCCAGCACCTTTCCTTGTAACCATAGGAAGTGCATCACCTGCCCCTACACTTCTGTCCAAGGCCCAGGACAAACTTTCCAAATCCAACAGGGGTTCACTTCTACATCCTCCAACCTGGTCTACTGTATGCGTTGCTCCTGAAGTGGCCTCTTCTACATTGGTGAGACCAAACAAAGACTTGGGGACCAATGTGCAGAGCATCTGCACTCTGCATGCTATGATCAATGTCACCTTCTGATTGCCAACCACTTTAGCACCCCCCCCCCCCCTCCACCGACTCCCATGCTAACATGTCCATCCTGGGCCTCCTCCAGTGTCACAATGTCGCCACATGCAAACTGGAGGAACACCACCTCATATTCTACCTCAGGAACCAATAGCCCAACAGCCTCAACACAGAATTCACCTGTTTCAAAATCTCCCCACCTGCCCCTGTCTCATCCCATGTCCAACCCTCGTCCTCATCCCTGCCTTCTTGACCTGACACTACTTGTCCACCTCCTTCCCCACCTATTCGCCCCACCTTTTCCACTGACCAATCCTCACTACTCCTACGTGCATCCACCCACCTTCCCCCACCGCTAGACCCCCACCATTTATTTCCAAGCTTCCTTACCCCTCCCCTATCCTGATGAAGGGTGTAAACCTGAAATGTTGACTTTCCTGCTTCTCTGATGCTGCCTGAGCTGCTGTATTCCTCCAGCTCCACACTGTATTGACAGGTACTTCCTGTCTGACTTTTCACTTCAGTATTGAGGAAATGCCACATTGTGTTGTACTTTGCAGGAGACACTAAATCATGACAACTGTTGACCAATGTGGATGTAAAAGGCCCCACAATACAGTGAAGATTAATTAAAATCTTCTGGAGAGCTGGCCTCACTCTATTCCTCAACTAGTATTACTCAAACCCGATCAACTTGGCATTTAGTTCACAGCTGTTTGGATGGTGTGCTGTGTGTGAACCAGGCCTGAAACAGGAAAAAGCACATCTAAAAATGTTACTCAGTGGCTTTAAAGCATACTGGGACATGCAGAGGGCATGAAAGAGGCTATAAATCCCTAGTAATGTGTCATCACATATTACCCTTTGTCAGTGTATGAATTTAATGGTTCTTAATGATGCAGTTTATAAATCCAATTCAAAAACCGAGCTAGTATCCACTTACATCATTGAGTATCGGTCATTTGGTCCACCAGGAATTTTTGCTGGCTCTTTGAAAGTGTTAACCAAATAGTATTAGATCCTCTCCCATATCCCTTCAGTGAAAGGGTGTGCAAAGGTTCAAATACCTGTATATGATCTTTTTTTAAATGAACTAATCATTCTTCTCCCCCATCCACAGAAGGTTGAAACTCAACTATAAGGTAACATAATTTGTTTTAATAGTTATTTTTTAGAGCACTGTCAGCCCCCTCACATTGTGGCATTAACTGATAAAAGCTATAATTCCAATTCTCATCTGCATGTTGAGCATGTCTCTACTTAACTAAATCTAAATGTTTTGCTGCACATCCACATAGAAAGTAAAGCACAATACACAGACAGGATGCTTCAGGTTAGGGTAAAGGTACAAATCATTGAATACACAGCCATTACAGTTAACAAGGCATTCATGCCTCAGTAGTGGGTATGATTTTGCTTCATCTTTTGATACAAGTATCCAATTATTACATTAAAGAAGGGCAACTTCTAAGATCAGCCTGACTGAAAAAATCTATTTAAATCAAATCTAAATTAAATGTATTTTGTACAATGAACAATTATATGCTAACTTTGTAATAGATTATAATCGGATATGAAACTCTTAAAAAGGTCCAGCTCCTAGTAAAAGCTTAGTCTCTCTTAGGCAGCAGTGGATATTCTGTCATCAACAGACCTTTCTCGTACAAGGCAGCCGCTAAGGAAATCTGTGGAAAGAAGGAAAGCACAAAGGCTGCACAGTTAGGAAGATTTTCTAGCCTTTTTGTTTATAAAAAAAGACCATTTATTGAAAGTTTCCTTGATGGCTCAGTGAGGTTATCCAATAAACGACACTCACATTACACACTGACGCTCTTTATCTGAAGCCTCGGGCAGTGCCAAGTTATCTGCCTTATGACAATAAGATTACTGCAATAGCATGGGTTCCCACTGCAGAGTGCTATTTGGGCTGGAAGGATTGGTGGTTATTGGCAGAGGATGGCACCATTCCCCTGAGGTTTGAATACAAACCAAGTATTCAAACCCACAGTGCGTGGTGTCAACTCTCAAGGTCTACACGCGATTAATGGCCACAAGGGCAAGATGTTTGAAGGTATTCAGCATCTGTACAAATTTTGCCTCTACTCCCACTGCCCTACAAAGTCAGCAATTTTGGGAAGGAGAGAGTGAAAAAAATACACTAAGAAAATTAATTATGTCACAACTTCACTGAAAACTTTGCACCGTGCAATGGTTTGTTCACACAATATAAATATCAACTTGAGTTAGCTAAATTTGTTATGTGATCAGTGTTGTCTGGGTGAATGAAAACAAAGTGCACTCCTATTAAATAAGGCTTTCTGTGTAAAAACACAATTTTTGCAAAAAATATTTACACCACTATACGGAAACCACAAAATGAAACTGCTTTAAAACTGTATTACTGTATAAGTGGGACATGGGGCTTTGATAATGAAGAATAAATCACGTTGAATGCTCAGTCAATACATTTAAAATGGGATACAAACACACAAATAAGACAGTTGCTGCAGCTGCTTGTTCTCAAACAAGTATCTAATTAAACATGAACATTCACCATCAGGCAAACTCAAACAGTGCTCTGTTTAAGGATGGATCAACACAAAAGAACTGTATAAATCTAGCTGGCCTACCTCTCTCATTTACTTTGGACAGAAGAAGGCATCAAAATTCCATGTGTGTAAGACAGATCTGAATGGATCCCATCATTCCATTGCAACATGATGGTTTATCTGAGCCAAGATAAACTCGGTAAATTCCCCTAACAAGCGTGCACACAGGCGCACACGCACACATTCCAATATCATGTTCGCCTAAGAACCAACTTCCTAGATATCTTTTATGCGGCCTCTGCTTTAACCTTAAAGCATCAAAACCAACCAAGAAACTACATGCTGGATGAGTTACTGAGCTGTATAATACATTCATCTGTATCAAATCTTTGTAAGAAATGAGTGTGAATCAAATTGCATTATCTTCATGATAAAGTTAGTAAGAATAAGTAATTTTGTTAAAGATCCCTAAACACATGCTGTTGATATTGGGGCACATATTGAAATTGGGGCACTCACTCCCAAGGTTTAGAAATGAGATATCACTTACAGGGAATGAAGTATTTTTGTTTGTGACAATCATGGTAGATTCAATAAGTTGTTAGGTTGATTAGGAACAATTTTAACTACTTTCTTATGGCTTAGTGCATAGATGTTTGATATACTACTGAGGCAAAGAGCTTCAGAATTTCTGGTGGCTTAAAGCCATCAGATATGGAACTGACCTCCAACAAGCATGACACCTTCCTATGTGCCAGATAGGAATGCAACCAGCGGAGAGTTTTCTAGGGCTCCTGGATACAAAACATAGTCGAATGCGGCCGTGATGTCAAGGGCTGTCACTCTCATCTCACCCCTGGAAAACAACTCCTTTGTCCATGTTGGACTTTAATGAGCTCTGAAGCTGAGTGGCTCTGGTAGAAGCCAAACTGGGTGTCACTGAGCAGATTACTGCTGAGCTTTATAGAACTGTTGATGACAGCTTTCACCACTTTACCGATGATCAACAGTGGACCAATGGTGCAGTAATTGGCTGGATTGAATTTGTCCTCCTTTTTGTGTTCAGGACACATCTGCCCAACTTTTCCCACATTGTTGGGTAGTGTTGTTGTAAATGTACTGGAACAGCTTGGCCGGGGGAGCGGCAAATGCTGGAGCACAAGTCTTCAGTACTACTGGCAGAATGCTGTCAGGATCTGTAGATTGTGCATTATCCAATGCCTCCAGCATGTGGGGGACTTTGCACTTTGTTTTCATTCATTTCATTACTTGTGGAGCCACCTCCTCTAGTTGAGTTTTTTAATTGTCCACCACCATTCACGAATAGAAGGGGCAAGACTGCAGAGCTTAGATCAAATGCCAAATTGCCCATAGTGTTGGATAAGCACATGAACGTACATGGAATAGTGTAGGTTGGGTAGGCTTGAGATCGGTATGACAGGTCGGCACAACATCGAGGGCCGAAGGGCCTGTATTGTGCTGTAATGTTCTATGTTCAGAGATGTATAGGTTAGGTGCATTGGCAATGGCAGATCCAGGGATATAGAGTAAGGGGGTGGGTCTGGTTGGGATGCTCTTTGGAGAGTTGATGTGGACTTATTGGGCTGAATGGCCTGTTTCCACATTGTTGGGATTCTAAGGAAAAAGCCATTGGCTTTGGGAATCACCTAGCTCTGTCTATCACTGGTTGCTATGCAGTTTGGCATGTAAGTAATCCTGTTTGGTAGCTTCACCATTTGACACCTCATTTTTAGTTATACCTGATGTTGGTCCTGGCATGCCCGCCTGCACTCTTCTATGGTAATGTTTGAGTGGTGGGAATACACCAGTCCATGAGAGTGCATGTTGTGCTGCTGTTAATAGCCCACAGTACTTCATGGGTACCCAGTCTTGAGTTGTTCAAAGTCTGGCCATCTAGTGTGCCACACAACACAATGGAGGATACTCTCCATGTGAAAGCAGGACCTCGTCTCCACAAGGACTGTGCAATGGTCGGTCTTACCAATACTGTCATGGACAGATGTATCTGTGTCTGGCTAATTGTTAAGGATGAAGTCAAGCATGTTTTTCCCTCTTATTGGTCCCCTCACCATCTGTTGCAGACCCAGCATAGCAATTATGTCCCTTAGTACCCAATCAGCTTCTAGTTCCAATTTAAGTCTTCTAATGGAAATAGTTCTCCTGTTTAGTTTATCTAAATCTTTTAAAATATTGAATGCCTCTTAAAACAGCGCTTAACACACTCTAGACTTTTCATACACCTGGAACCATTTTAAAAATGGTGTGGGAGGCAATGGCCTAGCGGTATTATTGCCGGATTGTTAATCCGGAGACCAAGTAATGTTCTGGGCACCCAGGTTCAAATCCCATTACAGGAGATGGTGGAATTGGAATTCAATAAAAAAAAATCTGATTTAAGAGTCTAATGATGAACATGAAACCAAAGCTGATCGTCAGTAAAACCCATCTGGCTCACAACTGCCATCCTTACCTGGTCTGGACTACATGTGACTCCAAACCAACAGACTCTTAACTGCCCTCTCGGCAATTAGGGATGGACACTAAATGCTGGCCTAGCCATGAATGAATTAAAAAAGGGCTAATCCCCTAGCCATGAATGAATTAAAAAAGAGCTAATCCTCCCTGCGCTCAAGGCTCAGACAGTCCCCTCTTTGGCGGTCAGGTGGGGAAAGAGAGATTGACATACAGTGGCAATGGCCTACCTTAATACAAATGTTTATTAACTGTTATGCACTTTTCAACATTCAATTATCTATATTCAGACTAATTGGTAGAAATCCAACTATAAGCTTCATTCCAGATAACAAAGTGTGGAGCTGGATGAACACAACAGGCCAAGCAGCATCTCAGGAGCAGGAAAGCTGATGTTTCAGGCCTAGACACTTCATCAGAGAGGGGGATAGGGAGAGGGAACTGGAATAAATAGGGACAGAAGGGGATGCGGACTGAAGATGGAGAGAAAAGAAGATAGGTAGAGAGGAGAGTATAGGTGGGGAGGTAGGGAGGGGATAGGTCAGTCCAGGGAAGATGGACAGGTCAAGGAGGCAGGATGAGGTTAGTAGGTAGGAAATGGAGGTGCAGCTTGAGGTGGGAGGAAGGGATGGGTGAGAGGAAGAACAGCAGCCCAGCCTGTCTCTGCTTCCCTAACCTGTTCTTCCTCTCACCCATTCCTTCCTCCCACCTCAAGCCGCACCTCCATTTCCTACCTACCACCTCCTTGACCTGTCCCCTCCCTACCTCCTCACCTATACGCTCCTCTCTACCTATCTTCTTTTCTCTCCATCTTCGGTCTGCCTCCCCCTCTCTCCCTATTTATTCCAGTTCCCTCTCCCCACCCCCTCTCTGATGAAGGGTCTAGGCCCGAAACGTCAGCTTTTGTGCTCCTGAGATGCTGTTTGATCTGCTGTGTTCATCCAGCTCCACACTTTGTTATCTTGGATTCTCTAGCATCTGCAGTTCCCATTATCACTGATATAAGCTTCATCCCAGCTATTTTCTTTCTCAACTCTTCCATAATCTTGTTGAAATAGGGACAACGCCTCTCGTATCATGAAGTGCCCTGTCTTTGATTAGGGAAACAAGAGACTGGTGTCTGGGCAAGCTTTCCCACTTCAGATCCTATACTTATTAAATTGATTACATTCTTGAGCAGCATTCAGCAGCTAGCGACAGGATCTGGATGGTTCTATCTATCCTATCACCGTGTCAAATTTGATCAGCTAGCTAAAAAAAGATCTGTTATATCCATGCTAGCTCTGTAAATGGAACTATATATTCTCATACAGAAACAGAATATTTTGGATACTGGAAATCTGAAATAGAAACAAAGTGCTGCAGATAGTCAGCAGATTAGGCATCATAAATCGTTGGAGAAGCAGGTCAATAATCTTCAATGATCCAGCATTTTCTATTTGTATTTACTCTCATCTTTTTCAGGAGGTGATCATCCTTTCCAAATATTCTGGTTTAAAAAAGGTTACATTGCACTTGCAAATTTAAAAATCTAAATGAAGCAGAGCAGTGAAAGCTCAAGGTGTACAAAAACACAAATCACAAAGTTGAAACAGTTTAGTAAGGCTGTAACAAAAGGAAACCAAACAGTACGAAGTGAGATAACAAGGTGTAGAGCTGGAGGAGCACAGCATGCTAGGCAGCATCAGAGGAGCAGGAAAGCTGATGTTTCAGGTGTGGGCCCTTCTTCAGAAATGAGGGAGGGGAAGGGGACTATGAAATAAATAGAGAGAGAAGGAGGCGATGATGGAAGGTGGGTACAGGAGTAGATAGGTGGAGAAAAGATGGACAGGTGGGGGGGGGGGGGGGTGAGATGAAGCCAGTAGAGATGAGTGTAGGTAGGGAGTTGGGATGTGCGTTGGTCAGTAGGGAGGGAGGAGTGGATAGGTGGGGGAAAAGACAGACAGGTCAAAGAGGCGGGGACGAGATAGGCTGGTCTTGGGATGAGGTCAGGATGGGGAATTTTGAAGCTTGTGATTGTCCACATTGAGACCATTGGGCTACAGGATTCCAAGCAGAATATGAGATGCTGTTCTTCCAACCTTTGGATGGCATTGCTGTGGCGGCCCAAGATGGACGTGGTGTGCAAGGAGTGGGAGAGGGAGTTGAAGTGATACGCGACTGGGAGATGTTGTCATTTGTCACAAACTGAGGGCAGGTGCTCCACAAAGCAGTTTCCAAGCCTCTGCTTGGTTTCCCAAAGCGAGGCCATTTATTTCTAGAGCGGCAGACCCAAAAGTAGAAATAAAAACCAAAAGAACTGCGGACGCTGTAAATCAGGAATGAAAACAAAGTTGCTGGAAAAGTTCAGCAGGCCTGGCAGCATCTGTGAAGGAGAAAACAGTCCGGTGACTCTTCCTCAGGTCCCGAAACGTTAACTGTTTTCTCCTTCACAGATGCTGTCAGACCTGCTGAGCTTTTCCAGTAACTTTGTTTTTGTTCCAAAAGTTGAAATGTTTATTAGACTTATTCTGAATCTTGGTTAAGCAACATGTGCAGCACTGTTTGTAGTTCTGGCTGCCATATAATTTAAAAAGATCATAGAGCCACTGACAGATTTTGGAAAAGGGTTACTGGGGTAACACCAAAACTGAAAAGTTGTACACATCAGGAAAGAATGTAGAGTGGTTCGCTTTTCTCTTGAAGAAAGACTTAGAGATGGTACGGTTGACGACATTAAAATGATAAAACATCCTGATAATAGTGGAGAGAAAAAAAAAAAGAGGTGAGAGAAATAAAAAAGGACAGAGACCAAGTATGTGTGTATATGTGACAGACAAAATGAGAGAGAGAGACAAAGAAAGAGAAAGAATTTTTTGTGGAATCAATAAAATTTGAGGCATCAGTAGAAGATTAAAACCTAAATAGGGCATTCAGAAAAAAAATGTACTTTGAGAGAGTGATGAAAATGCAGGACTTGCATCAAAGGGGAAGTTAAACGAGCAAATGAAAGAGAAGAGGGTTACACTGAGGAAGGCTGAGAGGATGCTCAAGTAAACTATAAACATTGGCCTGGCTGTTTGAGCTATTTCTGTCTTACATATTCTGTGTAATTCTACATAAATCCCGACTCAAATCCTTATTCCAAAGCAGGTGGAGTCATCTCAGTTCAAATCAGAGACCTTAGCACAGATCGTACAAGCAAATAATTTCTAGATTTGAACTCTACCATACTTGAGAAATGTCATACCTTGTCATCCAGACTACCAGCTGGAAGACTATCAACCTTTATATATTGCGGGTACGAGCAAAGCAACAGCTCCACCCCATCAGCAAGCTGCAAGAGAAATATGAACAATTTATGTTTGCAGAAACTTATTTATCACTTAATTCTGTAAGCACGACCCATGGTCAACATACTGTCTAAAGGAAATAAACACAGTCTAGTATGTGGCTCCAGCAAACATTTCTCTGGCCATTTTTTATGGATATGGAAATTTTGTAAGAAAATTTCCATGACAAAGAATTTTTTAAAAAGGTATCACAGCAAATTAATTTACAATTAACCTGAACAATTCATCTTACCTCTGGATCAATTTCTATGCATTTTTCATCCTCCTTGTGGTAGTCTCTGGAATTTTCTATCGTGTAGTACAGCAATATGCTGCCATTCTCACCACATAATCTACGAAGGTCAAACAAAGTGGATAATTACATTAATTAGCATTCACGTCACATCAAAGGATGTAGAGTCTGAGCTAAATAACAGATTTTGTTTTAATTTTGCCAGCTAGGTAGAGCATTAGGCACTAATGAGCTCCAAAGCATGCTGACTTTGTCTCTATATGCTATCACAATCCCTACTGCTGACAGATATTTCTGGTGCATCATGAAGCGAAACCTATCTCGAGTAATAGCTAAATGCACTGAAACACAAAATGTCCCCAGGATCAGATGGCCTGCAGGGCCTTAATAAAAAAAAGTTGCAGGAATTGTACAGGGGTTTTTTCCCCAAAATTTCTTAATTTCCATAAGAAAGAGACAGAGAGAGGGAAGGAAGGTATGGGAGGGGGATTGGGAGAGAGAGGGCGACGGCGGGGGCGGGGGGGGGGGGGGGGCAGGAGAGAGAGAGAGGAGAGAGAGAGGGAGGGAGAGACGGTGCACGCATGCAGGAGAGTAGACAGAGATAGAAAAGTCTTAGTAGGAAAATTCTGAAAGGTAACACAACAATTTAGCAATTCATTTTGCTCATCTATTTCATTACTGCTTATTTGAAAATTAGAATTTTTACTGGGGTTTATTATACAAAACTATAAGTGGAGAAACCTTTGAGCTTAAGGAGAGTAATACTTTTGAATTACTGCATTAATTTCAAGCCAAGAAAGTATTTTCCTTTGCCTACTTTAGGGAAATTATCCTACAGAATAGTACTTGAAATATTTATGACTGTTAGTTCCAGACATCAACATGTTCTCCCAATCTATGCTCTCCAAGAAGGAAAATGAATAGAAACAGATAGTGCCAAGTAAACACTATAGGCTTATCAGCATCATATAGTGAAGGAAAGGTTAACACTTTGGATGCAGTGTTTAATTACGACTGGACAGAGGAATCATTTGGGCTAGTGTTTTTGATGCTGCTTGATCGCTGACAGATACAGCAGTGTAATAGAACAGGTTATATTTTAAACTTTCCTTTCTGATCCAGCTTGACATGTGTTAGAGAATGAGCCTCTAAAGCTATCAAGGACTAGCAATTATCTCAGTACTACTATAATGGACTTGTAAATCCCTGAAACTCTGGCTTCTTATTAATCACTTCCCTTCCCACCCAACCTCTGAACTTTCTTTGATAATGGGAACTGCAGATGCTGGAGAATCCAAGATAACAAAGTGTGGAGCTGGATGAACACAGCAGGCCAAGCAGCATCTCAGGAGCACAAAAGCTGACTTCATCAGAGAGGGAAGGGCCTAGGCCCGAAACGTCAGCTTTTGTGCTCCTGAGATGCTGCTTGGCCTGCTGTGTTCATCCAGATCCACACTTTGTTATCTCTGAACTTTCTTTGACAGGCCACCAGTTATGCCTGTGTTCTTGTGGGGTACGTGGAACATTCCTTGTTCAAGTCCTGTTCTGGTCCGTAACCACAACTCTTTCTCTGATATATCAATGACATAACTGGTGCTGCTTCTCTCTTGACCGGAATTGGAAAAGTTCATGGATTTTGCTTCAAATTTCCACCCTGCCCTCACTTTCACCTGGTCTATCTCTGACTCTGACCTTCCCTTCCTGGACATCTAGAACATAGAACATAGAACATAGAACAGTACAGCACAGAACAGGCCCTTCAGCCCACAATGTTGTGCCGACCATTGATCCTCATGTATGCACCCTCAAATTTCTGTGACCATATACATGTCCAGCAGTCTCTTAAATGACCCCAATGACCTTGCTTCCACAACTGCTGCTGGCAACGCATTCCATGCTCTCACAACTCTCTGCGTAAAGAACCTGCCTCTGACATCCCCTCTATACTTTCCACCAACCAGCTTAAAACTATGACCCCTCGTGCTAGCCATTTCTGCCCTGGGAAATAGTCTCTGGCTATCAACTCTATCTGTGTTGCTATTTCTAGGGCCACCAGAACCAGACTGGCCACCAATATCCACTATAAACCCACTGACTCCCACATTTACCTGGACCATAGATCTTCACACCCTGCTTCCTGGAAAGACTCCGTCCCACTCTCCCAGTTCCTCTGTCTCCGTTGCATATGATCAAATGAGGCCAGCTATGACAAGGGAGCCTCCAAAATGTCCACCTTCTTCCTCAACCAAGGATTCCCTAGGACCATTGTGGACAGGGCCCTCAACCAGGTCCAACCTATCTCCCGCACTTCCACCCTCAACCCCTCTCTTCCCACCCACAACATCGACAGGATTCCCCTGTCCTTACCTACCAGCATCCACATCATCAGACGCGACTTCCGCCACCTCCAGCGAGATGCCACTACCAGTTGCACATTTCTCTTCCCTCCCTTGCCTACCTTCTGTAGGGACCATTTCCTCTGGAGTACCCTGGTCAACTCTTCCTTCACCCCCAACACCTCCCCACAGCCCCAGAGCACCTTCCACTGCAACCGAAGGTGCAACACGTGCCCTTTTACCTCTCCCTCCCCACTGTCCAAGGGCTCAAAGAAGTAACACTTTCACCTACACTTCCCAGAATCTAGTCTACTGCATTCGCTGCTCACAATGTGGTCTCTTCTACATTGGAGAAATGAAGAAGCGTAAACTGGGTGACTACTTTGCAGAATATCAACGTTCTGCTTGCAAGCAAGACCCTGAACTACCTGCTGACTGTCACTTTAACACACCACCCTGTTCCCTGGCTAATATCTCTGTCTCTGGCTTGCTGCAGTATTTCAGAAAAGCTCAGCACAAGCTGGAAGGGTCTTGGCCCGAAACGTCAGCTTTTGTGCTCCTGAGATGCTGCTGGGCCTGCTGTGTTCATCCAGCTCCACACTTTGTTATCTTGGATTCTCCAGCATCTGCAGTTCCCATTATCTCTGGAAGAACAACACCTCATTTTCCACTTAAAGACCCTACAGCCCTCTAGACTCAATCTTGAGTTCAATAATTTTAGGGTCTAAACTCTACTATGTCCTAGTCCCCTACCCCACACACCAGGCTTTGTTATCGCATAGCCTACCTTTACACACTACCTATTGTTAGTCACTAACAGTCCCCATTAACAACTATTCACCCTCCCAGTCAGATCGTTAGCAACTTCTTTATCCAACTGCTCTTCTCTATTTTCAGGGTCTGTCCTTTATCCTATCATTTACTCCCTGCCCCATTTTCTGCATATAAACCAATGTTCTCCTCGCTACCATCAGTTCTTAGGAAGGATCACTGGACCCACAACATTAACTCTTTTTTTCTTCACAGATGCTGCCAGACCTGTTGAGCTTTTCTAGCAACTTCTGTTTTTGTTCCTGATTTACAGCAGCTGCAGCTCTTTTGGTTTCAATAGCGTTGGACAGGAGTTCACCATTGCCAAGATGCCTGAGAGAACTTCCCTGCTCTCCTTCAAGAACCGTCATGGAAATGTTCAGTATTCTGAGCAGCACAGCTGTCAGCAAATAATGTTTTATATTGTTAACACAGACGATCATGACTCCGCAAAGATGAGTCTATCATACTTCTATTTTATTCAAAAATATTTGATCAAACCAAATTGGAAGAGATGTATTCAAGGTTAGTACTTCCTGTCAAAAAGTTTTGACCATTATAGTGAGGACGTGCAACCCAGAGTCAAAGTTTCTCTTTTTTTAGTAGGACATACAGCATTATTATTTAGTACTTGCAAATGAACCGAAAGCATGTTATGTTAAATTTATAAAAAACACATTTGATGAGATTTCACACTGATATTATTCTGAAATATCTTGAATAGGGAATGTAGAAATAAGGGACCTGGCAACATTACTGCGAAGCATTCGTATCCGGGTACTTCCTCGGATTTGAAGAACAACATTGCGTGGCCCACCATCTCTCCATCGGGCTGGTGCACTGTATACAGTGCAGGCTAGTTCCTCTAGAAGTGAAAAACACAATGGATATTTAGTACTAGGCAGGTGCAGTTTTGACTGTATACAAAATATTACATGCCATTACAGAGATAACAAGGTGCAGAGCAGGATGAACACAGCAGGCCAAGCAGCATCAGAGGAGCAGGAAGGCTGACGTTTCGGGCCTAGACCCTTCTTCAGAAATGAAAAAGTCAAAATACAAGTTGAAATTGAAACACAATTCGAACTTTCATCTAAAATCAATCACCTGAAGGAAGTTCCTTCTGTTGGCCTCATGTCAGTTAAGGCAGTTCCATCAGGAGCTGAGGCAAGAGGAAAGATTAGGGAGAAAGAAAGAAACCATATTTACACGATGTGTTTGTCGTTGATAAAGACAGGTTATTAACTGAGTGTTTTAACTTAGCCCATAAGAGATAAGAGCAGAATTAGGTCATTTGGCTTACTGCATTTGCTCCAACTTTCGATCATGACTGGTATGGAAAATTATAGGTCGCTTAGCCGAACCTCGGTAGTTGGTAAAATTCTAGAATCAATTGTCAAGGGTGAGATTTCTAAATTCCTGGAAGTGCAGGGTCAGATTAGAACAAGTCAGCATGGATTTAGTAAGGGGAGGTCGTGCCTGACAAACCTGTTAGAATTCTTTGAAGAGGTAACAAGTATGTTAGACCAGGGAAACCCAGTAGATGTTATCTAGCTAGACTTCCAACAGGGCTTTGATACAGTGCCTCACGCTGTTCACCTTATACATTAGGGACTGGGGGCATTCTGGTGAAGTTTGCCGATAATACGAAGATAGGTGGACAAGCAGGTAGTACTGAAGAGGTGGGGAAGCTGCAGAAAGATTTAGACAGTTTAGGAGAGTGGTCCAGGAAATGGCTGATGAAATTCAACGTGAATAAATGTGAGGTTTTGCACTTTGGAAAAAAAGAATACAGGCATGGACTGTTTTCTAAACGGTGAGAAAATTCGTAAAGCAGAAGTACAAAGGGATCTGGGAGTGTTGGTCCAAGATTCTCTAAAGGTTAACTTGCAGGTAGAGTCCGTAATTAAGAAAGCAAATGCAATGTTGTCGTTTATCTCAAGAGGGTTGGAATATAAAAACAGCGATGTGCTTCTGAGGCTTTATAAAGCTCCAGTTAGGCCCCACTTAGAATACTGTGTCCAATTTTGGGCCCCACACCTCAGGAAGGACATACTAGCCCTGGAGCGTGTCCAGCGGAGATTCACACGGGATGATCCCTGGAATGGTAGGTTTAATGTATGATGAACAGCTAATGATCCTGGGATTGTACTCATTAGAGTTTAGAAGGTTGAGGGGAGATCTAATAAAACTTACAAGATAATGTATGGCTTCGAAGGGGTGGACACTAGGAAGTTGTTTCCGTTAGGCGGGGAGACCAGGACCCGTGGGCACAGCCTTAGAATTAGAGGGGGTAAATTTAAAACTGAAATGAGACGACATTTCTTCAGCCAGAGAATGGTGGGCTTGTGGAATTCATTGCCATGGAGTGCAGTGGAGGCCGGGATGTTGGATGCCTTCAAGGCAGAGATCGACAAATTCTTGATCTCAGAAGGAATCGAGGGCTACGGGGAGAGTGCAGGGAAGTGGAGTTGAAATGCCCATCAGCCATGATTTAAATGGCGGAGTGGACTTGATGGGCCGAATGGCTTTACTTCCACTCCTATGTCTTATGGTCTTATGTTTCTCAACCCCATTCTCCTGCCATCTTTCCATAACATTAGAAGCAGGTTAAAATTCTGATTATTGCTCTCTCCCGGTTCATAAAGATGCTGTAGTGATCTGCCCAAGATCCAGTTACACATAAAAGTCTCTAATTTTCAATTTTTATGACAAATGCCCCTGGAGCAAAGAATACAATTCAGTTCCCTGCTCACTTCTTCATGTGTTCTTAAAGAAAACACAAATTTCTTCTTTACAAAAGATCCTCCTCCTGTAAGCAGCTTTTGTCCCTCAAGGCTCTAGTTCTTCCACCACCATACTGATGATTTACTGGTTTTAACATTGACTATTGCTTTATTAGCAGCCACGCAAATAAGGCTTTGAGCCATTTACTCACTATGCAAACTTGATAATGAAATATGGTGAATAAAGGCAATTCTGCAGGATAATGACGACACTAATGAGATAATTCCTCATTGTAAATTGTGCAAACTCACTTTTAATCCTGAAAAGTGCTCAGTCCACCTCAGATGACCCTGGAGGAGCAAGATAGCTCAAACATTTGAGTGACAGGTGAAACTAGCTATTTCATGCTGCCACTATGCCATAACATGGCTAGCATTTACCAATAACAGCCAAAAAGATATTTTGTCTATCAAACAAATGAATAATGTGGTATATCAATACCAGTGTTGGGTGTGATGCCAGGTATGTAGATATACATCTCAAAGACTGGTGAATTATACCAAACAGTACAGCCCTTTGGCTTTTTGTCACAAGCAAGATAAGGAGTCTACTCAACCAGCCTGCACTTACAAAACTCACAACACAGCACCAAACAATAGATGTGACTCCACATCTGGTCAACATTTGCTAAATAACTTTCTCTCTAGCTGTAGTACTATACTCTGCATTCCTTTCTACTACTCTGATGAACCTACAGAAGGCATGACTTGTTTGGTTAGCATGCAAAACACTACTTTTCAGAGTACCTCTGTATAAGCGACAATAATAAAATCAAATCACTTTAGGGTGGTTGGCATGTGATCACCTGAATGTATGGATAGTACACTTATTAAACACAGAGCCCTGCTCATTGTTGTCAAAAAGAATACATACACACGTTAGATATAATGGGAACTGCAGATGCTGGAGAATCCAAGATAACAAAGTGTGAAGCTGGATGAACACAGCAGGCCAAGCAGCACCTCAGGAGCACATACACACGTTACACCTGTTTAAATTCAATACAACAGGTGACAGCCATTCTCTAATTCATTTCTCAGGGTATTGTCTTGGTCACCTATTTCGACTGGAAGTTTAAACAAAATTTGGTTATTTTGTTTATGAGACTCTCCATGGCAGCATTTCAGAGTTCGCATTTTAAACAATAGGCATCCTGCTCTCAGGGTATAAATTTTATTTTTCCTCTTTAAATTTATAGTTTGCTAACTGTCCTGACGAGTGCAAGATGTGAAGCTTTGATAAAAACTCTTTTTACACACTATGAACACAGGACTTTTACCCAGACTTGCTCAACTCGTGAAAGGACAAATAGCCCTAACACCCCAAACCACAAGAAAATGCAACAAGCAACAAAATAAGCAAAGTACCTTTTGTCAGTACAGGGGGTAAGCAGTCATGAATATAATCTTTGGCTTTCTGATCAACAGCTGCATCAATTGGTGCATATTTGAGTAACTTCCTCATGAGATTATAAATCTTTTTATTAAATGACTCCCTCCGTGGGTCATCCTCCTGAAAAAGAAAATTTAGATGCAGTGAAGTGTTGGCAGTTGCAGGATTTGAAACGTGGCCCTGCATGGGTAAAGCACATGTAACCAATACAAGCAACATCCCTAAAAAATAATGAGTAAAAGGCACAACTGGTTAGGATTTATAAAATTGTACCACAAAAGGGGTAACAATGCATAACAAAAAAAGTGTTTTAGCCCCGAAAATGCAACTATGTCAAAATATAATGATATCAGAGTCTGTTATTGGAAGCTAAAAATCATAAGGGTTGTCTTTTAGCAAAAAAAGGATAAAAACTTTTTCAAACGATGGAGTACACCCATCATTGTCAGGTGTGGCACTACCATGCTGCTGAATAGCAGAGATCTGAAACAAATCTAGCAATGATGCTGCTAATCTAGCAACTCAAGACTAGGCAACTATGAGACGCTTTGGGCTGTCTGTAGCAGTAGAACTGTATTCAACCACAATCTGAAAGCTTGTCGCCAGGCACAACCCTCACTCTGTTACCACCAAGACAGGGAATCAACCCTGATTTATTGAATATGCGTGACAGTATGCCAGGAGTAGCACTAGACAGAAGTAATAACATATCAAACTGGTGAAAATGCAACACCATACTAATTCCATACCAAGGACTATAAGCAGCATGTGGTACAGCTAAGCAATTCAAAAACAAATCAGATCCAAGCTCTGGAGTCTTGCAATGAATGGTGGTAAACAATTTAATAATTCATTGGAGGAGGCAGAGAAAGTGGCTCCACAAATATCCCATTGTCAATAAAAGGAGAATCCAGTACATCAATACAAAAGACAAGGCCCCTGAGAAGCCTTCTTCAATAACTGCAGTCCTTGTGGTGTGGTCACACTCTCAGTGCAGTTACGGGACTGCATTCCAGGTCGGACCCAGCAGTGAAGGAAAGGCAATATAGTTCCAAGTTCTGATGACCATGGCTTGAAAGAGAACCAGCACATGGTCGGGGTTCCAGTGTATCTGCTGCCTTTGTCTTTCCAAGTCATGGTTAAGTGTTTGGAAAGTGCTATGTAAAAAACCTTGCCAAGTTGTTGCAATGCATTTTGTAAATACTACACACCGCTGCTATTGTGCACTGGTGGTGGAAGGCGTGAGTGGAACGTGTTGGATGGGGTGCCAGTCAAGTAGATGGTTTTATCCCGGGCATTGTCAAGCTTGTGTGTTATTGCAGCTGCCCTCATCTAGATGGTTAAATCCTGCCTTGATGTCAAGGGCATTTATCTGCACCTCCCCTTCTGAGTTTGGGACTTTTGCCCAAGTTTTTGTATCAAGGCTGCAATGGATTGATATGCTGAGCGGAGCTGGAGAAATCCAAATTGAATATCACCAAGCAGATGTTGTTCTGTAATGTTGCTGATTGTTGGACACTTTCCATCATTTTGCTGATTGAAAGTAGATTGCTGGGCTGAGTTGGATTTGTCCTGCTCTTTGTTTTGGGCAGGACATCCCTAGGAAAACTTCTACCTTGCCAGGTAGATGCCAGTGTTGTGAATGTATTGGAATAGCTTGGCTGGCAGTACATCTAGCTCTGGAGCACAAGTCTTCAGTAAATTTGCTGGAATGTTTTTGGGGCTAATAACCTTTGTAGTATTCGCTGCTTTCAGCTGTTTCTTGATAACATATGAAGTGAATCAAATTGGTTGAACACTTTCATCTGTCATACTGGGGACCTCCGGAGGCAGTTACGATGCATTGTTCACTTGGCATTTCTGGATGAAGATGCTTTCAAATGCCTTGTCCTACCATTCAACATGCACTCCTGTGCTTTGCTAGTCCTCTCAAAATGCATCACCTCGCTTTTCATGATCAAATTCCATTCAGCCCATCTGACCAGCCCTTTTATATCATCTTATAGTCAAAGGCTTTCCCCCTCGCTATTTACCACACTGCCAATTTTCGTGTCATCTACCAACTTACTGACCAAACTTTCCATATTCATGATGTGATCTTTAATGTACACATCAACCAGCAAGAGACACTCCATTGGACACACGCTTTGGGTCACAAAAAGACCCTGTGACTGTCACCCTACGCTCCTACCACCAAGTCAATTTTGGATCCAGTTTGCCAAATTGTCCTAGATCCCATGGGTTCTCAGGTTCTTAGCGAGTTTGTCATGGATCATAACATCACAGAATTCCTACAGTGCAGAAGCTGGCCATTTAGCCCATCAAATCCACACCAACTGTCCAAACAGTACTGCACACAGGTTCACCCCTCTTACCCTATCCCTGGAATCCTGCAATTCCCACGGCTAAATCATCCACGCTGCACATCCCTGGACACGATGGGCACTTTAACATGGTCAATCTCGTTAACCTGCACATCTTTGGGCTGAGAGAGAAAACTGGAGCACCCACAAGGAAACCCACGCTGAAATGGGGAGAATGTGCATACTCCACACTGACAGTCACCCAAAGGTGGAATTGAACCCGGGTCTGGTGCTGTGAGGCAGCAGTGCTAACCACTGAGCCACCGTGCCACCCCTTGTCAAAAGCCTTACTGAAGTCCAAATACATTACATCAACTGGACTATCCTCATCTCTAAGGACAGTCATCTCAAAAATTAGACAGGATCTCTCTCTTACAAAGCCATGCAGATCATCTTTGATTATCTGTTGCCTCTCCAAGTGAAGATTAATTCTGCCCTCAAATATTTTTCAATAGTTTCCCTATCACAAATGTTAGACTTACTGGCTTGTAGTTTCCTAGTCTATTCCTATAACCTTTCTCGAATAATAGTACCGTGTTGCTGTCCTTCAGTCCTCTGATACCTTTGTGGCCAGAAAGGATTTGAAAATTAATGTCAGAGCCCCTGTAATCTTATTCCTTGCCTCTCACAGAAGCCTGAGAAATCTCTCATCTGTAGCTGGGGATTTAACTACATTCAAACCTGCTAAAGTCACTCATACCTCTTCTCCCTCAATACTAATTTGTCTAAGTATATCACAGTGGCCCTCCCTGATTTCCACACCCACATAGTTCTTCTCTACAGCTGCAAAGTGCTCATTTAAAACCTTGGTTGTGTCTTCCAGCTCCAAACACAGATTGTCACTTTGGGTCTTAATCTTTATCTGGTTACCCTCTCATCCCTGACCCTGTTTCTTATCATCTTATGATCAATCTCAAGGGCAACTAAAGTCAATCAATAAGCAAAGCCAGTGTTGAGTTCACATCTCCAAAAAATTATGTAACGAAAAGACAAATACACATCCGCCTCCATATCTGAGAAGTTACATTAATCAAAAGAAAATATGTGCCGGCTTGTAAGCTTTATTGTTAACATTAGCTGTATTAGAAAACTGAAGGAAGACAAGACATTAAACATAGAACTGCAAAACTGGAAAGTTACCCTTTCAGAATTCTGAACTCCCATATAGTCCAGGTAATCAAGAGGCAAACCCTCACGGAATTCTACATCATCTTCTATAGCCAAGTCCAAGGCACCAGGAAAAAGCTGCAATAAAAAGAAAATGATAAATATGTTAAGGATATTGTATTTTAAATTGAAAGATTAAGAAATGGTGCAAAATGTGCCATTCAAAACCTGCCCACATGGTCACATTTACAAATTACTTCAAATAAACAAACAAACAATCTGCAGGAATCATATGTCATTATGGGTAACATTAACAGTATACATCATTTGTATGGTTAATTACATCAAGAGACAATCTTTGTGCCGACATGGAAATCTAAAAAGATCAAGGTCAAATATGCCCTGCTTTCACACTACCTACACTACTTGTTCTAGTGAATACATGATATAATGATCCTAGCTGATAGCAATACTGGGCAAGTCAGATCCTAGAGTGAAACCCAGCTTGATAGATCATGAGTTTAATTTTATTTTACAGTTGGGTGGTCACTAAACATATTTATGAGGTCGGCAATGTTCTTTCACAAAAGAATACAAGTTTTATTATGAAAAAGAATTTTAAAAAGCTCTAAGTTTAGAAAGTCTCAACATAAACAGAAAAATGTCCTGATCTGTTTCCCAATAACATATTTACGAATATACAGTTCCAGAAAAATATATTACACCTATCTCAACCCTTTAACTTCTTTCTTAATTCCTAGTTTCTCCAACAATCTTAACTCTTAGTTATCCTTCTTGGAGTTTTGAGACAGTTTTATGACTTATTTCAGTCCTAATTGCCTCC
Organism: Stegostoma tigrinum; assembly: GCF_030684315.1. Classification (NCBI taxonomy): domain Eukaryota; kingdom Metazoa; phylum Chordata; class Chondrichthyes; order Orectolobiformes; family Stegostomatidae; genus Stegostoma; species Stegostoma tigrinum. The sequence continues at coordinate 83,162,091 of NC_081362.1, read as the reverse complement.
GTTCAGTTATGACACATGGAAATCTTCTAATGAGTTCTCACCACTTAGAGATTTACAAATTAAAACTCTTCAGCTGGGGTGGCTATTTTCCTGAACATCAAACCTGATACCCTACTAGGAACAAACTGTTCTTTGGAACTGAAACTCTAATTCTTCTGAGCTGGCTAACTATGGCTCCTATTCTGGTTTTCCTGTATGTTGTAGAGTATACATGCCATCAATCAACACCACAAGGATCCTGCTGGGCATTTAAATGAATTACATGTTTTCCTAGAAATGATTATTTAGGTGTCTATGCTAAAGCACTTTGTAACCTCGTAATAAAATTGCTATCTTCACCTAAGTGAAACTAAAATACATTGTCTTCTAAAAAACCTTAACTTCCAAATCATACACCTTTCTTATAACCTTTATAATAATTATGAGAAAAGGAAGCTTTGGCACATTTTAGCATTACTGTTAGCCTAGGATATTTGCAACGGTTATAGAAAAACAATCAAGCTTGAAAACATCCACTAATTCACAGTTTGACATGTGTTTTGTGGAATTTGGTCCCCCAAAATATCCTTGAAGCCTCCAAAGAATCTAGAATGTGAGTAGTGATCATGCAATAGCTTACTGTTGCCACTGGAGGCTGCTGTAGCATATCTGCAATTGCAAAATTTATCGTGAAACAATAAAAAAATCACTTGTAATTATCTTATGACATACAGCATCAAATCCCGCTGCATAAGTAACTGGGTTAACAGTGCACACTTATTTATATGTAAGTGGGTCAGCAATTTTAGGGGATTTAGAGAACAATAGAGCTCTAGAACGTGTTGGTCAATTTACATTGTTCCACCAGAGATTCACAGAGACAGGACCTCCTCTTTGGCCTCCCTGCTATTTCAAAGCACTTGGTGAATTTGCACATTAATTGCATATTAAACTTATTGCAGACAATTGCGGTGTCCAACAAGGAGCCTAAACACCTCTGAAACATCAGAACAATTGTTAAAGCAAAACACTGACTTGAAATAGCTCACTTTGATTGTCCCCGTATCTTTCTCAAATGATTACATCTCATAAGTTGAGGAGAAGCATTGTTGGTCCATTACCACACCGATATTGCAGTTGCAGCAACTTTGCAGCAAAAAACCGCTACAAGCTGAGTGAAGGCAAACGTATAGCCAAGAACTGGCAACTGTACCTTGCCATGAGAGTATTATTCAGATGTGAAACTTGGGAGTATATTTGCAAAATTTGCTATCATGGAATCCGTAGCCTGAATTTTACGTGGGGGTTGGTGATGTTATTGTTCACTTTCCCCAACTCTTCTTTTCCCATCCCCCCCTCTCCCAACCACCCCATTGGAGGAGCCCGTCACAAACAAGAAGATTGTTGGCAACCCCACCTAGTTATGTCCTAAGTAGAAGCAAATTACTGCAGATGCTGGAATCTGGACTGAGAACAACAAATGCTGGAGATCTCAGTGGGTCAGACAGCATCCATGGGGAGAGAGCTGAAGTGAAGGGCGGAGGGTACAGTATTTATTCTATTGTGGGGAGGGGAGGGGGCAGTTTGGTGGGGTGTAGAGTGTTGGGGGAGAAAGGCTATGTCCTGATCCTTTTGGACGGGAGAAAAGTGTTGGGGTAGGCTTTGGATGTAAGGTGGAAAGGCACAAAAGGTGAGGGTACCATAGATGCACACATAGTATCTGCCCTCAGGCACTCCCCCCAAATAAAATTACACACTTACACCAACTTTATTGAAAAAAAACAGCTTTCTCACTCTCATCCACATTTCACTGCCCGGTGTATGATAGCAGCAGAGGGGAACTGAAGTCAACTGATTGAGTCAGTTCAGAGCCTTAAATGACCAAAGGTAAGGGCCCCAGTGGGTGGCTTCCCCAACCGCCATTAAAGGAGCCAGGTTAAGTTGGGCAGGAAGGGACTGAGCTACCCACCCTTCATATTAAATGCCCACTGTCGAAAAGACACTTGGGAGGGGGAGTCACAAAATCCGGCTCAGCAAGTCTGTTCTATTCTGTTCTTACAGATGTGTATACACAACATTTAGAGTCACAGGACTGGAAAGGTTACCGCTAATATTTTCTTCACAGGTGCTGGCAGACCTGCGGAGCTTTTCCAGCAACTTGTGTTTTTGTTCACAAAACTAGGGGATCAGCATACAGCAATTGAGAGCACAAAAAGGCGGCTTTTAATCAACATGTCTGCAAATGTTATGATAAATCTCCAAGACAGGTGAGACTCAAACCCGCACCTTCTGGCCCAGAAGCAGATACACTACACCATACCACAAGAGCTCTTCTTTGAGAGCATCAACATTTACGAGCCCTTTTGATTGGAGTCTGACCACAAATTAGAGTGCGTCATTAATACTAGTTAACTCAGCACACATGAGAAACTGAACCTGAAGTTATCCTGATGCGTGAGCCTGCACAGCATACTATATGATGGTTTATGGCATGCAGCTGAAGAGCTGAAAGCAAGCCTTCCTGTAAGGCTAATCACCGTATGGCAAATATTCAAACAGGACTATGCAGAAGTCAAAACAACGATAATGAAAATGGTTTGTCACAGAATAATAAGTCTCTTCCCTGCAGGACCCTTGAATATCAGAAATGTCCACCTACTTTATGTAGCAAATCTCCCCAAGAGTTCCTCTGGTAAGTTGACAGGGTGATGTGGAGAGAGTGTATTTCAGACAAGCAGGACGCTTGATGGATAAAGCCTCTTGGAAAGTACAACATATCCCCAGCTTCAAGTACAGTATCCATAATAGGAGTGCCCATTTCCTGCTGAGAAAAGTTACCTAGGACAAAAGGCAAAAAATAATCATATTAAGACATTAAGGCAGTTCTTAGCGTAAAATGTTTCAACATCATGTTAAAAATTATAAACAGAACCAAATACAACTCAAGTACTCACGGCTTGAAATACTTGGAAGAACTTCTTCACTTGATCTGTGAATGCATGAAAAAGCACAGTAATATACATCTCTTAGACAGGGGGAGAAAAGAAGCAAAGTAACATCAGTGTGTTACAGTAAGCGTAGAAACATTACTCTGAAGAACAATGTCAACAGGAGCTGTTTTTTTTCCTATTTATAAGACAGTTTACACACACGAAGCTTGGAGATCCGGAGCTTCCCGTAGAAAAGGAGAATTATATTGGGTCACAGTTTTACTCTACTCACTGGCTGGGCCAGCATTTATTTCCCATTCTCTAGCTGCCTTTGAGAAGTGGGTGGTGAGCTGCCATCCTAAATCACTGCAGTCCATTTGGTGTTGGTAAATCCATAAGTGCCATTAGAGAGTGAGTTTTTACAAGGTACAAAATCAAAGACAACAGCTTTCAAGTGATACACCTTTATTCTTATCAACTTAGAAATAGGGCACAGTAATTTCTTAACTTCCTTCAGATGACTCATTTATAAAGACTATCCATCTACTCCAATAGAAGTGTGCAGCATAATGTGAAGTGACAGTCATAAGATACACGCAACTGTTCGTAAATGCATTTCCCTTCCACTTTTTCAACTGATAATAACGATTATGGGAACATAGCATAACTGGCAGGAAATATGCTCTCTTTCAGTCTGGAGACTCTTTTTTTTAAAAGCAGGTGTCAGCTGCTTTCAACAAAAGAATACTGGGATGCACCGTCATAGCAGTGATACTGGGATTGGCACAGTGGTGGGAAATGTTCTGAATTGTAATGTCCTTTCTATAGACTTCCATCCCTTTTAATGCAGTGAAATGAGTGCTAGTTAAAACACAGAATGACTAGTTAAACAGTGCGTGTCTTAGGTCAAATAGTCTAAGAGCCAGCCACTATTGTCTCTACGGACAGAGCACATTTTACATACCTAGGATCATAGACACGCCAGCACTTTTTACCTTCCAGCTGAATCACAAATGCCTCAATGTCATCATAATGTGGTGCAAATCCCTGGTTCCCAGGAGGAGTGAGATAACTTTAAGAAGGAAAGAAAAAGAAAGAATATAAAAAGATCTTCATCACAGTTTAAAAACCAATTCATTAAAAAGGAATGTAGCAACTGAATCTGTGCTTTAGAAATTTCAGTGGATAAGACATTTCCATCAATAGGAATTGAATGAGAACACACTTGACAATCATGAGACTTTAACAAAACAGGTTATTTCTGTAACAAAAACAAAGTTGCTGGAAAAGCTCAGCAGGTCTGGCAGCACCTGCAAAGGAAAAATCAGAGTTAACGTTTCGGGATCGGTGACCCTTCCTCAGAACTGCGGCAAGGTCACCAGACCCGAAATGTTAACTCTGATTTCTCCTCCGCAGATGCTGCCAGCCCTGCTGAGCTTTTCCAGCAACTTTGTTTTTGCTCCTGATTTACAGCATCCACGGTTCTTTCAGTTTTTAGATTATTTCTGTATTTTGTTTATTCAACTAAACTAATGTTTTTATACAAACCAAGTAGACTTGCTAAGAGAAAAAGAAGCTTGTGCCTCTTCTAATAAGTTCAGTCATAATACACAAAGACGAAAAACAGTGATCACAAAAAAAAACTGTGAACCTAAGAAAATATTCATGGTATCCATTTGTCTTCAAAGAATTTACCATTTTAGCAAAGTTAAAACACTTTGAAATTTGATTACCTCAAATCCATTTTATAAACAACACTACATCCTTGATTATAGAAATTTTGAATCGGGGAACAAAAGGAACAATAACAGTTTTGGTGAGTATTTTCCCCTTGCTTATCATGTTGACAAAATAGCAAGTCAGTCTATGCATGTTGAGTTATATTTGCAGTGGTGGAGAGGGGGAGACAAAAGGGAAGAACCCAAATCCCATTTGTGAAGCAGTTTGTGTTTTTCTTTGATATTGAATTCAATCATAGTTGGTGAAATCACAATAACTCTTTTGCAAATCCCTTTATTTGGACGAAGGCATGGAACAGGGGAAAAATAATCTCTTGAAAAGTACATTAACATTTCACTTCATTCATCCAACATCCCGAATAAAAATTACATTCATATTTGAAATGATGTAGCATCGCTACACATTAGAATTTTTCATTGCACTCTACTCTTGGACTACAGTGACAATTAGGTATTCAGAAAGAAAAATTTTGGTTTGCTTTCCCACAGTTGTCCTTTAAACAGAACTGTACTGGAATCTTCCACTCATTTACTAATAGACACTGACACAAAACAAAAAGCAAAATAAGAGATACTTGCACATTAGCCCCAACCATGCTCCCAAAAGACTCTTGAAGAATAGACAGTATATTCCAAACAGTTCCGGAAAAGGCTTGAGGATTCAGCAGCCGCAAAGAACATCCATTCTGCCAAAGAAATTAATATACATTGTTAAATAGTTAATTCCCCGATCAGTTCAACTCAATCCTAAAAGAGAACAGTTTAATGGATCATAAATACCTCCTAGAAACACAGCAATAAAAAAATTCTGATTTGAAAACTTATCCATATTTATCTCTGGCTTGAATACAGATCCAAACATGCATATAAAGTAGGAGCACATCTGCCAATGGAACAGATGAACAACTTGTAAATGTCCCTAAAGCAGCTCTTATCTAATCTGTTTTGGGCATGACACTCAATTCTTTTCTAGGTAACAGCAAAAATAAAAGAGCCAGGTTCCAAAGCTGACAAGCTGAATCTGCATAAAATTGACAAAAATAACTGCATTACATCCACAGCTTGCATTTTTGGGCAGCAAGGGAACAATAGCACTTATTGAAGGTTGTGGTTGTTACAGGTCAGTCATCGCAGCTCCAGGACATCTCTGCATGAGTCCTTCAGGGTGGTGTCTTTGACCCAAACATCTTCAGCTGCTTCAGCAATGGCCTTCCCTCTACCATCAGGTTAAAAGTGGGGATGTTCCCTCACAATTACACAATGTTCAGCAGCTTTTGTGACTTCTCAGATACTGAAATCGTCCATGCCCAAATGCAGCAAGATTCGACAATATTCAAGTTTGGGCAGACAAGTGGCAAGTAACATTCGCTTGTCACAAGTGCTAGGTAATTACCAGCTTCAACAAGAGTGAATGCAACCCTTGCTCCCTGACATTCAATGACATCACCATCACTGAATCCCTCGCTAACAACAACCTGGGAGTTATGATTGACCAGAAACTCAACAGAATTAGCCACAGAAGTACCGTGGTTATGAGAGAAGTTCACATTCTTGCAGTTAAGACAGTTCAGTCATCTCCTAAATTCCCAAAGCCTCTACAAGACACAAGTCAAGAATATGATAGAATACTCCCTGTGGAACTGGATGAGTGCAGCTCCAACAACATTCAAGAAGCTTAACGCCATCCAGGACAAAGGAGCATGCCCGATGGGAGTCACATCCACAAACATTAACCATGCAGACTTGGAAACATATCGCTGTTCCTTTGATGTCACTGGGTCAAAATGCTGGAACTCATTCCCTAACAGCACTTTGGGTTGACCTACAACAGATGAACTATAGTGGCTCAAGAAGGAAGCTCACCACCTTCATCTCAAGGACAAACTAAGGATGGGTAATAAATGCTGACTCATCAAGCAATGCTTACATGCTGCAAATGAATCTTTTAAAACATTTAGAGTTTTATTGTATGTTATTACAAAATAAAAATCAGCTAAGTGTCAATTTAAGGTCTCGCTCCCCCTATGTAACTAGGTTCTTGAATTCCTCACCAACAGACCATAGTTAGTAAAGAGAGAAAACAACACTTGCACAATAATCCTCAAAACTGGTGCTCCCCAAGGCTGCATACTCAGCCCCCTACTGTACTCCCTATACACACATGACTGTGCAGTCAAATTCCGCACCAACTCCATTTACAAGTTTGCTGATGACACCATGGTTGTTAGCTGAACCTCAAACAATGACGGGACAGAGTACAGGGAGGAGACAGAGTGCTTAACAGCATGGTGTAAGGGCGATAATCTCTCCACAACATCAGCAAAATGAAGGAGCTGATCATTTACTTCAGGAAGTGGAATGGAGTGCACGCTGTCCGAAACAATGGTGCTCAGGTGAAGATGGTTGAAAGAATCAAGTTTCTGGGAGTGATGTTCACCAATGATCTGTCCTGGCCTACTCACATTGACGCTGTGGTCAAGAAAGCACAGCAAGGCCTCCATGTCCTTAGGAGGCTAAGGAAATTCAGCATATCTATAAAGACTCTTACAAATTTTTAAAGACACACCAAAGAATGCATCCTACTTGCATGCATCATAGCGTATGTCAACCGCTCTTCCCATGACCGAAAGAAACTGAAGAGAATTGTGAACACAGGCCAAACAGCCTTCCATCCAGTGGCTTCATCTATTCTCAGGAAAGCAACCAACAAAATCAAAGATAATGGGAACTGCAGATGCTGGAGAATCCAAGATAATAAAATGTGAGGCTGGATGAACATAGCAGGCCAAGCAGCATCTCAGGAGCACAAAAGCTTTTGTGCTCCTGAGATGCTGCTTGGCCTGCTGTGTTCATCCAGCCTCACATTTTATTATCAACAAAATCAAAGACCTCTTTCACCCTCTCCTGACAGGGAGAAGATATAAAAGTTTATAAACACGTACAGATTCAAGAACAGCTTCTTCCCTGCTGTTAACAGATCTTTAAGGTTAATGTTGTTCTGCCTCTCTCCCTGCATCTTCTTGGCAGCTGTGACATTGAATCCTGCACTTGTATAGTACGATCTGCCTGTAAAGCACGTAAGACAACACTTCTCACTGTACCTTGGTACACATGATAATAATAAATCAAACCAAATCAAATTGTAGGGAGTTTTTTGCAGGGTTTTCCTCTGTGACCTCTAGCTAGTTCTCTTACAATTCTCTGTGACTCACCTCATCATGTGCACACCACTTCTACAGCACCCTGCTTGGGCTACTGTGCACACACCAATGGTAGAATTACTTGCCAATACTAGGTCCTCCCAAGACTCCTGGTGGTGCATTCTCTAAAAAGCCCAGGTGTGCACTGGGTGAAGTACAGTCAACCAGGTGGTGCCCTCACTGCTTCTAAGATGACAGTCAATTGCAAATACAAGTTACAATTGTCAATTAATGATCACTGTACCCAGCTCGCATGAATTGGAATTGCGTGTCAATTAAGTCAATCTGGTTTGTCATGTCTGAAGCTATACTGCTGTATCGTGCTGAAGGTGATGCTCTTCATACTCAAGGTCCTCCTCAAAATATCAATGCCACTCTCCTAGCTCTTTCATGGGTTATGTGACACACTCCCTGAAATGTACACCAATTCAAACATGTTCCCTCTAAGCTGTGCAGCCACTATGAGTTCCACATACATCAACCGTCATGCTGACAAATTAGCTTCCACTTCGAGGTCTGTGCAGCGGAATGAAAATTATAGGGAACGTTGATCAGAGCCTCATTTGGAGCAGATCTATCATCTGCTCCACAGTTGCCCTGGTTGAAGAATGAGCTACTTTATATCGGAGTTCTGCTTTAGTCAGAAGGCTGCTTGGAGTCATCAACCATAGTTGCGGAGGAAAGCTCTTGTCTCCCAGTAACATCATTGCAAGGCATCTGACTCATGTAACAAAGGAGGATGATGAAGAATTTTCAAGGATCCAGGCATCCTGGTGGCTTCCACAATACCTGATGCAGACTTCAACTATGATCAGACTTGTACATTGATGAAATGAAACCTTTTCTCACTGATGAAGCTTGTTGCATTTTATGATGCTCTCAATGCAACATGTGAACAACTCATAGTGCCCAGCATCTGGGGGAAGCTAGCCAATTTGGCAAAGCCTTCTGCCTGGTTGCTGCACTATCTGCATCACAGGGAAACAAAATGAAGTTGTATGATCCTTTCAGGTCAAGAGTCCTGCTCCAGCATGTGATGATATCCTGGGACATCCTCAGTCTGTAGTATAAATGTACCTTGCTCCTCCAGAAAAAATGGAATTGAAGACATCATATTCTGATCTTTCTCTTGCTCTCATGCTGATAGCATCTCTTGTTCTCCAATGCACTTTCATCTCCCACCTTTTTTAAGTCAGGTGCCCCCTTTCACAATTATTATCTCCTCTGCATCTCAAAATGCCACTTCTACTTGTCACAATTCATTTCCCCAGCTTGTCAACCCAGCAGTGGACCCCAGAAACTGCCCATAGCTTTAACTGAGCAGACTGGCCCTCAGGACTGACAATGATCATTTCCCAACAAATTTGGATTAATAGCCCTGACTGATGAGTGACCAGGCCTTTGACTGAATGGTTAAATCGGACTTCCGGGGCTGACCATGGACCGATTCCCTAGACTGTAGGGATTTGGAACATCTGACTGCCACAAGTGTTTGAGTGACCATATCCAAGACTGAGGACTGACTGTTGCAAGACAATCCCCTTGACGTGACCAAGGACTAATCATCTTAGATTTGAGGCATGGCCATTTAACTGAAGCATATGCAGTGCTTTTGCTGTGTAAGCTGCTGACATATGCTGTCGATAGTCACCGATATGGCACAGTGCTACATGGTGCAACATGTCGGTCTCCCTGCAACCTGACTGAATACAACCAACAACTATGACAAAATGCCTGGTTTTCCGTTGCACTAAATAGTAAAGTAAATAGAGCAAGCACGAAGCCCTGAGACGCCCTGTAAGCAAATCCAGGAGATGGGTGTCTGTGCCTGTGCACAGTGGCCTAACGGCAATATTTCAACGAGAGTTGTTAGTGCATTTCAAAGCGCAGTATCGAAGTGGGAAACCGCATTCTAAATAAGTCACAGATGTACCGCAAAGAATCGCTAGACACCCAAAAGGATTTTCCTGTCAGGAATTACTGCCATCTAATATCCCTCTGGCATATGAGAGATTGAGAAACACTTTTGAACTCCCCTACCATGAGAAAAAGACCTTGGCTCTTCATCCTATCATGCTCCTCATGATGCTATAAACCTCTCAGTTCCCGACGCTCCAGGGAAAATAGCCCCAGCCTATTCAGCCTCTCCCTACAGTTCAAACCTGGCAATATCCTTGTACATCAATTCTGAACGCTTTCAAGTTTCTCAACACCAAAAGAACTGCAAATGCTGAAAATCAGAAACAAAAACTTAAAAACATCTTATAAAATCAACCTTTTCCTATATACCATCAGTTCTGAAGCAGGGTCACTGGATCCAAAAGAATCTATTTACTCTCTAAGACGTTGCCAGATTGCTGAGTTTTTCCAGCAATTTTTGTTTTTGGATGAATGAAGAAGATTAGTTAATTATGACATCTAAACAGATATTAATTACCCTCTCACTGCTCACTAGCGAGATTCATGCCTCTCACAATTCAAAGAATAGTTGCAGAATTGGACATTTTTCCTCAAATTCGAGAATTTTATTTATTTGATCTTGCCATATTTTCCTAAATGATTCACCTTTGCTCCTGTCATCTGGGAGTGATAAAATTCAACCCTTTGTTTCACAGCATTGAAAGCTGGCCATACTGCTGAGGCTAGTGATTAGAACATAGAACATAGAACAATACAGTGCAGAATAGGCCCTTCGGCCCTCGATGTAGAACATGCACAATATAGCAGAACACTGAAGATTCAGATATTTACTAAGCAACCTGTTCAAAATGTTATGATACATCTCTGGAGCAGATGGGACTTGTATCCAGGCCTACTGGTTCAAAGGTAGGGACATGACACTGCACCACAAGAGTCCAAATCCTTAAAACTCAGATATTTTCTAAACAACCTGCTCAGAGATGTTATTACACATTTCTATAGTAGGTGAGACATGAACTTGGGCCTCACTGGTCCAGGAGGTAGGGACACTACCACTGTATCATAACAGCTCTTATACTGAAAATTATTGACATTTTACCTAATGCATCACGTGGGCACTTTTCCTAAGCACACCATGTCAGCAAGTTATCAAAAGGAACACTATTTGGCCACAAAGTTAACACTGTTGAACCCACACTGTGACACAAGGCCCTTCCTGCAAGCTTAAGAAGTACATCTTTCATTGCACCTCACGAGCCAACAATGGCTACCTTTTTAGATCCAGCTGAGTTTGTTAATCAGTGAGAAGTGAATATTCTGCAGGATTTAGCCTGATATTAGATTGAAGGAATTATTACCTAACTGATCCCAATGCTTTTCAATGTGAGTAATTTTACAGCAGTCTTCCAATGAGACTGGTATTCTTTGATGTGATAGCACTACCACATTTTCCTCGCTCAACCTCTCACACACTTAAAACAAAGAGCAGCTGGCAAATGCATTTAAATTTATAGTTTGAAACAATCTCTTCTTTCAGCCTGTTAGTTCATCTCCAAAAGCATGCACATTTTGCTTACCTTGTAAAAGTCCCATACCACTACAGGTAATGCCCTGCCAGTAGGAGTATGAGTTTCCTTTTCCCCATCAAAGTAACTTGTTACATCAAGGTTTACTCCAAAATTAACATGGTCCTTTAAAATAACAAACCGACAATAAAACAGTGTTTGAAATTGAAGTTGAGCTAAATACTGTTGCATCATACACATATTCAGCTTATTCAAGTCCATGCAGAAGTAGTTTCATTAAAATCAGTACAATCCTCATGCTAATAACATAGGTGTCTGTATGAATACAAACAACCCTCTGCACATGACGGCCAGTATAACACAATATTGTACAGGATTTGAGGATAAGAAAGAGAATAGAACAGCAGCTTTGTCTTTAAAATTCCGTAATCTGTACTCAGGACTGTCAGAATTGTTGGAATTTAATGAGGAGCTTAATTGGCACCAAACACATCTGGAGAGAATAGTAGGTTTGTTTCATTTGCTCTCCAATTATAATAAAAGCATAGAATGATACACGCTTAGGAGAAAGCCATTTGATCCTTCATGACTATGCCGTTACAATGCCTATTTAGTCCCCATCCCTTGCGCTTTTCACATGTTGCTGCAATTGTTTTTCTCTCCCATAGTTACCAAATTTCGTTTTGCAAGTTATTACTAAATCTGCTTCCACCAATATGTCTGACAATGCATTATAGAACAATATAATTCAAAAGCGTAAGACTTTTCTGTCTCGCCTTTGGTTCATTTGAATTTCCTCTAATTATTGACTCCTCAGTCACTGGAAACAAAATGACTCAATCAAATCTCCTGTTAACTTGCAGCTTGTTGTAAAATGGATTCCTTCTCACTCTCTGTATACCCCAAAAGGGGAAACTTGGATAATAAAGTCAGACCATTTCATTTTACTGCTGTTTATTACTCAAGATAGAACTTCAAAAAAAAAACACGGGTACTCATGACATAGTAAAGTGTGAGTAATTCCCACAGTTAACATAGTTATCTTTAGGGTAAAAATATGGCTATTTAGAGATTTAACCTTAGCTATAAATGCTAAAACATTGATAGAGAAATTAAAAACTATTGAGCTGTGGTGTGAATAATGCCACTATCTTTGTTCTTGTCTTTGGGTGAGATTAGGAAATAACAATGTTCAGTCTAACAGGTAGTGGAGAAACGTCAGCATTTTGTGAAAATGTTCTATTTGAATGAGGTTTTTCTTATCATGGAAGAGAATGTGAAGTGATCCGGTAAATTGAAAATTGAGATTGAATAGGATCGTGTTTTGATCAAGTTAAGTCCCAGGAGAACTTTACAGCTGTATTAAGAAACATTCCACATTTAGTAGGATTGCAAAAGCCACCTGTAAAGTATTGATTTCACAGCATCCCTTTATCATATCATTATGCAGATAGCAGAGTCCAATCAGAATCAAAGGAGCATCCCAGTTTCTTTCTGGACTTAGAAGCATCCAACCTCCCTCAGGAAAGGCCAGCAAATGCCAGTGCGTTTAGCTTGCTAATGCTGTTATCGAAACTGCAAGTGAGAATCTATTCTCAGTGCTGGAGGGATCAAGAACTAGAAGGTACCATAGTAGCCAGGAAGGATGCTCATGGGAACAGGAGGAAAGGTCTTTTTATGTAGCATTGGTCAAAATCTGGAACAAACTGACTGAGACTGTGATGGAAACATATTCAATCGCTGTCTTCAAAGAGAACTGTATCATTGTCTGAAGAGGAGAAATTTGCTGTGCTAAGGGAAAAGAATGGAAACATTGTACTAGATGAACTGATCTTGCAGAGAGGTGGAACAGACATGACAGGTCAATCTATGATTCTGAGTCTGATGTTAAATAGTTTTACAATTTTCAAATGGAAACCTGAAAAATAAACAGGTTAGATTTTGCACTCGCTGTAGGCAAATAAATTCCAGCAAACGATCTTTCGAACAACTACCACCTGCCCTTGACCCATCGGGAATTTTGTTTTGAAGGATTAAGGGGTGGAGCAAAAAGGTGTCAGGTGGCCTGCCCTTTGTGCCTTTGGGGCCCTTAAGTGGTCTACTGATGGCCACTTAAACATCTTTTAGGGCTCCCCAGGGCCATAGGCACTCAGCCCAAAGTAGTCTTCCATTTAGCCTTTCCACCAGGCCTCCTCAACCCAGCCCCCCAGACCCAACTCTCAGTCCAGAGGACCTGGTATTGCAAAATGCTTCTAATCTATGCAGTGGCTCCCAACAGTCCTGCTAAAACAGAGCTATTGATTTATTTGAATGGCTAAGGTGAGAACTCCTCTGGAGGAAAGGGTGGCAGTGTTAACGCTATTTTAAGCAATAATCATGTAGGACAGCCATCAGGGCCATAGGCAGGCTCCTCCTTCTCCCGGATCGGGCGGCGGGGGGCGGGGTGCAGGAGACTGACAGGCAAGAAAAGACAGAAGAGACAGGCAGAGACAGAAGAGAGGAATCGAGCTGCATATACCAGTTACTAACACAACTTTACAAACAGTTGTTCTGCAAGTTTTATATTGCTCAGAACTTGTGAAAAAAGGTACTTTGTGAGCTTACCTCTCTCAGAATTCTGTCAAAATCTTCTGAGGAAAATAATCCTTTGTAGTAGTTGCTGTTGTGACGCCTAATCAAAGCTGGGGTCTTTTCCCAAATGTCACTGAAATGAAAAATGCAACAAAAGTTAAGCCTCAAATTAACAAGTATATATTATGTAAATTTTGAATGCGCTCCAGGAATTAAAAATACTACCTATTCATCTGCCCAACATAATCATATCAAAGGTCCTTCCACATAAATGCTGTCCTATTTAAATTATTTAAGAAGTGTCAGAAGATGGCTGATCTCTTCCTCCCACATTCTAATATTCTTTCTTTCTTTCAAAGTTTTCAGAAACAAATCTGATTCATAGGCCAAAAGGCAAGCCTGATTACCAGAGGATTTACAACAGCTTGATTTGCAATTTCACTTTTCTAGTTATGGCCTTACTTAATGTCAGTGAACTGTCCATCACCAGGAAAAAAAAGCCTGACTGCAGTCCAGAAGAGATGGTGGATCTAACAGCAAGTAGTGACTGCAACAGTCATTACTCGAGGTAATAACTTAAAAGGAGAAGGAAACAAACTAATCTTGTGCAGTTTCTACTGTTAGATTCCTGTATAGTAATGATTTAACATTCATGTGTTATGAATCATGGGTAACAGAAACAGAGGGACAGAGATTGTGGGGAAATGCAAATTGAAAGTATGCACTTTTGTGTTGCCTTGTACATTGACATTTGTGTTTTACCATATTTTGGAATAATTTAACTTCACTTCTGAACCTCTCCCGCATGTCACCACAAAATTAAAATCTGCTATCATCCTGAAGGTTCAGCCACAAAAATCTGCTTGCTACACATACTAGAAGACATGCAAGAAATTACACAATGGCTGAAAACATTTGCTTCCAGCTCGTGCAGCGTAATCTCCCATGACATCAGTTTTTCAGTCTAACTTGGTGAATGTGGCCATTTTGTGGAGTGCTGCAGCTGGAAAGAATCAAGGTTCAAGGTTCACAAACTTTGCAGCCATGGTTGCAGCTCAAGAGGCTGTCATGTAGACTTTGCTGGATTTAACAGATGGAGTTTTAGTGAGATATAAAAATGGTTTAATCATGAATCAGAACAATTCAACTCTGGACCCATAGTGTACATCCTTAAAATGTATTCAAAATCTAAAAATATAAGCAGATCACTCACTAAACACAAGTGTTCTAATCCAGGAAGATTGGTAGAATGGAAAAATTAGAATTGACCTAATTAAGAGGCTTTTATTTCTCCATACATGAAATGCAATTACTCTGCCCCTGCAACAATTACAATCTTTATCTAAATGCGAAAAAGTACAGACTTAATATACAGCTTGAGGACAAACTGCCATCCTGCAAAAACCTCTGACAATTACAATTTCAAATAAGCACTGATTTGCAAATGATTTGTGACAGTTAATTTATTTCACTTCAATCCAGTTAAGGAAGGTTATTTCAGGCACCGTTATTTTAAAAAGATAGTGTATCATCAGCAGTTACACTTTTTTGACTGCTCTGCACATATTTACCTGAAGAACTTTTTTGGAGCAACAGGTGCTATTAACCATTCAAAGAGTTTAGCAGATCTCTCCTTACTGTTCTGTATGTGACGTAGATCTCGAAGAAGTATTGACAGTGATGGTCCTGTCCAAGGTCTTGCATCTTTGCTCTAAGAGTTGGAAACCACATTTTTAATATCTAGGCAATGATGTAGCTTTGCTCTAGAAAAAACTAGACATTTTCACATATTTTACATGTTGAAAACCACACAATCTGTGGGCCATTTCTCTTCCAGCACCAAGCTTTATTTCAACATGTAATTCTGTTGCTCCCAAGGGCAAGGAATGCTGATGCTGCAGAATTAAATACATAAGGGAGCAAACTGCTCACTCCCTTGCCCACGAACACACCTAACTGTACTTCAGGAGAGCACTCATAACTACGAATACGTCTTATGAAGCAGATGCAAACGTTTGACATTCTTAGCACCACTTCAACTGTTTACCATCAATCAATCAGCTACTAATGCATAACTATTAGAAAACAATGCTAAACTGCTCCATTGTTACATCAGGTGGACATCTGACACACTCACCAAGATGAATTTTGAACAGAGGGTAGAGTGTAGGCTCTCGAGATAATGCTGCAACCTACTCCTACCTACACTAGCGTTAAAATGACATTTTACAAACGTATAATTAGTTTGTACTTTTGCATTGCAGCTCCATGACTAGTTTTCTGCGAGTCAGACCAACATTTTCTAACTAATTTGCTATGAGCCAATGACTCATATTTTATGTCATTGTGATTTATTTGCTTGCGTCTAACAAAAATGACAGACGAAGCAGAAAAACTGTTCAAGCAAGACCTAAATCAGACTTTGAGGTAAGGCAGTCACATTGATTTCTAACTGGTCTGTACAAAGGCTTGTTACCCACTTTGAAAGCCCCATGACCGCAACTGTTTCTTCATCTGCTCTCATTCCATTGTCTCTGGAGTCCAAAAGAAATCTACTCTGGGCCCCATCTTATTTTTCTTTTACTTGCTGCCCTTCAACAATATCAAATACACTCAGATTCCATATTTATGTTGACAAGACAGTTCTACTTCGCTATCAAGTCTCACAAACTCTCCATGCCTCAATGTGTCATCTTATCTGCCCAGCATCTTGTTTCACATGATGTGCAGATGTCAGTGTTGGACTGGAGTGGACAAAGTCAAAAGTTACATGACACCCAGGTTGTAGTAAACAAGTCTATTTGAAATCACAAGCTTTCAGGGCACATTCCCTTCATCAGGTGTAGTGAGAGAAGAGCACACAGACACAGAGTTTATAGGTAGACAGATGAAGGGCACAGACATCAAAAGATCATACAACTGGTGTGGGTGGAGTGAATTCCACTCACACCAGATGAAGGGGCTGAGCTTCGAAAGCTTGTGGTTTCAAATAAACCTGTTGGACTATAAGTTGGTGTTGCGTGACTTTTGATTCTATTTTACATGAGTGTAAATTCATTCTTCAATTAAATATTTTGAAAACTGAAGCCAATGTCTTCAACTCCATAACATCATCACCAATTCCATTTTACTTCAATTGTCAGTATCTGAGGTTAAACTAGATTGCTTAGAATACCAAAGTTACATCTGACCCTGAGCTGAGCTTACACCCCTGTACATATCATCAAGCTCAGCGATTTTCAACTGTTCAATATTATTCATCTGCAGCCAGCTTCAGTCCATCTGCTGCTGAAACTTTCACTGATATTTCCGTTACTATCATACTCAACCAATCTAATTCTCTTCTGAGCAGCACACCTGAAAGATGTTCGCAAAAGATAATAGTGGATGTGCCAGCATTAACCATCACCTTCCAGGAAAGTGCCCTGAAATTGGAAACCTGAGTAGCTATTCAACTTATATTTCAACACCAAATATCACAAACAAGCAGGTTTAGAGAGGTGATAAAGAAAATAGATTCTGAGAAAGTGTAGAAAACAAACTAAATAAATGATCGAGAACTTTTTAAAAATGAGGCCTTTGAGATGGAGGCAACAATAGAGTTGGGGAAATAAGTTCAGAGGGTGGCCCTAGAAATTGTGGACGCGTTGGTAATTATTTTCCAAGGTTCTATAGATTCAGGATCAGTTCCTGCGGATTGGAGGGTGGCAAATGTTGTCCCACTTTTCAAGAAAGGAGGGAGAGAGAAAACAGGCTGGTTAGCCTGATGTCAGTGGTGGGAAAGATGCTGGAGTCAATTATAAAAGATGAAATTATGACTCATTTGGATAGCAGTAACAGAATAGGTCAGAGTCAGCATGGATTTACGAAGGGGAAATCGTGCTTGACTAATCTTCTGGAATTTTTTGAGGATCTATCTATGAAGATGGATAAGGGAGAGCCAGTGGATGTAGTGTATCTGGACTTTCAGAAAGCCTTTGATAAAGTCCTGCATAGGAGATTGGTGAACAAAATTAGGGCACATGGTACTGGGGGCAAAATACTGAGTTGGACTGAAAATTGGCTGGCTGACAGGAAGCAAAGAGTAGTGATAAACGGGTCCCTTTCGGAATGGCAGGCAGTGACCAGTGGGGTACCACAAGGGTCGGTGCTGGTACTGCAGCTGTTTACGATATATATTAATGATATAGACGAAGGCATTAGAAGTAATATTAGCAAATTTGCTGATGACACAAAGTTGGGTGGCAGTGCGAAATGTGAGGAGGATGTTATTAGAATACAGGGTGACTTAGACAAGCTAGGTGAGTGGACTGATGCATGGCAGATGCAGTTTAATGTGGATAAATGTGTGGTTATACACTTTGGTGGCAAGAACAGGAAGGCAGATTACTATCTCAATGGAGTCAAGTTAGGTAAAGGCGAAGCACAGCGAGATCTAGGTGTTCTTGTACATCAGTCAATGAAAGCAAGCATGCAGGTACAGCAGGTAGTGAAGAAAGCTAATAGCATGCTGGCCTTCATCACAAGAGGAATTAAGTATAGGAGCAAAGAGGTCCTTCTGCAGCTGTACAGGGCCCTGGTGAGACCGCACCTGGAGTACTGTGTGCAGTTTTGGTCTCCCAATTTGAGGAAGGTCATTCTTGCTATTGAGGGAGTGCAGCATAGGTTCACAAGGTCAATTCTCGGAATGGCGGGACTATCGTATGTTGAAAGATTGGAGCGACTGGGCTAGTATACACTTGAGTTTAGAAGGATGAGAGGGGATCTGATTGAGACATATAAAATTATTAAGGGATTGGACACTGTGGAGGCAGGAAGCATGTTTCCGCTGATGGGTGAGTCCAGGACCAGAGGACGCAGTTTAAAAATAAGGGGTAGGCCATTTAGAACAGAGTTGAGGAGAAACTTCTTCACCCAGAGAGTGGTGGATATATGGAATGCTCTGCCCCAGAAGGCAGTGGAGGCCAAGTCTCTGGATACTTTCAAGAAAGAGATAGACAGAGCTCTTAAAGATAGGTGAATCAAGGGTTATGGGGATAAGGCAGGAACAGGATACTGATTATGGATGATCAGCCATGATCATAATGAATGGTGGTGCTGGCTCGAAGGGCCGAATGACCTACTCCAGCACCTATTGTCTACTGTCTATTGTCAATTGGCATAATCACTGTAACCTTCAGTTCTACCAACAGAAATATTAGGAAATAGGACGCATATCCAGTAATATACGGTGAGAGTAACCTCATTTATTTATGGTGGAGCAAGACAATGGAGCTATCTTAAATATAAGATTATGTTGAAATAAGTTGGAACATTGGATATAAAAGGAATTTGGCAACACCATGGTTATGAAGGTATAGGATTTTTTGTGGGTATGGATTATGTTGACTTGAATCATATTTGAAGGTAGGGGTCAACATTTAGATTAGATTATCATCTTGAGGTGCAGTGTCTCTAAAGGCACGAATCAGGATTTCCACACCTGCGCAAGTGACAGGAATTGCGGTAGTCCCTTCCAGTGGGAATTAAAGCTAGATTTCTCGATGACAGAATATCTGCTGTCTTAAGCAAATGTGAACAATGTCTTGGACGTGGATTGCAGAGGAATATGCGAATGGGGTGTTCTCTGATATTCACCTGTTCAGTGGCTCTAAAGAACATAGAACATTACAGCACAGTACAGTTCCTTTGGCCCTCAATGTTGCACCGACCTGTGAAACCAATCTGAAGCTCATCTAACCTACAGTATTCCATTGTCATCCATATGTTTATCCAATGACCATTTAAATGCCCTTAAAGTTGGCGAGCCTACTACTGTTGCAGGCAGGGCATTCCACGCCTTTACTACTTTCTGAGTAAAGAACCTACCTCTGACATCTGTTCGATATCTATCACCCCTCAATTTAAAGCTATGCCCCCTTGTGCCAGCCATCACCATCCGAGGAAAAAGGCTCTCACTATCCACCCTATCTAATCCTCTGATTGTCTTGTATGTCTCTATTAAGTCACCTCTTAACCTTGTTCTCTCTAAAGCAAACAGCCTCAAGTCCCTCAGCCTTTCATCATAAGACCTTCTCTCCATACCAGGCAACATCCTGGTAAATCTCCTCTGCACCCTTTCCAATGCTTCCACATCCTTCCTATAATGCAGCGACCAGAACTGTACGCAATACTCCAAGTGTGGCAGCACCAGAGTGTTTTTACAGCTACAACAAGACCTCATGGCTCCGAAACTCAATCCCTCTACCAATAAAACCTAACACACTGTAAGCCTTCTTAACAACCCTATCATCCTGGGTGGCAACTTCCTAGGATCCATGCACATGGACACCGAGATCTCTCTGCTCATCCACACTACCAAGAATCTTACCATTAGCCCAGTTACTCCTTCCAAAGTGAATTACCTCACACTTTTGCACATTAAACTCCATTTGCCACCTCTCAGCCCAGCTCTGCAGCTTATCTATGTCCATCCGTAACCTGTAACATCCTTCCACACTAACCACAACTCCACCAACTTTAGTGTCATCCGCAAATTTACTAACCCATCCTTCTACGCCCTCATCCAGGTCATTTATAAAAATGACAAGGAACAGTGGCCCCAAAACAGATCTTTGCGGAACACCACTAGTAACTGAACTCCAGGACGAACATTTCCCATCAACCACCACCCTCTATTTTCTTACAGTTAGCCAGTTTCTGATCCAAACCACTAAATCATCCTCAATCCCATGCCTCCGTATTTTCTGCAATAGCCTACCTTGGGGAACCTTATCTAACACTTTACTGAAATCCATATACACATCAGCCGCGTTACCCTCGTCCACCTGTTTGGTCACCTTCTCAAAGAAATCAATAAGGTTTGTGAGGCAAGACCCACCCTTCACAAAACCACGTTTACTATCCCTAATCAAATTATTCCTTTCTAGATGATTATAAATCCTATCCCTTGTAACCTTTTCCAACACTTTACCAACAACTGAGGTAAGGCTCACTGGTCTATAATTACCAGGGTTGTCTCTACTCCCCTTCTTGAACAAGGGGACAACATTTGCTATCCTCCAGTCTTCTGGCACTATTCCTGTAGACAATGATGACATAAAGACCAAAGGCTCTGCAATCTCCTCTCTAGCTTCCCAGAGAATCCTATGATAAATCCCATCCAGCCCAGGGGACTTACCTATTTTCACACCTCCTCCTTATGAACCTCAATCCCGTCTAGTCTAACATTCTCCTCGACAACATTGTCTTTTTCCTGTGTGAATACTGACGAAAAACATTCACTTAGCGCCTCTCCTATCTCTTCGGATTCCACGCACAACTTCCCACTACTGTCCTTGACTGGCCCTAATCTTACTGTAGTCATTCTTTTACTCCTGATGTACCTATAGAAAGCTTTAGGGTTTTCCTTGATCCTGCCCGCCAAAGACTTCTCATGTCCATTCCTGGCTCTTCTTAGCTCTCTCTTTAGATCGTTCCTGGCTAACTTGTAACTCTCATTCGCCTTGACTGAGCCTTCACACCTCATCTTCACATAAGCCTCCTTCTTCTTCTTGCCAAGAGATTCAATTTCTTTAGTAAACCACGGTTCCCTTGCTCGACCACTTCCTCTCCGCCTGACAGGTACATACTTATCAAGGACACGCAGTAGCTGTTCCTTGAACAAGCTCCACATTTCAATTGTGCTCAGCCCCTGCAGTTTCCTTCTCCATTCTGTGCATCCTAAATCTTGACTAATCACCTCATAACTACCTCTCGCCCAGCTATAACTTCTACCCTGCAGTATACACCTATCTATTTCCATTGTTAAAGTAAACATAACCGAATTGTGGTCACTATCACCAAAGTGCTCACCTACCTCCAAATCTAACACCTGGCTTGGTTCATTACCAAGTACCAAATCCAATGTGGCCTTGCCCCTTGTTGGCCTATCTACATACTGTGTCAGGAAACCCTCCTGCACACATTAGACAAAAACTGACCCATCCTAAGAACTTGAACTAGAGTGTGTCCAGTCAATATTTGGAAAGTTAAAGACCCCACAACAACTACCCTGTTACTTTTGCTCCTATCCAGAATCATCTTTGCAATCCTTTCCCCTACATATCTGGAACTTTTCGGAGGCCTAAAGAATACTCCTTTCCTGTTTCTAAACTCAGCCTATACTACCTCGGTAGACAAGTCCTCATCAAACGTCCTTTCTGCCAACGTAATCCTGTCCTTGACTAACAATGCCACACCTCCCCCTCTTTTACCACCTTCCCTGATCTTACTGAAACATCTAAACCCTGGAACCTGCAACAACCATTCCTGTCCTTGCTCTATCCATGTCTCCGAGATGGCCACAACATCGAAGTCCCAGGTACCAACCCAGGCTGCAAGTTCACCTACCTTATTCTGGATGCTCCTGGCATTGAAGTAGACACACTTCAAACCAACTTCCTGCCTGCCAGTACACTTCTGCGACCTTGAAACCTTATTCATGAACTCACTACTCTCAACCTCCTGTACACTGGAACTATAATTCAGGTTCCCATCCCCCGATTGAATTAGCTTAAACCCTCCTGAACAGCATTAGCAAATTCGACCCCACCAACTCCCCCAGGATATTGGTGCCCCTCTGGTTCAGGTGTAGACCATCCTGTTTGTAGAGGTCCCACCGTCTACAGAATAAGCCCCAATTATCCAGGTATCTGAATCCCTCCCTCCTGCACCATCCCTGTAGCCATGTGTTCAACTGCTCTCTCTCTCTATTCCTCACCTTGCTAGCATGTGGCACAGGTGACAAACCAGAGATAATAACTCTGTTTGTTCTAGCTCTAAGCTTCCACCCTAGCTCCTTGAATTTCTGCCTTACATCCCCATCCCTTTTCCTACCTATGTCGTTGGTGCCTATGTGGACCAGGACTTGGGGCTGTTCCCCCTTAAGGATCCCGAAAACATGATCCAAGACGTCACAGACCCTGGCACCTGGGAGACAACACACCAAACACGAGTCTCTCTCGTTCCCACAGAATCTCCTATCTGTCACCCTAACTATGGAGTACCATAGTTAGTCCCCATAGACTAATGCTCTCCTCCTCTCCCCCTTTCCCTTCTGAGCAACAGGGACAAACTCTGTGCCAGAGACCTGTACCCCATGGCTTACCCCAGGTAAGTACCCCCCCAAACCTTATCCAAAATGGGATACTTGTTATTGATGAGAACGGCCACATGGGATCCCTGCACTGTCTGCCTGTTCCCTTTCCGTCCCCTAACTGTAACCCATCTACCTTTTTCCTGTTCCTTGGGTGTAACTACCTCCCTGTAACTCCGCTCAATTACCCCCCTCAGTATCCCGAATGATCCGAAGTTCATCCAGCTTCAGCTCCAGTTCCCTAACGCGGTTTCCAAGGAGCTGGAGTTGGGTGCACTTCCCACAGATGAAGTCAGTGGGGACACTAGTGGTGACCCTGACCTCCCACATTCTACAGGAGGAGCATGCAACTGCCCTAACATCCATTCCCACTGTTCTGAATTCTCAAACAGTCTACTGAAAAAAAAAACTAGAAACCTTACCAAATTGGCGCTTGGAACCTTTATTTTTGGTTAGAGCAGATGGGTGAGTGGGAGACACTACCTAAGAAGCAGGCATGACTGCAGTCTAACAGTATCACAAGCTGTCAGTATAAGTCAATCCAACAATAATGATCCAAAAGTGATCACCTTAAACCTACTCAACAGCTTTAACCAGATAAACACTTTCCTAAGATTACAGATATTGATCCAAATTAATGAAAATGAACAAACAGATTACACTTGTACAATTCAAAGCCCAAAATGGTCAAGAGAGACCAACACACATTGCGATTATTCTGATCGTACATCAGTGTGTATTGTAAAATAAGAGAGAAAATAGAATGAGCCCAATTTACCCTCAAAAAATATGATTTTTATGTTGCCTAGATTTCAAAAAACAGTGCATTCATGGTGTCTATATCAGCACAAACCTACCAACAGTAGCAAATATTGAAATCAGCATTTGAAACTATTAGACTCTGTAAAAACTTCAATTTGAGTCTCTAGAATATAACCAAAGAAGCATAAAATGAAACAGCACAAGAGGTTGCCATTTGCGCCATCATTCCTGTGATAGGTTTTTGGTACAGTTATCCAATTAGTTCCATTCCTTGGCTCTTTTCCCACAGTACAGTACATTTTTCTAATCAAGTATTTATCCAGTTTGCTTTCGGTTGTCACTATTGAATCTGTTTCCATCACCCTTACAGGAGCTGTTCCTCTATCAACAAGTAGAGCAATTCCAAACAAATCTCAAATCTCTCACCGTGCACAATAAATTTAGTATGTGAAGAACTCAGTCTGACAACTGACTATGGTGAACTGTTAGGAAATATATTACAAAGATCTTATGATTGCTCAATAAATAAGTTCACTGTGCAATGAGCTGTGCAAACTGGAATATTACTTGGTCAATCTGAATTCTGTGGTGTGTTAGCAGATTAATGCTTAAAAAGGTGGTAGGGGTAATATAAATGGCCATGACATTCTTGGGGTAAACATGGCTACTCGGTCAAAAAAAAATGGAAAAATGAGCTTTAACAAAACTGCACTGTCATTTTAAAACCTTGCAAAGTGACTTGGTTTTGGTTCGGGGGTGGGGGTGGTGCAGGAGGATTGTGCGTGCGCGGGAGAGAGGAGACAAAGAAAACCAGAAGTCCTCCTTGATATTTATTTTACTATCCCAACACCTAACAGGAAAAAAGTTCCACATAGCACTAAATTGTTACTGCTCATTTCAAAGAAACCACGCGATTCTGCCTTGACTGCAAAACCCAGAGTCCACAAGAGACAACGAATCTCAAAGTTTTGAGCAACCTCACCTCAGCCATTCCTTCATTCCTTTCCATTTTTTCCCCAATCGATACCTAGGATTATTTACATTCACCTTCAAACTTTAAGTTCATTAGCTAGTGAGGTTAACGTGCTGATTAAAGCATTTTATCTTCATGTGAATAATGGTGATGGTCCGTACTTATACAATGGACGTGGCACCTGGGCAGTATAATGCCAATAACCCGATGGAACTACTTCAGTTGTCACTGAACTGATCACATTCTGAGACTCCACACTCCTGTCAATATTATACTGCAATAAAATTCCATTTATGAAAGTTCAACAATTCTGCCAATATTAAAATGTTGCAAAAAGCATCAAGCATATGACAGAAGAATCCTCAGAAATAACAGAAATGAATCAAAAACAAACCACTCAAAACATATCCAGATTTAATACCCATAATTCCAAGCACTACAGATTTGCAACTCCTGGCAACAGAATGTTACCATGCCAACATCACAATCAAGTTAAAGCAAGAGAGTATTGCACGGTGCTCAGTAGTGAGTGCTGCTGCCTCACAGTGCTAAGGACCTGTGTTCAATTCCAGCCTTGTGGGTGACTGTCTGTGTGGAATTTGCACATTCTCCCTTTGTCTGTGTGGGTTTCCTCCCACAGTCCAAAGATGTGCAGGTTAGATAGACTGGCCATCTCAAATAGCCCATGGTGTCCAGGGATGTGTATGGTTAGGTGGATTAGCCATGGCAACTGCAGGGTTAGGGGGACAGAATAGGTAAGTGAGTCTGGGTAGAATGCTCTTCAGAGAGTCGGTGTGGACTTGTTGGGCTGAATGGCCTGTTTCCACTCTGTAAGAATTCTATGAAATAATGATGGATGACCCAATAATACACAGATTTGTTAACTCGTCAAAATGAAACAATTCAAATTATTTAGACGGAGTCCGGATTCGGGAGTTTAAGAATACAGGGTAGGCCAGTTAGAACAGAGATGAGGAGGAATTTCTTCAGCAGTGAGCAATTCTCTGCCACAGAAAACAGTTGAGGCCAAAACATTGATGGTTTCAAGGAGAGGTTAGGTAGTTGCTAAGGCTAAAAGGGTTTAAAGGGTATGGTAAGAAAGCAGGAACAGGACAATTGGAATTGGACAATCAGCCATGATCATTTTGAATAGTGGAGCAGGCTCAAAGGGCCTAATGGCCAACTGATGCTCCTATTCTCTATATTTCTGGTTAGGACAGAGAGCATTACACAATGGTTTAAGGATGGGAACAAAGTATAAAAAATACATGAAGAAAGACTGAAGCAACATGCCATCTTGACAACTTCAATCTAAATTTCTGACATTAGCTAATCATGATCTACTTAGAGTATGAGCTACTACTTCTAGAAACACAGATACCAGATACAATCTTCATTACAAAGGTAAAAAATGCCCAAGTATATGGATTTTCATCAGAAATGAAAAATTGATAACCATTTGATAAAATCGTACCTCAGCTCGTGATTGATGAGCTGGCACAAACAGAATCACATGTAATGTTTTCAAAACATTCCTGACAAACTATAAAATAAATTCCAAGCACTGACCTCAGGATAAATTCAACAAATAGATAAGCACGTAAGGGTAAGTAAACCATCTCACACCTTCCACACTGCATTCCATCTGCCACTTTGCCCACTTTCCCAGCCTGTCCAAGTCTGAAGTTCTGAGGAAGGGTCACCAGACCCGAAACATCAACTCTGTTTTCTCCTTCACAGATGCTGCCAGATCTGCTGAGCTTCTCCTTAGTGATGGCCACTACATTCACCTCTGCCTCTTGACTCTCTTGACGTTCTGTCATGTTGCTCGTATCTTCCACTGTGAACACTAATGTGAAGTACCTATTCAGTTCCTCCCCCATTTATTTATGCCCCACTCTTATTTCTCCAACCTCATTTCCAGTGGTCCAACATTCACTCTTATATCTTAGATATCCAAAACAAAACTCTTGCAATCTTCTTATTACAGGTCAGCTTACTCTCATATTTCATCTTTGGCACTCTTACTGCTTTTTTTAAAAGTTATCCTCTGCTGGTTTTTAAAGGATTCTTAATCATCTGGCTTTCCACTAACCTTTACCATGTCATATGCTTTATCTTTTGCTTTTATTCTGTCCCTGGCTTCCCTTGTCAGCCATGGTTGTCTTTTACTCCCCTTAGTATGTTTGTTCTTCCTTGGAATGAATTTCTGCTCTGCCCTTAGCCCCAGAAATTCCTGCTATTGCTGCTCCACCAGCTTCTCTCCTAGGCTTCCCTTCCAATCAACTTCCAACCCTGTCCTCATTCACATCTTCATACTTACTTCAATCAACTGTTACACTGTTACATCTGATTCCTGCTTCTCCCTCTCAAAATGCAGGAAAAATTCTATCATATTATGGTCACTGCCCCCAAGGGGTTTGTCCACTTTAAGCTCCCCAATCAAGTCTTCCTCATTACACATCACTAATCCAGAATTGCCTATTCCCTAATGGGCTATACTGCAAGCTGCTCCAAGAGACTGTCTGAGACATTCACAAATGCCTTTTCTTGAAATCCACTACCAACCTGATTTTCGCAGACCACCTATATATTGTAGTCCCCTATGTCTACTGTAGTCGTGCCTTTTTACATGCCTTTTCTATCTCCTGATTTAAATTTTGTCCCATATACTGTCGACCGTTAGGGGGCCTGTACACATATCCCAACAGGGTTTTTCTCTTGTGCAGTTTCTCAACTCTGCCCACACAGAATCTACATCTTCCGACTATTGATTTGATTTAATTTCTTACTAACAAAGCAACTGCCCAACTCCCCAAACTGCACATTTGCCTGTTCCTTCATTACGATACATAGCTTGGATATTTAGTTACCAGCCCTGATCCTCTTGCAGCTAGGTCTCTGGGATACCGAAACCATCAGACCTGCCAATTTCAATCTGCTCCATAAACTCCATAACCTTGTTTCACATACTGTATGCATTTAAGTACAAGACCCTCGAAGTCCTGCGTTGACTGTCCCCCTTTTGGTTGTCCCCTTATCTGCAGTATCTGAAGTTAGATTCCTGGCCGTTTCCATATTCTGTCCTACTACATGTTCTGGAAACTTTAACAACTTCAGCGGACCCCTCCCGCCCTTTAACTTTTCTCATGCAACTGAACCACACCCTTCCACCTTGCCCAATTAGTTAGTTTAAAGCCATAAACACAGCACTGGTTATGCAATTCACCAGGGCTCTGGTCACAGCATTACTCATCATGACAGTTCTCTCCTTCTCCAGTACTGCTACCAAATGCCCTGAATTTGGTCCAGTTTGTCCAATACCAATCCTTGAGCCATGCTTTTACCTTGTGCAAATTTTCTCACAGTTCAGGTAGCAATCCAAAGATTGTTACCTTTCTAATTCTGCTTTCTAATTTAGCCCCGGCTGCTTATATTTTCTCAGTAGACCCTCTTTCCTCTTCCTACGTATGTCATTCGTACCAACATGGACCATGATCACTGGACCTTTCCCCTCCCACTCCAAGTTCCTCTGAGCCCAGATGAGATATCCCGAATCTGGGTACCAGGCAGACAACAGCCTATGAGACTCTCAATCCCAGCCACAGAGAACACAGATTACAACTACGTTTCTCTTTACTCCCCCGTCTGGAATAGCTCCCTGTACCACAGAGCTATGGTCAGTTTGCTCATTCTCCCTATAGCCCTCAAACTCATCCACACAGGGAACGAGAATCACAAACTTCTTAGACAAGCTCCAGGGCCGAAGCTCCTTCAGCACTACCCCCTGGATTCCTCTACCTGCCTCACTCAGAGTTTCACAGTCCTGTGTCTGACCATGTATCAAATTCATGGTTGTTATTTTATGGGGCATGACTGCCTCCTAAAATAGGCATTCAGTTAAGTCTCCCCTCACTGGTGTCACTTTGTTCAAAGCTCAGACTCCAGCTCATCAACTCTGTTCTGGAGTTCCTCAAGCAACCAACATTACGACCACATCACAGTGTAGTCACTATGAACCTGAACGGGGTCCACCAGCTCCCACATCATGCAGTTATAACACACTGCCTGGCCTGGCTATTCTATTTTAATTACTGAGTCCTCAATTTATTTTTAAAAATTTCAGACTGGTCTTTTAGTCTGTAGCCTGTAAATATTTTTCCCGACTTACCTTCAATCTGGAAGTAACCTTTAATAATCAAATTAGCAGCTATCACCACCCAATGTGTGATGTCACTCTTTTGTGCTGGGACCCTGATCTTGGGCTTCTACTTATCCTGTTAAAAAATCTTACAAACTATGAACCAAAAAAAAGCAAAAAGCACCTCATTCCCCTGCACTGAATTCCCACTTTTGCTCCAAATTCCCCAATCTATATACTCACTCCGGCTATATCTCACTCTGAATGTGATTTCTCCTGTATTGGCAGAAAAGAATATGAAGAATATTTTCCTGTGGCTGGAGTCACCACAGCATCTAGGAATGTTCGTCAATGACAGGTTTGCT
Source organism: Stegostoma tigrinum (assembly GCF_030684315.1). Taxonomy (NCBI): domain Eukaryota; kingdom Metazoa; phylum Chordata; class Chondrichthyes; order Orectolobiformes; family Stegostomatidae; genus Stegostoma; species Stegostoma tigrinum. The sequence continues at coordinate 83,132,849 of NC_081362.1, read as the reverse complement.
ATCCTACATGTGTATTCTTAAAACAAAATTCCCTCGATCAGTGTGACAATTCCATTTGGATGCTAAACTTCAACGTAGACTGCACAATTTGTCAATGACTCAGAGATTACATTTTCCACTATCATGTTGATATCAGTGAAAAGGTGGTTACACTGTCTTTGCAAGTCATTGGTTGCTCATCATCTTGCTTTGCTTAACATTGTGCTAAGACTCATGTTAGCTGCAAAAATGGTTGGAAAGACCATTAGACATAGGAGTGGAAGTAAGGCCATTCGGCTCATCAAGTCCACTCTGCCATTTAAATCATGGCTGGTGGGCATTTCAACACCACTTCCCTGCACTCTCCCCACAGCCCTTAATTCCTTTTGAGATTAAGGAAAGAAAAGCAATCAGTGCTTTTTAGTGTAAATGGTAACCAGACACTAATGACAGTCAATTAAGCAATTACATTAGTTATCTTCTAATCTGCCTGTTCAGAGATGTTATGGAGCAAGTCAAATTTGAACCCAGGCCACCTGGATTACTACCAATGCACTACATAAGCACCTTTAATTGCTGGTTCCCTTGCAGACGACCATTGTGATCAGGAATGGAGCCTATGCCAAGAGATACCACTGGGTTTCTAATTCATCCCCTTAACCACTCAGCTACAGATACCAATCAAGCAGTCACATTAATTCCACCTTAATGAGGTATGAACTGCAGACTGAACATTGGAAGTTGCACATTCACTATTTTGGGCTTAAGACACACTTAGCAATGCTTTTGTCATTGATCTCTATTGCAATGGAAAGCTATTAGCATGTGTTTATGTAATGGATGAATCCTTGAACCTTTTCAGGAATTGCCTTTTATTTGGTTTGGGACATAGTCGCATTGCACTCAAGCTCTCTTGTTAAGGGAGTGACAGTTGGTGTAAACAGAGCCACTGCTAAGCAATGGATTTGTCTGTCAGTGATTTTAGGTGGCCGGTGGAGAAATGGGCTCAGAATGCTGAGCTGACCAGGATGTATTAGATGAAGTAGAAGTGTGCTGGATGATAATGATACATTTGACAATGAGGGTGTCAAAGATAGTAAGAACTGCTGATGCTGTAGTCAGAGATAACAGTGTGGAACTGGAGGAACACAGCAGGCCAGGCAGCGACAGAGCAGCAGGAAAGGTGATGTTTTGGGTATGGACCGTTCTTCAGGAATGGGGAGGCTTTCGCAGTGACGTTATAACTCACTCAGATATAGTAAGAAATACCAACGCCAGAGTCAGAGATAACACAGTGTGGAGCTGGAAGAACACAGTAGGCCACGCACATCAGACGAACAGGAAAGCTGACGTTCTGGGTCAGGACCCTCCTTCAGAAATGGGGGGAGGGGGAAGGGAGCTCCGAAATAAATGGAGAGAGAAGGGGTGGGGTTGGGGAAGGTAGGTGAGATGGTGATAGGTGAGTGCAGGTACGCAAGGTACGGATTGGTCAGTGAGGTGGGAGGAGCGGATAGGTGGGAGAGAAGATGGGCAGGTCAAGGAGGCAGGGATTAGAGGGAGGATTGGTTATAGGATGAGGCTGGCATTGGGGACATCTAGTACAAAGCCCAAGCCACCCAGAGCCTATTGACTGTGGTATTTGACATTGGGAATGCACAGGGATTCAAGGCAGCTCGGGCATACTCTGAGCTTCTGAATGAAGTGATCCCTGTCCTTCTGGAACTGGACACTGGTTCTGGATACTATAACCTCTCTCAGGACCAGTGCCCACAGTTTGAGCCTGATTAGAGAAATTCTCTCAATGTTCTCTGAAAAAGCATGGAGGAGCTTTCTGTTATGTGCAGCTGCTGTTAAACTTCCTCACATCTGACTGCCATTTAAAAATGTCCTGGCTCAATGTCCTACCTTCCAGCATCAGAGATGGCAGAGGGTGTTCAATAACTAGGCGCCTTTTCTTTCCATCAGGGATCTGGAGTGGAAAGTATTGTACATGACAGTAACATGCAATAACAACTTAAGAAGGTTCACTGGCTGCTAGATCACTTGCAGATTTTGTGGTCTGAAGGAAACAGTGTGTAACATTTATGTTGAATGTTTTTGTTTGCAGTCTCTATTTAGTTTCTTAAAGGAACAAAAATAAAAGCTGCTGGAAAAGCTCGGCAGGTCTGGCAGTATCTTGAAGAGAAATCAGAGTTGATGTTGGTTAACGAATAGTTCCGAGGAAGGGTCACTGGACCTGAAACATTAACTCTGATTTCTCTTCAAGATACTGCCAGACCTGCTGAGCTTTTCCAGCAACATTTACTTTTGTTTCTGACTTACAACATCCACAGTTCTTTCAGTTTTTAAGTCTTTATAAAAAGAATAAACAGTGGTTTAGGTGAGGGGTACTCTATTGTCCTTCTCTTATAGAATCCTCACCGTCTGGGAATGGGCCTCTTGGCCCAACAAGTCCACATCAAATCTCCAAACAGCATCCCACCCAGATTCAACCCCTATCCTATGCATTTCCCATGGCTAGTGCACTTAACTTTGAGGTATACAAGATAATGAGAGGCATAGATAGAGTTGATAGCCAGAGACTATTTCCCAGGGCAGAAATGGCTAGCACGAGGGGTCATAGTTTTAAGCTGGTTGGAGGAAAGTATAGAGGGGATGTCAGAGGCAGGTTCTTTACACAGAGAGTTGTGAGAGCATGGAATGCGTTGCCAGCAGCAGTTGTGGAAGTAAGGTCATTGGGGTCATGTAAGAGACTGCTGGACATGCATATGGTCACAGAAATTTGAGGGTGCATACATGAGGATCAATGGTCGGCACAACATTGTGGGCTGAGGGCCTGTTCTGTGCTGTACTGTTCTATGTTCTATGTTTAACTTACACATCCCTGAACACTACGGGCAATTTAGCATAGCCAATCTACTTATCCTGCATGTTTTGGACTGCGGGTGTAAACTGGAGCCCCTGCTGGAAATCCACGCAGACACAGGGAGAATGCAAACTTCATATAAACAATTGCCCGAGGTTGGGATTGAACCTGGGTCCCTGGTGCTGTGTGGCAGCAGCGTTAACCACTGAGCCACCACACCAGTGTCTTAGGCAGTGCCTCATGGTTGTGGATGACTTCCTTCATCCCTGGTGCTGTAGGTTCTGAAGCAACTAAATGGTCCAATACTGGGTCCACACCCTGCCACAGGTGGGGCAGGTGGTGTTTGATGATCGGGTGAGATGCTCAGGGTTTCACATTCTCCTTCCAATGTTTGTGCTTGGTCTCAGCCTGGTGCTGTCAGAAATATTCAAAATAGTTGGCATCTTAAGGGTCTAGGCCCGAAACGTCAGCTTTTGTGCTCCTGGGATGCTGCTTGGCCTGCTGTGTTCATCCAGCCTCACATTTTATTATCTTTATAGATACTGCTTGTCCAGTTTGGGCAAGAGATTACCACAAGTTAGGGGGACACTGTATTTTTTTCTGGGATACTTTAAGAACATCATTGAAGCGTTTCCTCTCCCCTCCTGGTAACCTTTTGCCAATACGAAGATCGAAGCAGAGAGGTTATTTTGGAAGACTAGTGTCAGACTTGCGAATGATAAGGCTCAGTTAGCACAGGTTACTAACTGCATTGAGTGCCTCAGTGTTGAAAATGCTAATGAGAAGAGGCATTGATATTGGAACATTTATCCTTTGCGAGAATTTGCAAGACTTTGCAGAGGCAGCACAGGTGATACTTCTCTTGTGATGTGCAATATAGTCCAGGCCATCTGTGGAGGACTTCTAGCAAGTATGGAGAAATGTGTAAAAAAACGTTCTAAACAACAAGTGTAATGATTTTATAGTTTGCAGATCTCCTCTGTCTACTTAAGTTAGGTTACATCATTTAACAAATCTACTTTTAAAGACAGTTTAGTCTGCATTCGATGTATTATGGTGATGCATTTCACAATTGGCCCATTTTGTGCATTTCAACTTCTCTCGATCAGGTCCTGACCAGGATAAAATACTGGACAACTTCTACAGTAGAGATACATGTGTCAACATCAGATATTCCAGTGATGCGGGATTACCTGGTGTCACATTTTCAAACTTCAGGTTGATTGTATCAAGTTATAGTTGGTAGGTTGCTTTCTTGTACAAAGTTGTGACAGAATTACTGAATTCATATTCCAAATACATCACTAGTCATAGTTATTACTACTGCTTTGTACTTAAACAACAGAACTTATTTCACATGAAATCAAGACTCTGAAAAACCTTACATTTACTTTAGCTAATGTCCTGAACTTAAGCAGTTCCTAGCTGTTGAAAAGTGGACAATGTTTAATTTTAGTTGGTGCTATGTTACTTCATAGCCCTTCTTCAATGTTTGCAATTTGTACTTTTAAATAAATTACTGTCAATGAGTTATAAGAAAGGAAAAGTTTGTGAACTAACGTTTGCAGGCAAGACCACAAACTCCATTTTGCAATACTCACCTCAAAAGGTTTCGTGGGAAACTTTGATTTGGAGGCTGTTGTGCTCTGTACTGTTGAACAGCTTGTTGGAACATCGCTGGACAGTGCTTCAAATTTCTTAGACTTTAACTTCATCCTTTTAATTTTACGAATCCGTTTGCTGTTAATTTTTCTTTTAGCATGGGAATCCATGGGCTCCTTCTTGGCACAGTCATTTGTTCTCTGTAGTATTTCAGCATTATTCACAACATTAATATCCAATGAGGATTCGAGGTTAGCTTTTAAACATTTTCGTTTCTTCTTGATTATCTTCCTCCTCCTGGACAAAGAGAGTGAACGTTTCTGTTTTTCTTGACTTGTCTTATTTGAAGATCTATCAGTCTGCAAGAAATAATCACTCATTAATGCCTCAGCAGAAAGTCAACAAAATTTTCTCTACAATATCAAAACGTGGATGATTTAGCACAAAAATGTGAATGTTTAACAACCAATATAGTCACAGGTTGAAAGTCAGTTTACGTCAATATCAGTCTGTCCCTTATAGCAGTCACTGTAAGGATGCTACATGTACCCTCAGTGTCTTACGATGTGACAGCTTTCCCTTACAATTAAAATTCTCCAGTTCAGATTACATTCTTGGAAATTTTCTCTGTACTCTGTCTAGTGCAATTACATATTTCCTACAATGAAGCTGGGGATTGGTTAGTTCAGTTTGCTAGACAGTTGGTTTGTGATGCAAAATGATGCCAACAGCATAAATTCGATTCCCATGCTGGCTGAGGGTACAATAAGGTCTTACCTTCTTGATTTCACCCTTTGCCTGAGACATGATGACTCTCAGATTAAACCTCCCACTAGTCATGTCTCTCTCTGTGATGAGAAGGCAGACCTATGGTCCTCTGAGACTATGGAAACTTTACATTTATAGAGTAGTGACTAGAACTACACACCGTACTCCAGCTGTCGCCTCAGCAGTGTTCCACATAACATCCCAGCACTTGAGTCGAATGGCTCAACTAATACAAACCAATATTTTATATGCCTCACTGAGCAGTGTATCGATCTGTCCAGCCACTTCTAGCACTGTTCCTCCATGCTTCTCAGCATCTTACCACTGTTACTTTCGTGCCTCGTTAGTCTTTACCAAACAGATTATCTCATACAGTTCCAGATTTAACTTTATTTGCTGTTGTTCTGTCTACTTGGAGAGCGCACTGCTATCTGCTTATAGGTTGCAGCCTTCTCTATAATTATCAACCACACAGCCAAATTATGTATCAGATGCAAACTTCTAAATCATACCCTGATATTCAAATTCAAATCACTGTAAAGGCTACAAACACAACTGAGCTGGAACTGATTATGAAACCCCTCGAGAACAGCCAGCCACTCAAAAATATCCATTATCCACTGCCCTTTGCTTTCAGCCTCTGAACCAATTTTGGATTCAGCTTTCGAATTTACCTCAGATTCCACGGGTGTTTACTTTTGTGATCTGTGTGACCGATTTGCCATATGAGGACTTACCAAAAGCATTGCTAAAATCCAAACACAGTACACCAAATCCACAACCCAACTGACATGACTTGTTAGCTTCTCAAAAAATAACTCAATGATTTTAGCTAAATATCCACTAGATTGGGTACAGAGTAAGTACTGAGCTTATTTCTGACAACTAATTCAATTCTAATCTTTTATTATTAAGGATAGCATGTTGAACCCAACCAATCCCAATGTGTCCCAAATAATTTGGTTGCCCAAGATTAATCAGCAGACAAATATTTTGCATTCATTTTATACACGATATAAGAAAATCTCCCATATTGTCTGTAAAACAGATGGTTGGAGAGAGGCAGGACGGACAACAGAGATGCCAGCCAATCTAACGTAGGACTTCCTCCCAAGAATGGAGTACAAGTCTCAGACCTCTGACTATAGGAGTTGGGATGTTACGTTGAGGTTGTAGAGGATGTTGTGAAGCCTCTTTTGAAGTGCTGTGTCCAGTTCTGGTCTCTCTACTACAGGAAGGCTATCAATAAGCTCGCGAGGGTTCAGATGAGATTTACCAGGAAGTTACTGGGAATGAAGTTATCAGGAGAGGTTGGACAGGCTGGGACTTTTTTCACTGGAGTGTAAAAAGTTGAGAGGTGACCTTATAGAGGTTTATAAAATAATGAGACACATAGATAAGGTGAATGGCAAATGTCTTTTCCCTAGGGTGGGGAATTTCAAGACTTGGGGCAGATTTTTAAATTGAACGGAGAAAAATTTATGAGAGACATGAGAAGCCATTGATTTTACACAGAGTGGTTCCTGTGTGGAACGAACTTCCAGAGGTGAATGTGGATACTGTTAAAATGTTAAAAACACAGTTTAGGTAAGTACATGAACAAGAAATGTTTGCAGGGATTTGGTAAGCATAAGCAGGTGAGACTAGATTAAGCAGCATCAGAGGAGCAGGAAAGCTTGACATTTCAGGGTCCCAACCCGAAATGTCAAGCTTTCCTGCTCCTCTGAAGCTGCTTGGCCTGCTGAGTTCATCCAGCTTCACACTGTGTTATCTCAGATTCTCCAGCATCGGCAGTTCCCACTATCTCTGATACTAGATTAGTTTGGGATTATGGTCAGAATGGAATTGGTTGGATTGAAGGGAATGTTTCTGTGCTGTATGGCTCTATTTCTCACCTTGAAGCAATGAATTCTACACCCTGCAGCTCTAGATTTACAAGAATGGTTTCAGATCTTCAGTGAGGAAGTTTATAAAATAATGAAGGGTATAGATAAAGTTAATGGTGAAGAAGCTGGGGCAGCCTCTTGAAGAGAAGGATGAGGGAAGGTTTAACAAGAGATTTTCAAAAATCATGAGAAGCCTGTACAGAGCACATGTAGAGATACTGTTCTCATTGACAGACTACTAACACTTTATATGACAGTATGTCCTAAATTTAAAGTATTCACCATGTGTAGCTTGAGGAAATGTTTGAACTGCAAAGTGTTATACTTTGCAACACTTTGAAAATTTAACATAAACTGGAGACTGAGGTTCAAACGATTCTGAATAGAGATAGGGTGAGCCTTTAGAACAGCAGTGAGATTAGAAATATTGAAACCAAGAAAGTAGGAATTAGGAGTAAACATTTAGGCCTTTGAATCTGATCTGCCATTCAATATAATCATGGTTTGACATCCAACTCATTTCTGTGTTCCCATTTTGTCCCTTTATGCTTTGGTACCCTTAGCCTGCAGTACTATGACTAACTCCTTGAAAATATTCAATGCTTTGGGCTCAACTGCTTTCCATGGCAGACAATTCCACACTCAGCACTCTGTGTGAAGAAATTTCTCCCTATCTTAGTGTTACATGGGTGGCCTCATATCTTGACACTGTGATCCCTGGTTCAGGATTCTCCAGTTAAATCCTAAGCATTGATAGTGGAGAGAGTGAATGTTTCTGGAGGTGGTGCCAATTAGAAAACTAGGTAAAGAAGATAAATTAGATGTTTTTAATGCTAGAGGCCTGATAGGTAAAACAGATTACTCAGGGCATAGTTGGGAATATGGAACTGGGATATCATGGCTATTTCAGAAATGTGGCTCAGGGAAGCACAGGATTGACAGCTTAATGTTCTAGGGCATAGCTGCTATAAGAAGGATAGAAATGGGGGCAAGGGAGGAGGGGGTGTGGTGTTTCTGTTCAGGGATAACATTATAGCTGTACATAGGGATAATATTTCTGGGATTATGTCCAGTGAAGTTTTTTGGGTGGAACTGAGAACTAAGAAAGGGATGATCCCCTTGTAGGGATTGTACTATAAAACTTCCAATAGCAGGAAGTGGGGAGGCAAATTTGTAAGGAGATCTCAGATATGTGTAAGGATAATAGCGTGATTACAGCAGGGGATTTTAACTTTCCAAACATGGACTTTGACTGCCATAGTGTTAAGGACTTGGATGGAGAGGAATTTGTTAAGCGGATACGGTAAAATTTTCTGATTCAGTATGCGGATGTACCTACTAGAGAAGAAGCAAAACTTGACCCACTCTAGGGAAGTGAGGCAAAGCAAGTGATTGAATTGTCAGTGCTGGAGCACTTTGGGTTCAGCAATATATTACTTTTAAACTAGTGATAGAAAAGTATAGACTAGATCTAAAAGTTAAAGTTCTAAATTGGTGTAAGGCTAATTTCTGTGATATTATGCACAAACATGGACGTACTTGGAATAGTGTAGGTTAGTTGGGCTTGAGATCAGTATGACAGGTCGGCACAACATCGAGGGCCAAAGGGCCTGTACTGTGCTGTAATGTTCTATGTTCGATGTTCTAAGGGTGGACATATTGATTTAGTGTGAAGAGCAAAAGAACGAATGGCAACATAAGAATTATTTTTAACATGGCAAGTGATAAGAACGTGGGATGCATACCTTGAGGATGAAGTGGAGGCAGATTCAGTTGTGCCTTTTAAAAAGGCTTTGGATAATTATCTGATGATACTAATTGTACACAGCTAGAAGAAAAAGGTAGGTGACTGGGAGTCCATTAACCGCTGCTACAGAGACACAGCAGAGAAGGTAAACTAAGTGGGCTTCATCTGTAAAATAAACATTCTAAAAGCATCTCATAAAATTGCAACAACACATCTTAAACACACTAAAAAAAATCACACGATACATCGTGTGATGGGTGCTGAACAAAATGCCATAGAGTCATTCAGCACTGAAACAGACCCTTTGGTCCAACCAGACCACACTGAACATAATCCCAAGCTAAACTACTCCCACCCGCCTGCTTTTGACCGATATCCCTCCAAACCATTCCTTTTTATGCACTTCTCCAAATGTCTTTTAAACATTGCAATTGTACCCACATCCAACACTTCCTTGGGAGGTTCATTCCACATACAAACCACCCTCTGTAAAACATTTGCCCCTCATGTCATTTTTAAAATCTTTCTACTCTCATTAAAAATGTGCCCTCTAGTCTTGAAATCCCCCGTCCTCTGGAAAATTCTACTACCATTAACTTTATCTATACCCCTCACTATTTTATAAACTTCTATAAGGTCACCTCTCAGCCTCCGATGCTTCAGTGGAAGAAGTCCCAGCCTGTCCAGTTTTTCTATGTAACTCAAACCTTCCATTCCTGGCAATAATCTCTTCTGAACACTCTCCAACATAACAATGTCTTTCCCATAACTGGGCAACCAGAACTAGGCACAGTATTCCAGATTAGGCCTCATCAATGCTCTGTACAACCTCAACATGACTTCCCAACGCCTATGCTCAAAGGACAGAGTAATGAAGGCAAGCATGCCAGACGCCTTTTTAACTACCCTGTCAACATGTGACACAAACTTCAAAGAATTATGTATGTATCGGCACCCCCCTAATCCTCTGCTCTATAACACCACCCAAAGCCCTAACATAATTATATAAGCCCTTCCCTTGTTTGTTGTGCCAAAATGCAATATTCAGCTGTCTTTCTCCTTTCATTGTGGCAGGATCTTTGTGCCCACTTGGGAGTTTTAGGAGGGGAACTTAGTAGAAACTTCTTTACTTGAACTGGCTTAAATGTGCAGTCTCTGTAATGTGTCATTGACGGTGACAACATAGATGCATTTAAGGGGAAGTTAGATAAGGAAATGAGAGAGAAAGGAATCACGAATGGGATTAAAGGGGAGAGGTCCAAGGGGCTATTTGATTGATGTGTACGAAACCATTAGGGCTTGAAAGGGGGAGAAACTGTTGCCACTGGTGGGAAGGATTGAGAACTAGAGGGCACAGATTTAAAGTACATTGAGAAAAAGAAATAGCACAAGGAAAACCTTTGTTACACAGTGAGTGCTTAAGTAGTGAATGCACTTTCTGAGGATCTGGCAGAGGTAGGTTCAATCAAGGCACTGATGAGGGAATTAGATTTGAAACAGAATCTGTGCAGTTATAAGGAGAGAGCAGAAAATGGCACTATTTGCATTGCTAATTTGGAAAGCAGGCCACAAACATTGCAGAATAAATGGCTTCCTTCTGTGCTGTAACAATTCTGAGGTTGAATTAGTTACTAACAATATTGTTTTAATACTTGTTAAGAACTATTATTTGGACTCTTGATTGGGTGGATATAAGGAGGAAGGTTCGTCTTGTTGCGGCGACTAGAACTGGGCAATATAGTTTAAGAATAATTTAAGACGGATGAGTTTTTTTTCAGAGAACTGTCAGTCTGTGGAATTTCCATCCACAGTGGATGTTGGGGTTCACTGAATTCATTACTAGGCGGTCAAGGCTGGGAGAGGGCGGAGAGAGCCAGACAAGTCAATGAGGTTGAAACCACAACCAAAACAGATATGCTCTTATGGAGTTTAATGCAGACAAGTGTGAGGTGATGCACTTTGGTAGGAGTAACCAGAAGGCAAAGTACTGGGCTAATGGTAAGGTTCTTAGTAGTGTAGATGAGCAGAGAGATCTCGGTGTCCATGTACACTGATCCTTGAAAGCTGCCACCCAGGTTGATAGGGCTGTTAAGAAGGCATACAGTGTTTTAGCTTTTATTAATAGACGGATCGAGTTCCGGAACCAAGAGTTTATGGTGAAGCTGTACAAAACTCTGGTGCGGCCGCACTTGGAGTTTTGCGTACGGTTCTGGTCACCGCATTAAAAGAAGGATGTGGAAGCTTTGGAATGGGTGCAGAAGAGATTTACTAGGATGTTGCCTGGTATGGAGGGAAGGTCTTACGAGGAAAGGCTGAGGGACTTGAAACTGTTTTCATCAGAAAGTGGTTGAGAGGTGACTTAATTGAGACATATAAAATAATCAGAGGGTTAGATAGGGTGGATAGGGAGAGCCTTTTTCCTGGGATGGTGACAGCGAGCACGAGGGGGCATAGCTTTAAATTGAGGGGTGAGAGATGTAGGACAGATGTCAGAGGTAGTTTCTTTACTCAGAGAGTAGTAAGGGAATGGAACACTTTGCCTGCAACAGTAGTAGATTTGCCAACTTTAGGTACATTTAAGTAGTCATTGGATAAGCATATGGACATACATGGAATAGTGTAGGTTAGATGGGCTTGAGATCGGTATGACAGGTCGGCACAACATCGAGGGCCGAAGGGCCTGTACTGTGCTGTAACGTTCTATGTTTATCGAATAGTGAAGCAGACTGCAAAAGCCAAATTGTCTGCTCTTGTAATGCTGAAGTGCCTGAGGAGGCAGCCATCGAATACTGAACAACAAAGTTCTGAAGAAGCAGGTTCAATCAACACTCAACCCATGAAATGGTCTGGCAGCATGTGAAGAAACAAAAATTAGAGGAAGGGTCAACAGACCTGAAATGCTAACCCGGAGTTTTTTCTTCACAGATGCTGCTGGATCTGCTCAGCTTTTCCAGCAACTTCTATTTTTACTCCTGACTTACAGTTCTTTCGGTTTTTATTTAGTATTTGACTCATTAAATGTTTCTCTCTCCACTGATGCTGGAAAGCCTTGTGAGTTTCTGCAGCACCTTCCGTGTATGTTTCAGATTACCAGCACCCGCAGTAGAGGTAACAGGAACGGCAGATGCTGGAGAATCCGCGATAATAAATCTGCTGGATGAACACACCAGGCCAAGCAGCATCTTTCCTGCTCCTAAGATGCTGCTTGGCCTGCTGTGTTCATCCAGCTCCACACTTTATCATCTCAGCACCCGTAATACTTTGCCTTGACTCAATGTTGAGCTTCTGTTTGCCAAGTGCTACTGCAGAACATCTCACAGCACGTGGAGGTGGGACTGCCCACGTGGGTTCTCCCGCGGAAATTCTTATACCATCACAGGGGCATGACATCACGGGGCGGGGCCAGCGGTAACCCGGAGGCTCCGGCCGCCGCGTGCCCATTCTAACCGCCTCCGGGCCTCAGCGGAACCAGGACTGCACCGAGAACTTCGCTTCCTCCATCCCACCCGAGGGCTGTCCAAAAACCATCTCCTGCCGCTCGAGTGAAGAGACTGACCTGAGTCCAGAACCCGTTATCAGCCTCCAGGCTCCGGTAAACAGAGAACGCCGAAACGCAAGAATCGGCCATGGTAGCCCCTGCGAACGGTCGAGGAATGGGCGGGGCCGGTGCGTCCTGACGTCGGTACGTTCACTGTCGCCCCGCCCTCTGGTATGTGACGGACACCTCCGTCAGCGAATCAGCGTTCGCATGGCCCTGGCCCGCCCATTTTCCCCTCAGCGTGGCCTTTTTTCAATGAACCTAAAAGTATCATCCAGATGAGATGTTCTGAACAAGATACAAGTGCCGTTTTGCTGAGACGTTCACTCTCTTTCTCTTCACAGCGTACAAGTACCACCTTGCTGAGATGTTCACTCTCTCTTCAGGATGATACTGAGTTTCTCCAATATATTTTTGTTCTTTTTAAGGAAGTCCGAAAGGAGGTCCTTTTGTTTTTGAAGGTGTGAGTGGAAGCAGGGGGTGGTAGCAGGATTGATTGAGGCTTGCAAAAGAGAGTTAGATTGTTGCAAATGCTCAGCATGTCTGGCAGCATGTGTAAAGGAAAAGTCAGAGTTAATGTTTCGGGTCCAGTGACCCATCCTCAGAACATTTTAAGGAAGGGCCACTAGACCCGTGACGTTAACTCTGATATTTCCTTCACAGATGCTGCCAGACCTGCTGAGCATTTCCAGCAACGTCTGTTTTTGTGCCTGATTTACAGCATCCGCAGTTCTTTCAGTTTTTATTGAGAATTAGATTGTTCTTTTTCTAAGAATGCTTTGGTAGGGTTACAGGGAGAAGGCAGAAGAATTGCAATAAACTAAATGCGTATTTGATGATCCAGTGCAGACATAGTGGGCTGAATTGAATCTTTCTGCCCTATACAATTCTATGATTCTGAGAGCCAAATTATAAAACACAAGATCTAGATGGAAAGATGTAAATCCACAGCATCACAGAACACAGCCAAACACAGGTTTCCTCCAGGTGCTCAGGTTTCCTCCCACAGTCCAAAGATGTGCAGGCTAGGTGGATTGGCCATGTCAAATCGCGCGTAGTGTTCAGGGTGTGTGAGTTATAGGGGTTGGGTCTGGGTGGGATGCTCCAAGGGGCAGTGTGGACTTGTTGGGCTGAAGAGCCTGTTCCCACACTAGGGAATCTAATCTGGGACATCATTGAAGCTAAAATTCAGTTAACTTTCAGGGTGTTCTGAGCCTTTTCAGAACTAGCTTTTTTGCTGCAGGTGGTTTAAGAGAGCTTAAGATCGATCTCGTTTTGCTTTTCTGTTTCAGAAGCTACCAGTATGTCACCCAAGTACTGGATGATAACTAACTCAGTTGGGGGCATTTGGCGGATGTAATTTTGTAAGGCCGTGTGGTATTCAGATGGGTTGTTGTGGAATCTCGTGGATGGATTGTTTTTTCCGTACATTAAAGGCAAACCATGACTGTACTTCAGGTGCTCGTAGTACTGACCAGAAGCTGTTAGCCATATCTATGACTGAAAACCCCTTGTGGTCTGGTGTTAAGGTTCTAAGTATAGTCGTGGGGTCGGCAACCAGTGGAGCCTTTTGATCAATGCACTGATTAGTCTTTCTGTAGTCTACAGTCAATCTCCATTCCCGACTTGCCTTCCACATGGGCCACACAATGACTAGGCCACCGACCCTCATGGTCACATACAGTCCATCTCTCCTCTGGCACAAAGCCAGTAGGAGCGTGGAGGGGCACGGGGTAGGCTTCTTCAGCGTTTTTTCATGTTCAGCAGTTCCTGCTTTTGTTGGACGGACAGCCTTTTAAACTAGGAGATCGAGATTACTCCCTGCTATCGGGGTCTGTCCTTCTTTGGGCACCGCCACCCTCTACCCCTCTGCCCGCACTTCTTGGACCAGTGACCTTCCTTCTCACAAATGTAACACTTACCTTGGTGTCTGTCCTGGATTTTTCTGCGGTTACTGGGGGTCTGTCCAACTTGTCTATAGGACTCGCATCTGGGCCCCCATATCCCGGTCAAGCTGGTGGGCCCGGTCAGCCAGTTCATAGTATTTGGTCCCAATCTGGTTTAGCAAGCTTCAGCGTTTTAGTGAGCCCTAGTTTAAGTCCAGTTGCAAAAGCAGATTTCAGCAGGCCATAGTCACAGTTTTTAAAATCTGTATCGTCCCTCATGTTTGTGTCGCCCTATGTCTTCCTTCCAGGTTGTCCTAACGCTTCCCTCACATTCTGAGACTTCCCCTAGTGGCCTTTTGACAGCAGGCAGTGACTGTTGTCCAATCAGTGTAAGGTGGACAGTATCTCTGGAGCCACTGTTGTATTGCTGACAAGCCAGCTTGCAGCTCCTGTTTGTATTCCCCGAGGGCACCTTTAACTACCTCATGGAGGTGAGGTCCTTCTCTCTCGGTGACTATGACAGTGCAGATTTGTACCCCATCCCAGGGATGGAGCAGATATATTCCCCTTAACCGGTCTGGGCTTTCCCAGGTTTTCGTTGGCCCTTTCTTTGGGTGAGGCATTTCTTTAGGCCACCTCTCAATGTTTTCAGGTACTTGCATGATGTGGTTTTCAGTCTGCCTTACTGGAGTATTCACCATCCTCTAATCTTTGAGAAGGTGACCAAACGTGTAGATGAGAGTAAACCAGTTGATGTGATGTATATGGATTTCAGCAAGGTGTTCGATAAGGTTCCCCACAGTAGACTACTGTACAAAATGTGGAGGAATGGGATTGGGGGAGATATAGCAGTTTGGATTGGATATTGGTTTGCTGAAAGAAGACAGAGGGTGGTAGTTGATGGGTAATGTTCATCCTGGAGACCAGTTACTAGTGGTGTACCGCAAGGGTCGGTGTTGGGTCCACTGCCGTTCGTCATTTTTATAAATGACCTGGATGAGAGCGTAGAAGGAAGGGTTAGTAAATTTGCAGATGACACTAAGGTCGGTGGAGTTGTGGATAGTGACCAAGGATGCTATAGGTTGCAGACAGACAAAGATAAGCTGCAGAGCTGGGCTGAGAAGTGGCAAATGGAGTTTAATGCAGACAAGTGTGAGGTGATGCACTTTGGTAGGAGTAACCGGAAGGCAAAGTACGGGGCTAATGGTAAGATTCTTAGTAGTGTAGATGAGCAGGGAGATCTTGGTGTCCATGTACACAGATCCTTGAAAGTTGCCACCCAGGTTGACAGGGTTGTTAAGAAGGCATACAGTGTTTTAGCTTTTATTAATAGAGGGATCGAGTTCCGGAACCAAGAGGTTATGGTGAAGCTGTACAAAACTCTGGTGCGGCCGCACTTGGAGTATTGTGTACAGTTCTGGTCACCGCATTATAAGAAGGATGTGGAAGCTTTGGAAAGGGTGCAGAGGAGATTTACTAGGATGTTGCCTGGTATGGAGGGAAGGTCTTACGAGGAAAGGTTGAGGGACTTGAGGCTGTTTTCGTTAGAGAGAAGAAGGTTGAGAAGTGACTTAATTGAAACATATAAAATAATCATTGGGTTCGATAGGGTGGATAGTGAGAGCCTTTTTCCTAGGATGGTGACGGCGAGCACGAGGGGGCATAGCTTTAAATTGAGGGGTGAAAGATATAGGACAGATGTCAGAGGTAGTTTCTTTACTCAGAGAGTAGTAAGGGAATGGAACGCTTTGCCTGCAACGGTAGTAGATTCGGCAACTTTAAGTACATTTAAGTCATCATTGGATAAGCATATGGACGTACATGGAATAGTGTAGGTTAGATGGGCTTGAGATCGGTATGACAGGTCGGCACAACATTGAGGGCCGAAGGGCCTGTACTGTGCTGTAATGTTCTATGTTCTTTGCGTCACCATTTTCTCAATTTTTACTTTCTTGGTTTTAAGCGGTCATAAAAGT
Source organism: Stegostoma tigrinum (assembly GCF_030684315.1). NCBI lineage: Eukaryota > Metazoa > Chordata > Chondrichthyes > Orectolobiformes > Stegostomatidae > Stegostoma > Stegostoma tigrinum. Next base: position 83,116,601 of record NC_081362.1, on the reverse strand, counting down.
GGTGTTGGGGATATATAGTCCTCATCACTGTCACTGTTAGCGGTTCCCTTGGTCTCAAGAGCTCAGCCTTATTTTGCTTAGCCATTTTCTCGACGTTGTGGGTGGTTGAGTACGGATCCCATATCTGCTTCGGAGCTGGGGAGGAAACTGACGAGACTATCTGTTCATCCTTCAGTTTTTTTTGTTCTCCTTTACAGGCTCCTGATTTTTAAGCTCAATTTCCTCCCGTTTGGATCTTTCCTTCTGTAGCTGTTCGTGCATAGCTTTTATTTGATCTTTAAGATTATTTACTTCTCGATCATGGGCTGACTTGGTCATGATTTTGTTTCTTTGCTGGAGTTGTGCCTTCAATGTAAGGGACCATTTAACACTGCGCTTATTCTTCTGCTGGGTGGTTTTTTTTCCCAGGCACGTTTCATGTCCTCCAGGGACCACTGTCCTTTTGGAACATTATAGTTCTTTTTGATGCTAGTTTGGGTCTCCCCTAATGAAAATTGTACTTCAGAGTACTGAAATAACTGCTGCAGCATTTCCCTCTCTATTATGTCAGGAGGGCAAGCTCACCTTTGGAGGTTGTAGATTGTTTATGGCACGTGATTTCAGGTAATTATGTATGACCCCAGTAAACTATGTCTTGCTACAGACTTCTCATATGGCAAATTGGTCACATGGATCACAAAAGTAAACACCCATGGAATCTGAGGTAAAGTCGAAAGCTGAAACCAAAATTGGTTCAGAGGCTGAAAGCAAAGGGCAGTGGATAATGGATATTTTTGAGTGGCTGGCTGTTCTCGAGGGGTTTCATAATCAGTTCCAGCTCAGTTGTGTTTGTAGCCTTTACAATGATTTGAATTTGAATATCAGGGTATGATTTAGAAGTTTGCATCTGATACATAATTTGGCTGTGTGGTTATAATTTAAAAAGAAGAAGCCTGTAAGCAGATAGCTGTGGGCTTGCCAAGTAGACAGAACAACAGCAAATAAAGTTAAATCTGGAGCAGTGTGAGGTAATATGTTTGGTAAAGGCTAACAAAGCACACAAGTAGGTAGTGGTAAGATGCTGAGAATCATGGAGGAACAGAGATCATGCAGTGCAAGACAACTGCACTCTAGAAGTGGCTGGACAGATCGATACACTGCTCAGTGAGGCATTTAAAATATTGGTTTATATTGGTTCAGCCATTCGACATGAGCTGGGATGTTATGTGGAACACTGCTGAGGCCACAGCTGGAGTACGGTGTGTAGTTCTAGTTACTGCTCTATAAATGTAAAGTTTCCATAGTCTCAGAAGACCATAGGTCTGCCTTCTCATCACAGAGAGAGACACGACTGGTGGTAAGTTTAATCTGAGGGTCATCATGTCTCAGGCAAAGGGTGAAGTCAGGAAGGTAAGACCTTATTGTACCCTCAGCCAGCATGGGAATCGAATTTGTGCATTGGCATCACGTTGCATCGCAAACCAACTGTATAGCCAACAGAGCTAACCAATCCCCATCTTCATTGTAGGAAATATGTAATTGCACTAGACAGAGTACAGAGAAGATTTCCAAGAAGCTAAGCTAGACTGGAGAATTTTAATTGTAAGGGAAAGCTATCACATCGTAAGACACTGAGGGTACATGTAGCATACTTACAGTGACTGCTATAATGAACAGACTGATACTGACATAAACTGTGTTTCAACCTGTGACCATTTTGGTTGTCAAACACTCATATTTTTGTGCTAAATCATCCATGTTTTGATATTGTAGAGAAAATTTTGTTGACTTTCCGCTGATGTCCTAATGAATGATTATTTCTTACAGAAACAGTGGTTAGCACTGCTGCCTCACAGTGCCAGGAACCTAGGTTCGATTCCGGCCTCGTGCAGCTGTCTGTGTGGAGTTTGCGTATTCTCCCTGTGTCTGCGTTGGTTTCCTTCAGGTGCTCCGGTTTGCAGGGTAGGTGGATTACCTCTGCTAAATTGCCCATAGTGTCTAGGGTGGGAAATGCAAGGATAGGTTGGGAGTGGATCTGGGTAGGATGCTCTTTGGAGGGTCAGGGTGGATTCAACAGGCCGATTGGCCTGCTTCCACAGTGCCTGGATTCTATGGGCTTCGCTAAGGCATTCGACAAGGTTCCACATGGTAAACTGGTTAGCAGGGTTAGATCACATTGAATACAGGGAGAACTAGCCATTTGGATGTAGAACTGGGTTGAAGGTAAAAGACAAATTGTGGTGGTGGAGGAGAGATAATGGGAACTGCAGATGCTGAAGAATCCAAGATAACAAAGTGTGGGGCTGGATGAACACAGCAGGCCAAGCAGCATCTCAGGAGCACAAAAGCTGAGGGTTCAGGCCCAGACCCTTCATCAGAGAGTCTAGGCCCGAAACGCCAGCCTTTGTGCTTCTGAGATGCTGCTTGGCCTGCTGTGTTCATCCAGCTCCACAGTTTGTTATTGTGGTGGTGGAGGGTTGCTTTTCAGACTGAAGGCCTGTGACCAGCAGCATGCTGCAAGGATTGTTGCTGGGTGTACTGTTTTTTGTCATTTATATAAACAATTTGCATGTGAACAAAGGAAGTATGGTTAGAAAGTTCGCCGATGACACCAAAATTGGAGGTGTAGTGTATAATGAAGAAGGTTACCTCAGGGTCTAACAGGACCTTTGATCTGTTTTGGCCAGTGGGCCAAATATTGCCAGATGGAGTTTAATTTAATTCAATATGAGGCACAGCATTTTGGCAGGGGAAATCAGAGCAGGACTTATACACTTAATGGTAAAATCCTGGGGACTGTTGCTGAACAGAGACCTTGGAGTGCAGGTTCATATTTCCTTGAAAGCGGAGTCATAGGTAGGCAGGATGGTGAAGAATGCATTTGGTATGCTTGTGTTTCTTGGTCAGTGCTTTGAATACAGGATTTGGGCGGTCATATAGGACATTGGTTAGGCCTCTTTTGGAATACTGCTTTCAATTCTGGTTAGAGATAGTAGGAACTGCAGATGCTGGAGAATCTGACATAGCAAAGTGTAGAGCTGGATGAACACAGCAGGCCAAGCAGCATCAGAGGAGCAGGAAGGCTGACGTTTCAGGCCTCGAACCTTCTTCAGAAATGATTTCTGAATAGCCAACCTCCCCAGAATAGGGGAGACAAATCTAGAGAGCACAGGTTCAAGGTGAGAGGAGAAAGATTTAAGAGACATAATCGGCAACATTTACATGCAGATGGTGGTGGTGCCAGAGAATATGTTGGAAGCTGGTACAATTACAACATTTAAGAAGTATCTGGATGGATATATAAAGAGGAAGGTTTTAGAGGGATATGGGTAAATGGGACTAGATTTGTTTAGAATGTCTGGTCGGCATGGACGACTGTTTCCATGCTATACATCTCTATGACTGTATGACTGCAGTCACTTGGTGGTACAGAACTTAAGTACTGCTAAACAAAACAGACCCGCTACTGATGATTTTTGCCTTGCATTCGTCAAGACAGAGTCACAAGAATGACAAATCTCAAATGGAATGATATACTGCGTGATGACAAGGTGCCGATTGGTTGGCAGGTTGAATCTGTGCTGTGGAACAGAGAACTGGCAAGCTTTTAATCAAATTCAAACCAGGCACATTAATTCTGATTGGTCAAGGCATTACCATGCAGAATATGCCAGGGAAAGCCAGTCCCCCAGCCTTTTGTTTTGTGAAGAATGATGCAATTATATGGAAATATTCTTCCATGGAATTTGAGTGTGATGAGACTCTGCAACCCATCTCTAAATGCTCTTTTGAACATGGTAGTAAGCTGCCTTTATCAATAAAACTGAATATGTTGGTAGGCCATTCCAGAGTGCAGAGTTTAGATTCAGCTGCATTACAGTGGGGCAGGAGCCTTTCCAAATCTGACAGGGATTCATTTTTATGCCCTCCAACCTGGGCTAGTGTATCTGTTGCTCCTGATGTGGTCCCCACACATCGGTGAGACCAAGTGCAGACTCAGTGACCGATTCGCAGAGCATCTGTACTCTGTACACTATAATCAACAACACCTGCTGGTTGGCAACTATTTTAACTCTCCCTCCCACTCCCTGGGTGACATGTCCATTCTAGGCCTCCTCCAATGTCACAATGACACCACGCACAAACTGGAGGAACAACACTTCAAATTTTGCCTCAGGGGCTTTCAGCCCACTGGCCTCAACATTGAATATACCAGTTTCAAAATCTCCCCACCCCCAGCCTCATCCCATGCCCAATTGTGCTTCTCGTCCCTGCCATCTTGACCTGATACAGCCTGTCCATCTTTCTGTCCTAACTGACCCACCCTTCCTACTGACCAATCTCCACTATCCCCTACCTGCATCCACCTGTCACCATCCCATCTACCTTCCCCCCCCCCCGCCCCACCCCCATTTATTTCCAAGCTCCCTTCCCCCTCCTGAGTCCTGCTGAAGGGTGTTAACCTGAAACGTCGACTTTCCTCTTCTCTGATGTTGCCTGACCTGCTGTGTTCATCCAGCTCCATACTGTGTTGACTCTGATATTTGTCATGCTTGCTACCTCCTGGAGTCACATATAAACTAAACTGCATTACAACGACAGATTTTTTTTCCCGAAAAGACTTTTTATGATGTGGGGTAGCAGATTTTAAGTAATCAAATATTCTATAGCCACCATTACTGAAACAGGTTTTTAACTTCAGATTTAATTAATTACAGAATTTAAATTCCTCAGCCACTGTGGTGGTGGGATTTGAGCTCATGCTGTTGAATTGGGCTAGGCTTCTGGGTTATTAAATCATGATTATACCATATCCATTACACTAATGTGTTCATATAAAAAAATCATTAAATAGAACTACATTACAGTAGATGCTAAGTTACAAATGTGAGCTTTGATAGGATGATTATGCTTTGCATAAACTGTCTTTTTAATTGAAGGTAAATTATAGAATAGAATAAAACCGTGGAATTCCCTCCAGTGTGGAAACAGGCCATTCAGACCATCAAAGCACACCTACCCTCCAAACAGCATCCCACTCAGACCAATCCCCTACCCTACCCCTGCATTTCCCATGGCTAACTCACCTAGCCTGCACATCCCTGAACAATATGGGCAATTTAACATGGCCAATTCACCTAAGCTACACATTTTTGGACTGTAGGAGGAAACTGGCGCACCCAGAGGAGCCAGGGAGAATGTGCAAACTCCGCATAGACAGTCACCCGCGAGTAGATTTGAACCCAGTTCCCTGGTGCAGTGAAGCAGCAGTGCTAACCACTGTTGTCTGGATCCCGGTTATTGGTTTGTACAGAGAGCAGAAGTTTCAATTCTCAGATCCTCACAAATTACCTTATTAATGTATTAAACAAGACGTGTGTTGCTTAAATGTATTTATCACAAAATTAGACCTAATATATTTTCCCACAAACTGAGCTAGGACGTACTTAAACACCCATTAGCGTGCTCTGACACTCCCCAAGTAGTCATAGAATATAAAAGCTATTACCTGATCAGGATAGCTGCTGCTGCTAATGAGGACTGATGCTGGCCAAGCAACTACACTCTATGTCATTACCACGTCCTTGATGTAGGGCCTGCTTCTGTGAAAGTTGGTCTTTGGAGTTTTTGCTGGTTGCATGCCCCAAGGGTCTTTTTTTTATTCTTTCTCTTATCTCTCTCAAGTTGTGCTGTCTTCTTCCCTTTGGCTCAGGCTAATTCACTTATCACGTGCCTTTACCTCATTGGTCCTGGCCCAGAGACTTGGGTAGCATTACCACAACAATGAGAGGGAAAGAGAGCAAAACAGATCAGGAGATAATGGGAACTGCAGATGCTGGAGAATCCAAGATAACAAAATGTGAAGCTGGATGAACACAGCAGGCTTCTCTGATGAAGGGCCTAGGCCCAAAACGTCAGCTTTTGTGCTCCTAAGATGCTGCTTGGCCAGCTGTGTTCATCCAGCTCCACACTTCGTTATCCAAAACAGATCAGGAGTTGTGTTATGCAGAAAGAGCTAAAAACTATCAGGCAGAATGTGGGGGAAGCCTTGTGTACTGTTCGGTGAGAAAGAAGATGCAGTGATATAAAAGCATGGGAATATTTGCCTGACGAGGCCAGGAGAAGAGATCACCCAAGTGGACCTTACAGTTGAAATGCAGTTTGGGAAATTTCAGGAGACTGAGTGAATGGACCTTCAATAACCAAAGAAAAGTTGTGATTCCATGAAAGAGGGATATGAAAACTCATTGAAAACTGAAAATGACTCTTGACTGTTCCTTGAAAAGACACAATTTGGTGTGTAGTGATTGCAACAAGATCGACCAGATGGACCTCACAGAATACAAGAACCCAGATTGGGGCTGTTAATCTGGTCTAATAAGGGAGTCCAGGCTGACAGATATAAACAAGAGTGTCAGAGGTTCTTTTCACTCAGCTAGCTCTTTGGGACCTGTGTCAGTGAGGAGGATACTCCATGTGTAATTAAAGGGTGACTTGCTGATGGGATACTGCCCTCCATTGAGTTATTTCACAGTGAAGAGTGTTTTGTATATTAAAAAAAGTGTGTGTGTGGATTATTGAGACGTTAGTTCATTTGTGTGTACTATCAAAAGGCTCATTGTGTACTGCTGCTTCACACTGAGCTCCTAAATGATATGCCATTACCTTCCACTCTCAGGTGCAGGGCAAGGAGGCAGGACTCACATCCGCTTCAGTGGGAATGGGAGTGAAACCCATCCTGAACCACATGGTGGCCATCTAGCTAATTGACCCAGGCCATTAATATCGGTCATATTTTCTGTAGTTTAGAGTATCAATTGCCTACTATTTATTTTTAGTGAATGTTGTTTTCAGTTTGCTCATTACAGTAAAAGTCTTAAAACTGGAATGTTTTATAAGATTCCTTTTAAATGTTATCAGTCTCGATGGGGATTGTAATGGCTGTAAATTTGAAATAAAAACAGAATATGCAGGAGCTCACCACTGGAACAAAGAGAAAGCATATCAGAAGAGAAAGCTGGCACCAGAAGAGATTTTGAGCAAGGCCTCTGGCATTGTTGGCCTTGATTGGTAAGAGATGGACAGGAGCTACCCAAAGTGAACCGACAGATAATTTTCTCTCCTTGTGTAGCTTCTGGTCTCCCTAAATCTCCTGAGATTAGGTAGTGTGCAACAATTTGAAGCTTGTTTGCAAGAGTACATTCTATGCCCCAGCCCACTGAAACACTTATGCATGGCAGCAAGTCCAATACTAATTAACAACACATATTGAACTGTTTATTTGGATCGGCTTGAAGTGACAACAAATGAATGTTCATCAGGTTTTGAAGACTTAAAGATCAAATCCTCTCAAGAAGCTAAAGCTGACAATCAATTGCATGGCCCATGTACATTGTGTCTGGGCAAACGTGGAGCTGAGGGTGCGTTCAATTGTATTGATCCACCAACAGAGTTTATCTATCCAATTACTTCTATTTAACATTGTACAGGAGGATCGTTTCTACTGCTGACCTTGTAAAATAGATTTTTTTGGTGAGGAATGTTCTGCCTCAAGTACATTAAACAGCCTGAGTGTGACTCTTCTTTGTTCATTAGAGCAATTTGTTGTGCTAATGTAAAAGTTGCCTCAATGATCATTAACTTTTGTATTGCTGATTGGTTCTTTTGAGATGTGTTTTCGTGCAACTAAAAAAGTTCTAAGTTTAAGTTTGTTAAAAATATTTAATAGCCTTAGTTCAGTTGATAATATGCTAAAAAGGTGTGTATTCATCTCCCAGTCCAGAGGCTAGTCCACGTAAAGCAGATTGATATTTCAGTGTACTATGGGGAGAGCACTGTCCTATCGGAGATGTTGTCTTTTCATCTCATCAGAGATGTTAAAATGAGGCCTCATCCATTTTCTGAGGCGGAACTAACAGATGCAGTAGAAATATGCAAAGAGCTCAGTACAGTTCTGCTCCCATGAAATGCGCAACATTGCCCTCTCAATCAGCATCAATAAGACCAATTATCTGGTTATTATCGTGTTGGGCATCTTACCGTGACTAATTGGATGCAACATTTCCTACATCAGTGGCCATGTTTCAAAAACACTACATTTCTAAAGCAAAATGCCTTGAGATGACCTGAGTTTGTGAAAAATATGGTATAAACGTATGCTAGGCTTTACAGGAATGCTACTGCCAGGTGCAGATCTTGGTGGTAGTTGCAAATGTTCAACCGCCAAAGTGGAGAGGGGTTCCATGTGAACAGTAGTTGAACATAAATTTTTTTGAATTCATTATTGGAATGAGGGCATCGCTGGCTAAGCAGCATTTATTGCCCATCCCTAACTGCCGTCTGGACAAATAAGAGTCAACCACATTGTTGTGGGTCTGGAGTCACATGTAGGCCAGACCAGGTAAGGATGATAGTTTCCTTCCCTAAAGGACATCAGTGAACCAGATTGTCAATTGCTGGGAAAACCAATGGATTCATGGTCATTATTAGGCGCTTAATTATAGATTTTTTTTTATTGAATTCAGATTCTGCCATCTGCTGTGGCAGGGTTCAGACCCAGGTTCCCAGAACGTTGTCTGGATCTCTGGATTAACAGTCCTGCGATAAAACCACTAGGCTATCACCACTCCTGAGGTCAGTTAATCCTGAGAGGTAGGCTATTAACTATTTGTAGTAATTGGAACGTTGGTTGGCCCGGTGGATCCTGTTGAGTATGAGATCCCTAATTAGGGCTGCTAACCTGGGCCAATCAGGGAGCCCTGGCTGACAAATGTAAGCAGAGAGTCTCCTCACTCCAGAGACTGGCTGTGGGCTAGCTGATTAGAGTCCTTGTACTGTACTCATGTAAATAGAGGGTGACTTGGTGACAGGATACCAGTCTGCATGCAGTTTTCACATTATTAAACATTAAAACCACTGGCAGTTTATATAGACAGCATTTGCCCTCTCTGTCACTCTCATTTTCCGATTTGCCCAATCCATATCCATTTTGATGATCCTACCCCTATTCCCCACTGGAGAAATTCCCCAGTAGCTTTTTCTTCTTCACTGCTGCAGATTCTTGCTCAGTCACATCCCCTCAGCCACCTTGCCTTCGCAGTTGTCACTGACCTACACTTCGTCAATATCTCCTATTCGGTTCTGCTTCATTATCAGTCTTCACCCCTTCATTGAATCTTCCTCCCTCCCACTGGCCTTCCCTTCATTGACCCCTCCTACATACATCTCTCCCTGCTTGATTCTCCTTGATATTGCTGTGATGCCTTCCCACCCAACAGGCGCTATTCCACCTCCCATCCGCTGGGATTTAACACATCATCTGCAAAAACCTGGCAGAAACATGTCATGGTTCGAGTACTTCATTAATCTGCCCTGTGGGTCATGGTTCCTGATGAGCTCTGTAACAGACAAGTTTTGTTTTGCATTAGACAGCAGAGGATTCTGTAATGAATTGTATAGATCAGGGTCTGATTTGAAGCTCACAAATTGGCATTTGTAATGTATTACAGAGATCAGGTTTACATGAATCGCAAATGAAGTCTATAATCACTTGTAGAGATTAGGGTCAGTTTGAAGCATGCATGGTGTAATTGGGAATCTTTTCAGAGATTGGGTTTTGGCAGCTCTACTGCCTTTGTGATAATTTCGTGTTCTTTTAAATGGGAAACCTCACCAGCTCCCACAGTGGGCAAGCACGACTTTCATGACTTGGCATCCAGATCATGCTAGTCTAGATATGGTGTTGGACCTGTGCTGAGTTAGTTGATCTTAACCAAAACACTGGTGGGAATACATCAATTGACCTATGTGATAGTAGTTAAAGCAATGCAGGTCCCCACCTCTTAGCATGATATAGTGAACCACCACTGTGTGGGCATGAAGGTGGAGAGTTTCCACAAATGCAGTATTGATGGTTTTCCCAGGGAAAAGGTATGGACCATCACTAATAATGAACATAAAGTTCTGAAAAATAAAACCTGGAGAGACAGAAAGCAAAGGTAACTCTTTAAGTCCAATGTGACCTTTCTCAAGAGTTGCAAAGAAGAGTCGTATTGAATTCAAAACATTTGTTCTGTTCCCACAGATGACACCAGACCTGCTGAGTTTGTCCAGCAGTTCAGTTTTTATTTCCGATTTCCAGCATTTGCAATATTTTGCTTTTATTTTCGACAACCATTGGACCCCATTAACCTAGGTGTTGTTTTGCAGTTGCAGTGAAACATCGAAAAAACCTTAATGGGAGGGGGAGCTGTGGTTGTAGGTGAAGACTGACTCACACCTGAGAATAGGCTGCCCAAGGGCGTTTTATGAAGGTGAGATTCTTCCCAAAAGCTTCACCCCCCCCCCCCCCGCCCCCAACCGCAGAACTTGGAAACTGGCATTTCCACCATCACAGCATGGGAGATGTAACAGGACCCCAGCATGCAGCATTCATTCATAATTCATGAGGATAGATTAAAGACGTTGGGAGTGTTTCCTCGTAGGGAAACGGCAGCTGAGAGGAGATCTGATTGAGGCTTTGAAAATTATGAGTGGGTTGGAGAGAGTAGATAGGCAGAACCTCTTCCCGCTTGGAAAAAAAGATCAAAAGGACCCAATGATGTGCAGATGAAGCAAAGGTGACGAAAAGACACTTTTCACACTGCAAGTAGTTGTGGTAAACACTGTCTGAAAATGTGGTGAAGGCGGGTTGAAATGTGGCATTTAAGAGGGCATTGGATGATTATCTGGATAGGAAATGTGTGTGAGATATAGAGGAAAGGCTGGAAATTGGCACCAGGCATAATGGGCTGAATGGCCTCCTGTAATACTTTAGTGACAAAAATCAGCCTTTCTCCCACTCAGACTCCTCAAAGCCACTTGCTAGGAGAGGAAATAAAGCTGGCTGAAGTGGACAGTGAGACTTTTAAAGTAAGTTGTGAGTGCTTGGACAGTAGGTTCAACACATGGCCGTGAATTGAAGCAGACACAGTCATTGAATAAAATGGTCATTGGGCCCACATATCAAATTTTTCATTGTATCCAGCCTGCTGGCAGCAACAGCAGGAAATTCACCTTCCTGCTGGATAATGCCAACATTTGGGAAAACGCAAGGAAGGAATTTATAGTCAGTGCGATTGTAAAGCCACTGTGGCCTGAAGTAATTCCACAGAGACCAGTGTCCCATCACAAAGTCACCCTTTGTTTTGACATCGTAAGTCCTTGACACAGAGCCAGCGCTGAGAGTGAACAGAAGCTCTGAGAGTGAACAGAACCTCTGACACTCCTTTTATATCTGTCAGCCAGGGTTCCCTGATTGGACCAGGTTTACAGCTCTAATTAGGGAATTCATATTCTATGTGGCCCAGCTGATCACAGTTCATCCTGTCAACAGATACTGCCCACATTTTGCTCACGGTAGTGTCCCACCGTCTGCAAACAGCTAGCTGACCTTGTTACAATTGTTGCAGTCCTCCCCCTCTGACATAGGACGTAGCCCGGTTTTTTTTCTGGTAGCTCCTCAGGGGGTACTCTAGCAGAGGGTCAGGTTCCTCTCACTGTCTCTGTCTCTGATACAGGCGGTGTGTAACGCTCAGCAGCTCACCTCTTGCACCCAGAGTGATTCAGAAGAAATTCATTCTCCTGTTCAGGTGGTAAAGATTTTGAGGCGCTGACACCCGCTGTGTCCACCTCAGATTCTGAGGTATCTTGGAACACAATACAGAGAGGGCGAAACCTATGGGTTCTGGAACAGTCAGAAAGAGGCTCGGCGTGTTTTGCTCCCAGACTGGTTGTGAGTTTGCAGCTTTCATATGGTTCACATGCTTGTTCGGGACCATTACACCCACCTGAACTTTATACATCATTGAACCTGACCTCATGCCAACCGTGCTTTTTACCCATGCAGGGACAGTCCTGTGGTTCCTACACCAAACTTCATCCCCTGAAGTAATCTGTCTTTCTCACATAGCAGAGTCCAGTGTCCGGTACTGGTGTTCCTGTTACCATTTCACCACCACAACCCTCCTCCACCACAGCACCGCCCCCCCCCCCCCCCCCAAAACAAAAATTTGGACCAGGTTAACAGCCCCAATCAGGGAACTCATTCTGTGAGGTCCATCTGGCTGACCTTTTCACAATCGTTACATGGCTCTGAAACAATATCTCCACTCATGAACATTACCCTGTCTATTCTTTCCTTAGGCGATGGCTTGGCTGCTGTGCATTTCTAGCACTTGATCATTGCTAAATTCAAATCCCACCCAGGGAATTCAACTGTTAATCCAGTAGTGACAAATTGTTGCTTATCTGTTTGCAGATGGTGGGACACTACTGTGATCAAGATGTGGGCAGTATCTGTTGACAGGATGAACTGCAATTGTATTTTAGAATTAATTGCCTATGAAGAGACACAGTGTGAGGTTGTGAAAGGTACCACTTGAATCCTTCTTTTGCTATTTTGAACATCATCACCAACTCCTGTAATTGCTGACTACCACCATCTTTGCAGTCACACCTACTTGTACATTTGCATTTTGCTGAATCAGCACTTCAATAAATTGTGTACTTAATCTACTTATCAAAATATGCACGAAAGTCTGTAGGGGCCAAGACTCCTTTACATTTAAATAAAGCATTGATCAAGCACCATGCCGATTAATTCCTTCCTACCTCCTTTCCGAAAAAAGACAGTCTTTCTGGATGTGAGTTTGCTCGCTGAGCTGGAAGGTTAGTTTTCAGACGTTTCGTCACCATTCTAGGTAACATCATCAGTGAGCCTCCGACGAAGCGCTGGTGTTATGTCCCGCTTTCTATTTATCTGGTTAGGTTTCCTTGGGATGTCATTTCCTGTTCTTTTTCTCGGGGGATGGTAGATTGGCTCCAAGTCAATGTGTTTGTTGATGGAATTCCGGTTGGAATGCCATGCTTCTAGGAATTCTCGTGCATGTCTCTGTTTGGCTCGTCCGAGGATGGATGTGTTGTCCCAATCAAAGTGGTGTCCTTCCGTATCTGTATGTAAGGATACGAGTGATAGTGGGTCATGTCGTTTTGTGGCTAGTTGATGTTCATGTATCCTGGTGGCTCGCTTTCTGCCAGTTTGTCCAATGTAGTGTTTGTCACAGTTCTTGCAAGGTATTTTGCAGATGACGTTCGTTTTATTTGTTGTCTGTATAGAGTCTTTTAAGTTCATTAGCTGCTGTTTTAGTGTGTTGGTGGGTTTGTGGGCTACCCTGATGCCAAGAGGTCCGAGTAGTCTGGCAGTCATTTCGGAAATGTCTTTGATGTAGGGGAGAGTGGTTATGGTTTCTTGGGCCCGTTTTGTCTGTTTGTTTGGGTTTATTGCTGAGGAATCGGCGGACTGTGTTCATAGGGTACCCATTCTTTTTGAATACGCTGTAGAGGTGATTTTCTTCTGCTGTTCGTAGTTCCTCTGTGCTGCAGTGTGTGGTGGCTCGTTGGAATAATGTTCTAATGCAGCTTCGTTTGTGGGTGTTGGGATGGTTGCTCCTGTAGTTCAGTACTTGGTCCGTATGTGTTGTTTTCCTGTAGACGCTGGTTTGAAGTTCCCCGTTGAATGTTCGTTCTACGGTGACATCTAGGAATGGCAGTTTGCTGTTGTTTTCCTCCTGTTTTGTGAATTTTGATTGGGACAACACATCCATCCGAGGACAAGCCAAACAGAGACATGCACGAGAATTCCTAGAAGCATGGCATTCCAACCGGAACTCCATCAACAAACACATTGATTTGGAGCCAATCTACCGTCCCCTGAGAAAAAGAACAGGAAATGACATCACCAACCCAAGGAAACCTAAACAGATAAATAGAAAGCGGGACATAACACCAGCGCTTCACCGGAGGCTCACTGATGATGTTACCTAGAATGGTGATGAAACATCTGAAAACTAACCTTCCAGCTCAGTGAGCAAACTCACATCCAGAACCTCAACCTGAGCTACAAATCTTCTCAAGACAGTCTTTGGATGAAATAATACTGTGTTAATGGGGAAATTAACATGCTTGAGTGCAGGAATAAGGAGTACAGAAGAGAAAGAGCTGATTTTCTCAGAGGGAACGCAAGAACTCTAACTTAAAACGGTGAACTTGAGAGTTGATTTTAACCCTTAAGAAACCAGGGAGTGAGTGGGTAAAATGACTCTTGGGGCTTACATTTACAGTTTAATTCTGTTCCTGAACCCCCTCCCAACCACACAGAGCTGTGTGCTGGGGGTTGTTCTGAATCTACTCCCAGCCACATGTAGCTGTGAGCTGGGGATCACTTTTTCACAAGGCCCCTATTTCTGCTGTTCTACCCATCCTTACCCTACTCGCCCCAGCCCTGGCTGACTTCACCCTGACAGAAATTTCAGATTTCCTGGGCTTCACAATGCTGACCACTGGTCACTTTGTCTTCCTTTACAGCATTCTCTCTTCATCAAGTGATTGTCATCCTGTATTACAATTGAGTCTCAGACTCCCTATTAGTTCAACAATGGTGTAACAAATGATGCAAAACCATGTTTGGCCTTTTCAGTCAGATTATGAGTTGGCGGGTATGCTTCCATTGTTGATTCCTGGAGCATTTTCAGGAGGAATTGATGGGACTGTGCACACAGTTATAATTTGAAAGGATGAAGATTGGGAAACATGGCATCACACAATCCTAGATAACAAAGTGTAAAGCTGGATGAACGCAGCAGGCCAAACAGCATCATAGGAGCAGGAAATTTGACGTTTCGGGCATAGATCCTTCTTCAGAAATGGGGGAGGGGAAGGGGGTTCTGAAATAAATAGGGGGAGAGGGGGAGGTGGATAGAAGATGGATAGAGGAGAAGATAGGTGGAGAAGAGACAGGTCAAAGAGGCGGGGATGGAGCCAGTAAAGGTGAGTGTAAGTGGAGAGGTATGGAGGAAATAGGCCAGCCCAGGGAGGATGGACAGGTCAAGGAGGCAGGATGAGGTTAGTAGGTAGGAGATGGGGGTGGTGCTTGAGGTGAGAGGAAGAACAGGTTAGGGAGTCGGGGACAAGCTGGGCTGGTTTTGGGATGCGGTGGGGGGAAGGGAGATTTCGAAGTTTGTGAAATCCACATTGATACCATTGGGCTGAAGGGTTCCCAAGCAGAATATGAGTTGCTGTTCCTGCAACCTTTGGGTAGCATCGTTGTGGCACTGCAGGAGGCCCAGGATGGACATACCGTCTGAAGATTGGGAGGGGGAATTGAAGTGGTTCCCGACCAGGAGGTGCAGTTGTTTAGTGTGAACCAAGTGTAGGTGTTCTGCAAAGCGGTCCCCAAGCCTCTGCTTCATTTCCCCGATGTAGAGGAGGCTACAACGGGAACAGCGGATGCAGTACACCACATTGGCAAATGTGCAGGTGAACATCTGCTTGATGTGGAAAGTTTTCTTGGTGCCTGGGATGGGGGTCAGAGGGTAGATGTAGGGGCAGCTGTAGCACTTCCTGCAGTTGCAGGGAAAAGTGCCGGGTGTGGCGGGACTAGAGGGGAGGGTGGAGCGGACAAGGGATTCACGGAGTAGTCTCTTTGGAAAGCAGATAAGGGTGGGGAGGGAAAAATGGCTTGGGTGGTGGGGTCAGATTGTAGATGGCGGAAGTGCGGGTGGATAATGCATTGCATCCGGAGGTTGGTGGGGTGGTACCTGAGGACGAGGGGGATTCTAGACCTCCCCTTACTGAGGACAAATGGTCAGTCCTCAGTAAAGGGCTCACCCTTGTATCCCTCCACCCACACATCAACGAATACCAGTCACGTTGGATATTGAGCAGTTATTCTGCCACATTCGCCTCCGCGCCTACCTTTAATCGTGAGCCTACCCGCCCTCCACTGACCCCATCTCCTGCCTCCAATGCACCCCCTCCTCTTGGACACCACCCCGAGGCCCCTTACTCTCCCGTGACCTCTTCATCTCCAACTGCTGTCGTGACATCAATTGCCTCAACCTCTCCATCCCTGTCACACACTCCAGCCTCTCCCCCGCAGAACATGCAGCCCTCCGCTCCAACCCCAACCTCACCATCAAACCCGCAGACAAGGGAGGCGCAGTGGTAGTATGGCGCACTGACCTCTACATCGCCGAGGCCAAACGCCAACTCTCCGACACCACGTCTTACCGCCCCCTTGATCATGACCCCACCTCCAACCACCAAACCATCATCTCCCAAACCATCCGGGACCTCCCACCCGCAGCCTCCAACCTCATCGTTCCCCAACCCCGCACCACCTGCTTCTATCTCCTTCCCAGAATCCACAAACCTGCCTGCCCTGGTCAACCCATTGCTCCCGCCCCACCGAACTCATCGCCACCTGTCCCAACTACATTTTCTCCCCCTTGGTCCAGGAACTCCCTACCTACATCTGTGACACCATCCACCCCCTCCACCTCCTCCAGAACTTTCAATTTCCTAGTCCCCAACACCTCATCTTTACCATGGACATCCAGTCCCTATACACCTGCATTCCCCATACAGATGGCCTAAAGACCCTCCACTTCTTCCTGTCCTGCGGGCCTGACCATTCCCCCTCCACTGACACCCTCATCCGCTCAGCTGAACTCGTCCTCACCCTCAACAACTTCCCTTTCGATTCCCCTCACTTCCTACAGACAAAGGGGGGGGGGCATGGGTACCCGCATGGGCCCAAGCTATGCCTGCCTCTTTGTAGGTTACGTGGAACAGTCCCTCTTCCGCATCTACACAGGCCCCAAACCCCACCTCTTCCTCCGTTACATTGATGACTGTATCAGTGCTGCCTCGTGCTCCCACGAGGAGCTCGAACAGTTCATCCAATTCATCAACACCTTCCACCCCAACCATATGTTCACCTGAACCATCTCTAATACCTCTCTCTCCTTCCTGGACCTCTCTGTCTCCATCTCTGGCAACCACCTAGAATACACGACCTCCCACCCACCTTCCTGCAAAAATTCCATCCCTTATTCCCAATTCCTTTGCCTCTGTCGAATTTGCTGCCAGGATGAGGCATTCCACTCCTGTACATCTCAGATGTTTTTCAAGGACCACAACTTCACCCCCTTAGTTGGCGAGAATGTCCTTGACAGGGTCTCCCGCATTTTCTGCAACACATCCCTCACACCTCATTCCCGCAATAACAACCAAAACAGAATCCCCCTCATCCTCACATACCACCCCACCAACTTCTGGATCCAATGCATCATCCTCTGACACTTCCGCCATCTGCAATCCGACCCCACCACCAAAGACATTTATCCCGCCCCACCCCGTCTGCTTTCCTGAGGGACCACTCTCTCCGCGACTCCCTTGTCCACTCTACACCTCCACTCCAACCCCACCTCACCTGGCACTTTTCCCTGCAACCGCAGGAAGTGCTACATCTGCCCCCACACCTCCCCCCCACCCCCATCCCAGGCCCCAAGATGACTTTCCATATTAAGCAGATGTTCACCTGCACATCTGCCAATGTGGTATACTGTACCCGGTGTGGCCTCCTCTACTTCGGGGAAACCAAGCGGAGATTTGGGGACCACTTTGCAGAACACCTCCGCTCAGTTCACAATAAACAACTGCACCTCCCGGTCGCGAAACATTTCAACTCCCCCTCCCATTCTTTAGACGACATGTCCATCATGGGCCTCCTGCAGTGCCATAATGATGCCACCCGAAGGTTGCAGGAACAGCAACTCATATTCCGCCTGGGAACCCTGCAGCCCAATGGTATCAATGTGGATTTCACCAACTTCAAAATCTAGCCCCCCCCCCCCACCCCGTACCACATCCCAAATTGCTCTCTGGCGGCTTGTGGCGATGGACAATGGGACACAAAAGCCAACTGTGACTGGAAGGCCATCAACTCAGTGAAGGATGGTCTCGGTCCCATTCAAAACCTGCTGGTCTTCAGTGCGAAGAGTTGTCCTTGGTTGAATGTTGCAGACTGAGGCCCAAGGCAATGCGCTGGGTGATGCAACAAGCCATTGAGCAGCCACTGCAGAAGAACAGAAGTGGGAAGTTACGTTCCAAAGCCTTTCAGCTGTATTGCACCCAGAGTTTTGAAACCGTAGAGCCATGTGTACATCGGGTGGAATGTGTAAGCTGAATGAATGGGTCATCCTAGAGTAAATGAATAATGCTTAAGGAGAAATGTACATAACGAACATCAGGGACATTAAAACTGTATTGAGGTACCTCACTTGTATTGCACTTTCTGTAATTACTTGCTTTGAAATGTTTTGCCCTTGGGGTGTATGCCCGACATGGAATGCATTTTGTAAGTATTAAGAATATTACAATTGAAATAAGGCAGCTAATAGATCACATGGGAATGAAAACAAGTTGAATTTTATTGTACTTTATTTAATTTTCAAGTCCAAATGATTTATAATGTCCTTTTCAAAATGTTATGAATAAAGTACATTTGTGTAAAAGCAAACATGCTGAACACCGATCAGATGTGGAAAGCCTCAACTTAGTATTTAATTAAGCCTCAATGTATGGGAGATGGCACACTGAAATTTCCCAAATAGATGTTTAAAACTGAATAATTAATCACAACAGAGATGTTTAAGAAGATTCCATAAATAAAAAACTACATTTTCAGCGATAGATATTATGCAGAACACTATTTATATAAACTCTGCGCAGTCCAGTTTCTTAATAAAAGAGATTTCCAACTGTAATATTACATGGGAAGGAGATCTTCTCATCGCTGATATTCCCTGGTTGGTGGCGAGTGCGGGTTTAGGACACAGTGCAGTCTATGGTGAAGCAGTGAATGACAGACTGCAAACTTTGGGATTTCCATATTTATCTGCTATGCAGTAATGAACATTGATGGTACACTGTCAAAATTCCTTGCAAAACCCGGACCGCTGTCAATTGGACAATATCCTTAAGCAATCCTAACTTTCCTTTAAAAAGGTGGTTGACTGGCATCCGCGTCAAATATTCCCCGCAGGAATTCTCCCAAGAAAGCAGCCGATTTAAAATAAAAGAGTCATGAAAGGGAGAACAGGACTTTGCATCTTCGCAGATGCTCTGATTAAACTGCTTCATTTATCAGTTCGCATGTCTGCGTTCACTTATCTCCTCAATGCAAGGATGAGAAAGAAATGCTAATCAGTTATTTACTTTATCAGTCATCCTCTTCGATTGCTATGCATGTTGGAGTCCAGACTACTCTGCTTGCGTTCGTGAATGTAAACTACTGAAGGTGGTCACTTGGGGGCGACATGCGTAAGTTGAATGAACGGGGCATCCTAGAGTAAAAGCAGGACAAGTCTGAGAAGCAGTGGGAATACTTTCTGTACGTTGACTTGCAGCCTTTCTCTGTGGCTTACCAAGGATGGTTTGGTTCATTAATGGTCAGTAGTGTACTAATACACAATCATAAAGTGATGACTGGGTAATGGCAGTGATGTACTTGGCTACCAACTTGATGTGATGTGGTGTGATAAGCAAAGGATTCCAGTGTATAATTGCTGGACATAGCAAATTCATAGTCAGAATTTCTATATAGAGGTGGTATTTTAAAATAATCACTTTGGGGATGTTGGTGCCCCTGGTGCATGTTTAGGATGGGAGCCAGGAGGGTTAGTGTCTCTATGATACTAATGAGCTTGTCCTCTTGGCAGTATGTACAGTCAGGGAGAGGGGCATACTGGAAAGATAACCTTTGTGAGCTGACACAGTGGATGTTGTAGATCATCCATTCTGTAGTCAGCATAGATTGAAACCGGAGTAGGTCAATTCTGCTGTTAACATAGCAACCTTTGCTCAATGATGAGGAACAGGCCACGAGGCTGTACTTCTAGCTAGATAATTAGTGACTCAGGCCATGGGGAAGCTGAACAGAGCTTAAGAAAACTAATTGAACCAATGAATCATCAGAGGGGAAGGTTTGAAAATGGATTTTGTGGGGGCATCTGGCAAGGTTTCGAAATATTAACAAACTGCCTTTGTTGGTCATGACTTCATTGGAATCTTTTTGATGACGTTAGGCTTGTAGAATGTTTTCGGCAGACTGTCCTGATAATGAATCTTCAGATACTTTATTGTTGACAATTGCATAGGATTTTCCAAACTATATTATTTCAGACCTTCAATGAAACACTCACGTATTATGCATCTCCAAAGTCAATATAGATTTTATTGTGAATACACAGCCCTACATTTGCCCCAATTCCTGAAACAAAACTGTAGCAAAATAAAGTTAGCCCAACGTTTTTCTACTGAAACTATGTCATGTGCTTCTACAGGACACTTGAGATTCTGAGATACCTCGTTTCCTGACAATCTCCTGCACACATTGTCTCCCATAGCATCACCAGACCAAATCAATGTGCTTGTAGACTTGGCTGCTGAGATACAAGGGTATTCTTAACAGCAACCCATTATTGTGCAAAGGTTACAACTACATTGCATTGAACAGAAGATTAATGGAGTAGATTTTGCAGTCAGTGGTAAAGCAATCACATTTGCTGCTGACCTCAAAAACTGCCTGCAAATATGCAGCAATCTGTTTGGCATGGATTTCCCCTATAAACATGGTCGTTAAAATTTGTGCCAAGTCAAGGGGATCTTCAGGCATCTAGCAATGGTGAGATCAATAAACAGGCGAATGACTACATTAAATTATTCTTACAGACATCAAATCAGGAAGTTAATATCACCAAATTATTAATTTTGTGTTTAATTTTTCAGGTAGCAAGATAAATGATTATAACTCATGTTACAGGACTAGTAATCCAGATGCTCAGACTAGTGCTTGAAAGACATGTTCAAAATCCACCATGGTAGCTGGGGCATTTAAATATAATTAATTAATAAATCTGAAATAAGATTCTCGGCTCATTGAAATAATCATGAAGCTGACGGATTGTCGCTAAGAAAATAAAATCCAGTTCACCAATATCCTTTCTTGAAGGAAATCTGATGTCTAATCTGGGCTACATGTGACTCCAGACTCATACCAGTGTTAGTGACTTTTGTAAGCTCTCTGAGATGGTCTAGTAGTGAGCCACTCAATTGTAAGTGAGTCATCAGCCATCTGTTCAAGAGCAACTAGGAGAAGGATTAATACTCACGTCCCAAGGATAAATATAAATATTAAATTAAAATAGAAGCTGAAATAACGATAAACTTTAAATGTTTTAAGAAAATTTGTAATTTGAGATCATTATTGAGAAATGTGATATTCTACAAAATTAAAATTCACTTTTCGAGTCCAGTGAGGTACTAACTATGAAATTATTATAAGATAATAAAATGTGAGGCTGGATGAACACAGCAGGCCAAGCAGCATCTCAGGAGCACAAAAGCTGACGTTTCGGGCCTAGACCCTTCATCAGAGAGGGGGATGGGGGGAGGGAACTGGAATAAATAGGGAGAGAGGGGGAGGCGGACCGAAGATGGAGAGTAAAGAAGATAGGTGGAGAGGGTGTAGGTGGGGAGGTAGGGAGGGGATAGGTCAGTCCAGGGAAGACGGACAGGTCAAGGAGGTGGGATGAGGTTAGTAGGTAGCTGGGGGTGCGGCTTGGGGTGGGAGGAAGGGATGGGTGAGAGGAAGAACCGGTTAGGGAGGCAGAGACAGGTTGGACTGGTTTTGGGATGCAGTGGGTGGGGGGGAAGAGCTGGGCTGGTTGTGTGGTGCAGTGGGGGGAGGGGATGAACTGGGCTGGTTTAGGGATGCAGTGGGGGAAGGGGAGATTTTGAAACTGGTGAAGTCCACATTGATACCATATGGCTGCAGGGTTCCCAGGCGGAATATGAGTTGCTGTTCCTGCAACCTTCGGGTGGCATCATTGTGGCAGTGCAGGAGGCCCATGATGGACATGTCATCAAGAGAATGGGAGGGGGAGTGGAAATGGTTTGCGACTGGGAGGTGCAGTTGTTTGTTGCGAACTGAGCGGAGGTGTTCTGCTTGGGGACCGCTTTGCAGAACACCTCCGCTCAGTTCGCAACAAACAACTGCACCTCCCAGTCGCAAACCATTTCCACTCCCCCTCCCATTCTCTTGATGACATGTCCATCATGGGCCTCCTGCACTGCCACAATGATGCCACCCGAAGGTTGCAGGAACAGCAACTCATATTCCGCCTGGGAACCCTGCAGCCATATGGTATCAATGTGGACTTCACCAGTTTCAAAATCTCCCCTTCCCCCACTGCATCCCTAAACCAGCCCAGTTCATCCCCTCCCCCCACTGCACCACACAACCAGCCCAGCTCTTCCCCCCCACCCACTGCATCCCAAAACCAGTCCAACCTGTCTCTGCCTCCCTAACCGGTTCTTCCTCTCACCCATCCCTTCCTCCCACCCCAAGCCGCACCCCCAGCTACCTACTAACCTCATCCCACCTCCTTGACCTGTCCGTCTTCCCTGGACTGACCTATCCCCTCCCTACCTCCCCACCTACACCCTCTCCACCTATCTTCTTTACTCTCCATCTTCGGTCCGCCTCCCCCTCTCTCCCTATTTATTCCAGTTCCCTCCCCCCATCCCCCTCTCTGATGAAGGGTCTAGGCCCGAAACGTCAGCTTTTGTGCTCCTGAGATGCTGCTTGGCCTGCTGTGTTCATCCAGCCTCACATTTTATTATCTTGGAATCTCCAGCATCTGCAGTTCCCATTATCTATGAAATTATTATGTTGTTATAACCCAATTACGCATTTTTCAATGTGATGTAACTTCTGCAAAGGCTTTTACAGATAGTGTAACAATGATGGGTTTTCATCCATTCACTGATTCTTAGCAATTGCAATATTGATACAAAACACAACAGTGTACCTCCAGAGGAAAAGAAGAATCAACGGCAGCAAAGTCTGGATTTCTGTGTTATTCTGCATGTATGTGGACTCCAGAAGTCACTGTTAGTTTCAGCAGAGTAATAATGGCAAAATGCTGCTAAATTTTACTCTAACTACAATTGTAACATGCCATATGTAAGATGCCGAATGTAACATCTATATGCCCTAACACTTCTTGCCGCAGACTACACCTGATATTTAATTGCCCATCCAAGTCAAATTAATATTGTTATAGTAATGTGGACTATAAGGCACAAGCAGATTGCTGATCTCAATTGTGAAAGATTTTTTAATGAGTATAGATTTAATTTTACTGAAAAATTATCTAATACGTTCTCTTTCAGTAATATTTTCTTCAGTGTCGTCTCCATGATAAAGACATAACGGAATCCAATCAGAAATGTTCTTGTCATTTTGCACTAGCCAGTCATGTTTATTTCATTAGCTTCAGGTGAGATGACACTATTGTCTCTGAACAGTCCTTACCCCCTTTACCACTGTAACTGAGATAAATAATCCCTTTATACTACAGTTTGGTGCAATCTGTGTCCTGGGAAATTTTGGAGCAAAGCAAGATCCCCCCACATCACTGCACAGCCAAGTTTTTTTAAAGGTCAGGTGTGGAAGATGGCATGGCTAGAATAGTCATGTTAGAGAAACCAACAGCTCCTAATGGAAGCAGAGTGAGAGAAACTTAACTGTGTGAATTGGTGGATAACAGCCAATGTTAATGGATAGCCTCTGTCCAGAACTAAAGAAAAAGGAGGCAAGAAAAGGAAGCAGATGAATCAATGAAAGACCAAGTGAAGATACAGAAGGGGTGGGGAGAAATTAGCACCAACCCTCAAGAAAGTTTCTAAATCAGGTTGAGGGTAGGAATCAAAAGTGTCACCAATATGCTGAAAAAAAGCCTAGGAAGGGAACTTGAGTTAGATTGTGAGAATGAGTGTCCTCTCACATCCCACGAAAAGGCAGGTCTCACCAGGACAAGTTCCCATGGCAACACTTTTTGGTGATAATTGGTGTGTCTTGCTCATCCTTCAAGGCCAAAAGTATCATTTTCATTAATGGGAGGTTTCAGAGAGTTGTGACAGTTACAGAGAAGGAGAGCCTATCTCAGAAGTCTCTGCTGTAAATATGACAGCTTAGCCTGGAGGGCTGAGTTCCAGATGAATTGCTCACTGGCTCTAACATGCTTCACTTCAAAGGAGAACAGAGCATTTTTTACTTGCTTGCACCAGCTGCAGTGATCCTGGACCTATTCCCGGGTGATCAACTGTCCTGCATTTTGCATTTCTGAGACTAATATTTTCTGACCCAGACTGAATCACTGATGTTCCTTCTTTGGTCTTAGGGAATCAAAGAATCCCTATAGTGTGAAAACAAGCCATTCAGCCCACTGAGTCCACACCAAATCTTTGAAGAGCACCCCACCCAGACCCAATCCCCTGCCCTGTCCCTGTAACCCTACATTTCCCATGGCTAATAAACCTAACCTGCATATCCCTGGAAACTATGGGCAATTTAGCATTGCCAATCCTGCATATCTTTGGACTGTGGGTGGAAACCAGACTACCCGGAGGAAACCCACGCAGATACAGGGAGAATGTGCAAACTCCACACAGACAGTCCACTGAGGGTGAAGTCGAACTTGAATCCCTGGAGCTGTGAGGCAGTCGCGTTAACCACTGAGCCACTGCGCTGCCCAACTGTGCTGTTTGAATCATTGCCCCGGTGGCCCACTCTCACAATCTTCAACTTCTGTTTAGTTGTGAGGTCTGTCTTTAGTCCAGTGGAGGTTTGATTGTCACGTTCGATGGAGGTCCTGGTATACAGAGCACTTCTTGTCCCGACACTCTGTACTGCAGAGGGATGTGGATTGGGTGTCAGTAACGCATAAGAATGCTACAGTGATCATACCAGCAAGGCCTCGCTGTAATCTTTGGCTTCAATGGGAGAGCTGTTGAACAAACAATAGTGTTCTTCTTGAAGCCAGCTCTGTAAGTATTCAGGCAAAACTCCTGCAAAACTGATCGCAGTGGACTGGGCATGGTGTCTAAGTGGCCGAAAAGTATCTGGCCCATTGGTTTTCTTCAATCTCCAAGAGCTAGCATTCTGGGAGAGTTAAAGGAAGATGCTATAATAGCACTCTGAAGCTCTACAGGAAACATAACAGCATTGATAGAAATTGAGAGCTTGCTGACAATCATTCAAAATGGTGACCACTCGTCTGTCAAGCTGTATCACACGTTGAGTGCAAACACCCTAATGGTGAGGTACAGCGGCAGTAAAGAAGGAAAGGAAAGGAAGCAAATCCTGCTTTCCGGATCTCACTACCTGATGGGACATCCTGACAATGTGCCCAAAGATCTGCAGGTCGAGAGTGATCAGTCTCGTGACACCCCATGGTAGAAACCTATGGTCCCAAGGGTATATCATCCTTAAACTTAATGAAATCCCCTGTTGATCGTCCAGTTGGAGATCATAGTTCCAATGGCAAATCATGGAATGGATCACTACATAGAATTTATCTGCAGCACAGAGGCAAGTCATTCAAACCAAATGTGACACAGCTATGCTGCACACAAGCCTGCATTTGAATATCAGCAAACTGGTATCTAATTGGAACCAATTAACAGATCTCACCTCCACTGTCTCTTCTTCTGATCAACATCTTTGATGTGACCACAGGAGAGCCACAGATTGTCACACATCATTACCTGAATAGCAAGAAAGCAAACATCTGGTAACAATTCAATTTACACTGCTTCCTGATCCAACGGGTAAATGCCTAATGGTCTGTATTTGAAGAACCAGTCCCCCAAGCATTTATTTCTTGGCTCCATGCTTCACTGCTATCAAAACTGTCTCCACCAGGGAGATTTAACAGCAGTTAGTTCTCTGTTTGCTTGCATTTGATGTAATTTTTAATTCAATCGATAGGCTAAGGTGGGGAAAGCTTAGACAGAATTACAGAGACTTAGAGCATTCAGTCCAGCTGGTCTGCATTGGCATTTATGCTGTTCATACTGTCTGGGGGCCCATGTGGTGCACTGGTAGTGTTCCTCCCTCTGAGCTGGCCTGGGTTCAGATTTTGTCTGCACTGAAGCTGTGTAACAACGTCCCATGAATAGATTGATAAGGAAAATTTCAACATGAATTTCACACTTTCATGAATCTTTGGATCAAGCAATCTCTCCTGAATCTCCAGTTGGATATTTGATGACACTTAGATGTGGATTCCTCCATTTACCTGAGTGAGCTGAATTTCTTCATCATTTTAAAGACCTCTATTAGGTCAGCTTCCTCCTTTTTCTAAAGAAAAGGACACAACCTTTCAGTGTCTCTTGAAAGTTGCAAGCTCCCAATTTTGTTATCATCCTTGTAGATCTTCTCCAGGGCCTCAATCTTCTTTCTTATATGATGGAGCTGGGAACAGTGCCCCATATTCTAAGCCCATTAAGTTTTCCTGTTATTTCACCAGAATAGGAGAGAACTCCACTTTGGAGTCTCACCCAAGAATAATACTAGGCAAGGCAGAGACGCCTCAATGCTGCATTGAATGGCCAGCATTACATTCTCACACCCCTAGTGTGCAATTCAAACCACTACATTCGGACCTACAGGCTTCCAACTGAGCTGAGTTATTCTCAATAAAAGCAAATTTTCCTCTTTATTGCCTCTGCTCAGTATGTAAACAAATTTAATATATCAGAGCGCTCATCAGCATCTAGTATTTGCTGCTCTGATACATTGGTCGTCACAATCATAAAGGGGCTCTTAGGATGAAGAAGAAATGAGGTAACAAGGTGTAGAGCTGGATGAACACAGCAGGCCAAGCAGCATCAGTGGAGCAGGAAAGCTGACATTTCAGGCCTAGACCCTTCTTCAGAAAGAAGAAGAAATGGTGGGCTAGTGGATTCCTGCTATGTCCTTGCTGTGTGTGAAGGTAAGTTTATTTTCCACAGTTCTTCCCATTACTGCTTGTGTATGGTTTGCAGTATTTAACATGTGATCGATTACTCTTCTAAATGCCAGTTTCCATCAGTGTGGCAGTGACATGTGTAGATTCACAGTGCTCTGTAAATATGAGCAACACTCTCCACATTTTGCCTCTGAATCTATTTTTTTTATCAGGAGATTGCCCTACTCAAATTTCACACTCCAGTGCATTACTGATGGAATACTACATAGTCAGAGGTGCTATCTTTCCGAGATGTTAAAGTGAGGTCTAGTCTCCCTCTCGGGTAAATATAAACGACGGTGCTGGTTCTGACAAATAATTATCAAGCCAATGTCACTAAAACAGATTGTCTGTGCATTATCATTGTATGTGTAACAGTGGATAAATAACCAGCATATTATCTAAATTACAACAGCAACTGCACTTCAGAAAGACTTCATTGGCTGTAAAGGGCTTAAATTAATGAAATGTGCTATATAAATGTAAGTCTTTTTCTATCTACAGCATAGTCCTTTGTTACTCTTAAATCATGAACATGCACAAGGTGAAGAGGGTCAAAAACACTTTTCCCATCTCCATTTTCCACAAGCCTTGAGAAGTAAATCTTAGCTCGCCCCACTGTGTTCAAATTTACAAGCTACAATGTCTTATTAAACCAGTTAACTGATCCTCCAGCTGTAAATCCATTTCGATTCTTCAGTATTTTGCTTGATAAGTGAGTGGCAGCTTGCCATTCTGACATCTTTGCCATTTTCCCAGCCTGTGGGAAAAGAAGGAGTAATATGAGGCACTGAAGGACACGGGAAAGTATTCCCGATACCTCCAGTAACTCCAGACCAGGCACAAAACAACAATTTCTAAGCAGCAGATTTCATCACAGGAGGTGACTATTCAGTCCATCATTTCTGTACCACGAGTAACTCCGTAGAGTCCTCCAGGACAGACCCTTTGATCCAACCAGTCCATGCTGAACATAATTCCAAACTAAACTAATCCCAACTGCCTGCCCTGACCCATATCCCTCCAAACCCTTCCTATTCATGTTCTTATCCAAATGTCTTTTAAATGTTACAGTTGTACCCACATACACCACTTCCTCAGGAAGTTCATTCCACATGCGAACCACATTCTGTGTAAAACATTTTCCTGTCATGTCTTTTTTAAATCTCTGTCCTCTCACCTTAAAAATGTGCCCCCTTGTCTTGAAATAACCCATCTTAGGGAAAAGAGAACTACCATTAACTCTACCTGTATCCCTCATGATTTTATAAATTATAAGGACTCCTCTCAACCTCCTGTGTTCCAGTGGAAAAGTCCCAGCCTATCCAGCCTCTCTTCATAACTCAAACCTTCCATACGCGGCAACATCCTGGTAAATCTCTTCTGATACTGTAACTATTGGTATGATCAGAATTCTCTGCTCCTTTAATATTTTCCTTCTTAACGTGTTTGACCAGCAGCTTTTTAATTACATGTGGGTTCAAAAGCCACTTTTGAAATTAATTCCATTCTTTAATAATTTCTCATTTTCCTGTCTTCTTTCTAAACTTCCTACATATCATCAGTATTCAACAATATTGATGCCCCATTATTGCTGATTTATTGCTCAGTACAAATCACATTTTGCCTGACCTTTCACAATCTTGAACTCTTCATTTCTACCTCACTTAATCATCACTGCCTTGGTGTACAGTCCTCAACTTTCAAGTCCCTTCTTATTAGGTAAAGGCACTATTGTCCCAGAGGGATATCCTCTTGTTAGAAAGAGAGACAACTGGTAATGGTGGCAAGGGGAGAGATTGAGAAATTAAGTTCTTCATGGTAAGCTCGTGGTAAGATTTTACCAGTTTCAAAATCTCCCCACAGCCGGCCTCATCCCATGACCAACCCTCCCTCTCATCCCCACCTCCTTGAGCTGACACAACCTTCTCTCCCACCTATCTGCCCACCCCCACCTCACTGACCAGCCCCCACCACTGCCTACCTGCACTCACCTATCACTTTCCCATCTATCTTCCCCAACCTGACCCCTCCTCTATTTACTTCGGAGCTCACTCCCCATTTCTGGAGGGTCCTGACCTGAAACGTTAACTTTCCTGCTTCTCTGATGCTGCCTGGCCTGCTGTGTTCCTCCAGCTCCACACTGTGTTATCTCTGACTCCAGCATCGGCAGTTCATGCTATCTTGAAGTCACATTGAAGTTTTTCCCCTAATGTATGTCTGAGTTACTGAGGTAGTTCATCATGGATCTGTTTTATTGAAGGGTTACTGGACCTGAAATGTTAACTAATTTCTCTCCACCAATGCTGCTGGTCCCGCTGAGTTTTCCCAGCAATTTCTGATTTTGCTTTATTGAATGCTTTTTTGATTTTTAATTTGATTTGATTTATTATTGTCACATGTTCATACAGTGAAAAGTTTTGTTTTGCATGCAGTACAGACAGATCATACCAAACAAAGGACATTAGAGTAACAGAACGGAGTGAAGAGCACAATGTTACAGCTACACAAAGGTGTACAAAGAGTGAGATCTACATTAGATTTGAAATTTGAGAGGTCCATTCAGAAATCTAATAACAGCAGGGAAGAAGCTATTCTTCAATCTGTTGGCATATCTGCTCATACTTCTGTATCTTCTGCCCAACGGAAGAGGTTAGAAGAGATTATCCAGTTCTGAGGAAGGGTCACTGGACCTGAAACGATAACTCTGTTTTTTCCCTTCATAGATGCCGCCAGACCTGCTGAGCTTTTCCAGCAACTTTATTTTTGTTGTCGTTGTGTGGAAGAGATTATAACTGGATCACAATACTGTTTCACATAACGCTGTTTTGAGTTTACGAAATTGCTGATCTTTCAACTTCAAAAAAAATTAAATACAGCCTGCATGGGGTAAAGGACCCAGCTCTTTCTCATATTTTCTCATCAACCTGTGAATCAGGTGGGATTTGAAGTTGGATCACCTGGTCTAGAGGCATGTGCACTACCAATGCACCACAAGACCCCTGAAAAATCTTCTTTATTTCTAAGTTTTCAGTCAACTTATTCAGATAAGTTATGACACAGCTCTGGAGCAGGTAGGACTTGAACCTGGCTCTCCCATTGCAGGGATGGAGATATTACCATTGCACACCAGAACCTTCAAAATTTTCTCTATTTCGGTCCCATTAGTAAAACACTTAAGCTATTTTTTTTATTAAAAGCCTCGGCAATATATGTACAGAAAATAGGAGTCTGAGCAATGTGACCAGAGGCAAGACTTTTGGAAGATTTGGATGACATCTCTGATGAGGACTATCTTGATGTCAAGACCATCTCACTGCATCTTTCATGATTTGCTGAGTGGTGAGGAAATTTCTCATTGGGCAGTGGTGCATTGCCAATTACGGGGGATTATAGTTTGTTAAGCACCTTATCAAGGCCAATCTCATCTCATTCAGATTCAGCTTATCTCACCAAACTTTCTGAACAAGCTGGATGTTGATGACATGGAAGTCAGAGTGGGCACCCAATGAGTTTCAGCTCATCACTTGGACACTGGGCACCAAGGCCATGCTTGATGGATACCAACCACATACAACCCATGCATGGACATTGGCATCCAAAATGTGCTAGCCAGTAAGAACCCTAATGGCACATCTCTGATTCACTTAAATACTTTTTTGCACCTCAGTACTGCACCTTGGGCTGTAATGCTGTAGCTCAGAGACAGGCACCCAGCTCAGCGACTTAGGGACGGTCACCAGACCCGAAACATTAACTCTGATTTTTTTCTTCACAGAAGCTACCAGACTTTGCTGAGCTTTTCAAGCAACTCTTGTTTTCGTTCTGGCTCAGGGACTTCTTTGTCATAACATTCGCTCGCTCAGTGACTCCCTGGATACTCACAACATCCCTGCCTTGCCTTATTGCACTCTGCCCCCTTACCTGGAGATGCCAGGCTCATATTATTCCTGTCACCCTGCTGCTGGGCGCCAATACAAAGCCAGGAAGCAGACCAATCACCACTGGCACTCACCTATCACCATCCCCATCACCATCTACTTTCCCCAGCCCCACCCCTCCTCTCTATTCATTTTGGAGCTCCCTTTCCTCTCCCCATTTTTGAAGAAGGGTCCTGGCCTGAAACGTCAACTTTCCTACTCCGCTGATGCTGCCTGGCCTGCTCAGTCAAGCCAAGGAAGATAGCCTTCAATCAGGGATGGTCCTGACACAAGAAGTCAAGGGTAGCCTTGGCTTGGGCATGATCAGTTAGACCCTCCAAGTGGTCATTCAAGACACTCTCCTCAAAAGGGGTGAGGAACTGAATGCTGAGTTGCTCCTCGCCCATCATGACACTTTCTGCCCTATTTTGGGCTGATTTCCTTCTGGAATGAGGTAGCTGTAGAGATTATGAGAAATGAAAGTGGATGGCACAACTGTTACCATTGGCGTGCGTGCGGCGACGTCCCGAGTGAGCGAGTAGGCAGCACAGAAGGTTAGTAGTGTTGGAGCTTGTAGTGGGGATAGCGAGTGAGGGAGACATTGCAGGGGACAGTTTAAGTGGTAGAGCACGAGCCTTGGTGGGGGATGGGCACAGTAGCAGAGATGGAGCAAGTGTGAGGTATTGGAGAAAAGATGGTGGTACTTACACTGGCAGAAACAGACAATGACCTTCTTCCCACTGTGCTGGGCATCCTCCAGATGGCTGAGACTGCAGTGACCAGGTTGGGGGGAGTGGGGTGCAAAGGGGTAGTTTGGACAAACTCAGACCAGTTGGCATTGGCCTGGGGTCATGGCCTCCTCTGCTGGTCCTGGGATGATGAATGTCCTGTGGCAGCACCACTCTGTCCAGCAAATGTTCCCGATCCTTCAGAAGGCACAGCAGAACTACCCCTTGTTTGCTGTGTACGGGGCTAATATCAGGAACAGTGCGGGGAGGCTCTGGTCTTACCGGGTTTGTACGGTGGTATGACGACTTTTAAAGATGGTTTTGGCAAAAGGGATACCAGTCTCACGACAGATATTCAATGTGTGGCGAATTCTGGGAACAGCTAATGGTAAGATGGCACTAGAATAGGATACGAAGGACTCCGTAAGGGTGGGGCAGGCAGGTAATGCAGTGAGTTTGGTAATAAATGGCAAGAGAACTCGCCAGGGCTCGCAGTGAGAATTCCTGAAAAAAATCTTAACATGGTTTGCACTTGGCCAAAAAAACTGCAAGATTCAGTCCAATATCTCTAACTGTGTAAAATACAAGAGGTAGAATGTTGGTGAGTACGTGTGTACATGAAGTTTCATCCTATGAAAATGTCTGAAGGTGCTTCACAGATATTCATTCTTTTATTGAAGTGCAGTTAACTATTGAATGAGAGGAATGATCATTGAATAGAGATGAAATTACTAATTAATCTGGAAACCAGGGGGTCGGGCAGAATGCCAGCCCAGTCAGGCACCACATTATTATTGATGCTTCAGACTGATTTTCATCAGTCAGGCTTGCAATGTTGACCTGTACTGGCTGCATGAAGGGCACAAAACTGAACTTTACCTCAAGACAGTTGGTATCTCTGAGGAATGCCTTCTGGCTGCAGACAAAGGAGAGGTTGCTCAGGAAAATAAGGCTGTCATGATTACAGCAGATTCACTAGTTCCTTGGTGTCATGTGAGGAGATCTTAAACAGATGGTGGGAGATCCTATTCTCGCCAATGGAAAAAAGGATGCAAGGGAGATGAATGCCAGCAAACAAGATCCTAGGGCACTTTTCTTATTCCTTTATGGGATATGTGCATCACTGGCTGGGCTCCCATTCACTGACAGTC
Source organism: Stegostoma tigrinum (assembly GCF_030684315.1). Taxonomy (NCBI): domain Eukaryota; kingdom Metazoa; phylum Chordata; class Chondrichthyes; order Orectolobiformes; family Stegostomatidae; genus Stegostoma; species Stegostoma tigrinum. Next base: position 83,084,085 of record NC_081362.1, on the reverse strand, counting down.
CCTAGTTGTCATTGGAGAAGGTGGTGGTGAGCTGCCTTTTAGAACTGCTGCAGCTCCTTTGGTTCGGATAAACCCACAATGCTCTTGGGTAGGGAGTTTCAGGATTTTGACCAGCATCAATGAAGGAACCAACTGAGGATTATACGTGGCTTGGAGGTGAACTTGCAGGTAGTGGTGTTCTCCTGCAGCTACTGCCCTTGTCCTTCTAGATTGGAGAGGTTCTGGGTTCTGAAGGTGTTGTCAAAGCAGCTTTTGTGGGTTGCTGTTGGATGGAATGTTCTCTTATGCTCTACCCATAACACCAGCCAAATTACTCAAAATATCCTCTCCAAGTCACTTGTCTATGGTCAATGCACACTTCATTTCCTTGTCCTCTAATCCAAACACCTTTTGAATTTCGGGGCCTTTAATGTATTTCTGGTTGAGGTGAGAACGTTGGGCAGGCAATCTCTCTGGTCTTCAATGCTCATCTCAAGAGACAGACTAGAGAAAGCAAAATACTGCGAAATGAACTGGATAGCTGAAAACAGAAGCAGAAAATTCTGGAAATGCTCAGATCAGCCAGCATCTGTAGGAAGAGAAGTAGAGTTAACATTCTAGGTCTGTGACATTAACTGAACACTGTGTTTCTTGTAGGAATGTCTACCATGAACAGCTAGCACGCTTTTCTCTGACAGGATTTCCAGTTGTCTCTTCCACCTTGCTCACCCTCATTGCTCCCTCCTTCGTGTGTCTGGTCAGGTATCTACCAAACCACTTTTCCCTGCTACGTTAGCAACCGTCTCCAGCTCCAACATATTCTCTGTGGATTCTGATTGTGATTCAAATCCTTAGATCTACCCAACATTACAGAAGTGGGTCTTGACCAAAGGCCACAGATCTGACCTGTTAACTGTTCACATCTCCACTGATGCTGAGTGCTTCCATCAACTTTAATTCAGGCAGAAGAGATGTCCGGATTGATGTTTCATCTGAAGGAAAGAAGCAAAAGTCATTTTGCTCAGCTCCACAGTCCCTTTTGTGAAAGATTGTCTGTCTGGTCGACTGTCAGATGAGCCCAACACTATTTGATAAATGCAACCTTTTGCTCAGGTCGCTGCATTTGCCTTTACATTCCCAATGTAAATTCAGGCTTGGCCAGGATCATAACAATAAACAGGGAGAGTGGGTTTAACGATGTTTATTGTGCTGTCAAGAGCGAATTTACAAGAAAATGCCTTACATTTAAAAAAAAGTAAACAAGCAAACTGCGGAACTGCAGTGCACTCCAAGTGCCACATACGCATCTATTTTAGAAATATGTTGCATTATCTTACATTAGCACAACAGTAACCAAAGTACAAGAGTGTAATGGATACAGTACGTAGTGGACAGCAATCTTTCTTCCCCTCATATTTTTTTAAAAAAGCATCTTACCCCATATGTCCTGCATCCTGTTAGTTCTTTTTTATTAATGTCATCTTCAAAATTCAACCACAGTCACAAAAATAAGAACAAGTAGTGAAATAATACCTGTTAAAAAAATTCTCAACACAATTCTTTTGGTTGGGAAAGGAATAAACGATTGGGCTTGATCATACAAGAAGAATTCCATTCCCATATACAAGTGGGGAGAGTCGGGAACGGGATGGCAGGGGAGAAAGTGGGGGTACAGACAGCGAAGAAAACAAGTTTCAAGAGATAACCATCACTGGGTGGGAACAATGAAACAGTCACGTAGACAGGAAAAAATCTCGACCCTTAATTAAACCAGATCACCTTTCTTTTCCTTCCGTACAAATAGCGCAAAAAAACTGTACATCTTGCGATGTTCTAACTTTTCATTAATCTTCAGATTAATAAATTAGGTCAAACAATAAATTAGACTTTTTTTCAGCTTCAAGTTCAGCAAGCTTCGACCCCAAGTATCTACAACAATACTTGAGAATTCCACTACGAAACACAAGTACAAATGTTTTCACATTAAAGCAAACTGGGAAATGGTTTTTCTCATGAAAGCACTTTAAAAAGGTATTACACAAAAAAGGGCTAATTAGTACAAAAAGTGCCAAGACCTGTCTTTTGTTTTTAATACATTTAGTAAGTTATAACCACTAATAGGCATACTACAAAAAAAAGTCCAGCTTATCAATGCAAACATTCCAGTAGTTCTTTTATTAGTAACTTTTCAGTACCAGGAACCATGTCATTTACTTTGTATCTCTCTCTCTCCCTCAAAGTCTGTTGGTGATGCCTTTCAATGCCATCTGGAGAGCTTCACAATTACCCATAATACATACTTAAATGGAGCAAATAAATCACTTTCACTCAACAACCTGCATTTGCATAGCACCTTTATGACAGGGCAAAATAAAAGTAGCGCTGTTGGTGCTTCATAGGAAATTAGTTGGACAATAATTGAAAGGAAGGGAGTTTGAAAAGGGCGATTAAATGTTTTGTCAAAGAGGTAGGTTTCAAGGAGTGCATTGGGGAGAGAAGACAGATGGCGTGGGTAACGTAGCGGAACGCACAGCCACCAATTCTGGGGATAATGGATGGAGTGGGGTTGGCGGGGGTGGGGGGGTGGGGGAGTGCATCGAGGTCAGAGTTGGAGGAACGCAAACTCTGATGGGTCACATTGCAGTTTAGGCTCCCTGGACCTCACTTCCACTTTTTGGCCCTTTAACTAGTGTGTGGGAGAGGAGGAGGGTGAGGGGTGGGGTAGTCTTCCCCCCAATCCACCCCCACCTCCAGGTTCAAGCTCCACTGCATTGACCAACATCTCTGTTCACTGGCGATGCCAAGCAGGAGTGTTGAGCACCCGTGGGTGCTATAGGAAGGGCAGGAGGTGACAAGTCAGCGATGGATCTGAATATACAAGTAGCTGTGGGATTACTCTTGGACCAGCAAGCTGACAGGTCCCAGCGAGGGGTCGAGCGGTGGGAGAGGAAGGAGGTCTCTGATAGACACAGGGCACATTGACACAAGCTCTACAATTCTACCAGCTAGCAGTGTGCAGGATTTAATCTGCCAGTCTACAGGTCTCTCCTGCCAGCCATTATGTAAAGAGCTGGCCAGGGGTTAAGGGAAGACCAGGCCTTATATGTGGCATTAAATGCCCACTTAAGAGCTTCGATTGGCACAATGATGGGCGACACACTCAGTCCACCCCCATTCCTGCTGTTCCCTGAAATTTTGTTTGGGGCAGGGTTGGATAGACAGGCAGCAGCTCACCCTCTCCTGGCTCCACCTGCTCTACTGTCTTATCGGTGAGTGGCCTGTAGCATTCAGCCCCTTGGAGCTAGGTCGGGGTGGAAGACCGGGGTGACCACACTTACTTGGACCTCTCAGTGGAAAGGGAAGTTCAAGATGGGGTGGCAGCTATCAAAGACGCTAGGGGTGGGGGAGTTCAAGGAAATGTTTTTCAGGGAAGGGACCCCCGCAAGTGGGTTAGCAATCCTGAAGAGAGGGAACCACATACAATGCTTGCTGATGCGAATGTAAGTAAAGGAAGCTGTTCTGTAAGAACTAGATTGAGAGAGCAGGTGGTTGCTCTCAGGGACAAGGTGGGCTCAGAGGTGGCATAATGAGAACTAAAAGAAAAAATTGGAAGATATGAGTTCAAGGCAAGGGCAGTGTGGAGTAGAGGGTTAACTATACCTTTACTCTAAGAACAACTCCTGAGCATGTGCATAAGGAGTTAAGTGGTTTAGATCACATGGAACTGAGACTTGAGTGTGCAGGGTTCCAGAAGATGACCTGTTTTACCATCCCTTGTATACAGAGTTATGTCTAACTGAGCGTGTTGTTGTTCGCTCACCTGAGACAGGCTTCATCGTGCTTCAGGTGGAGGCATTGGGGGAGCAGGGTGTGGTGTTCTTCAGCTTAATGGACAGACGAAGGGGGACAATGCAGCAGACACAACTCAATAAATGGGCTCCAATTTCCTGACAAAGTCCATGAGCTCTTTTGTGCTTGTTGGAGGTGGGTTTGAAGTGGCTTAAGACAGGCCAATAGTTCATGGAGGAAATAATCCAAAGTTCCCTTTGGACGGAAATGTGAATTGTGGAGCTGGGATCGTTTTGACAACAAAGAGCCGGGTCAATTATACTTTGTGCAGTTCAGTCAGATCCAGTGATTAATACCGAAACTGCACAAGGGATAAATGGGTGGAAGCCTGTGCCTGTTGCATTTGAGGGAGTGATGACAGACACCATCGCAGAGAGGGAAAAAAAGGGAGGATTTCACTCAGCATCAAAAGCAGGGGGAGTACAATTTAAATAACACGTGTGAATGGAGGCCTCAAGGCTGAACTGTTGGGGCTAGAGGTTTTATTGAGGCAGGGGTGGGACAGAAATGTGATTGATGGGGATATTAGTTCAGACAGTGGTGGGGGGAAAGAAGGCATTGAAATCATCAGGGTTGGCTGGTGAGAAACCCACTTTGTCTCTTCCGGCCCACAGAATCACATCCTAATCAGGCAGTGGCAAGGCTACCCAGTGGGCTTTCCCCTGGAATCAAGACCCTGGGGTATGGAAGGATTCGGATATGCTACCTGCCTAATTAAGTGTCACCTCCACCCTTCTCCCGGGGTAAGGGGGAGAAGATTTTGTGTACGAAGTGCAGATATCCTTGCCTCTGGGAACACATAAAACAACAGCACGATGTAACAGAATGAGGGCCTTTGTTGGCCACTGTTTGGAACTTGAGGGTCTCAAGAGACCCGAAGGTGGCTTGGCTGTCTGATACCGTCCCTAACTGCTGTAATGTGGGAGACAGGTCAGGAGGAATGGGCAGGCCAGCTGTCCATCTTACATTCTCCCCTGTACATCACCCCTCCCCTAGCCCTGCCTTCAAATACAGCAGTGAGGGCTGGGAAGGGAGTAAAATCCACCCTTCTGTTTCTCTCCACAAACACTGGCATCACCCCGCAAAGTATCTCCAGCGTCTTCTGTTCTTAGTTCAGGTTTCCAGCAGCACCTGCAGTATTCTGGTCTCCGATGAAAGCTGAGCCTGATCCTGTCCTTGCCCGCAGGTGGGGCGTGAAGGAGCAGGGACATCGGTTAAATCATTCCCTCCTGAACCTGGGAGAGCCATGAGGCCATTCACTGGCTCCCTTACCAACGCCCGAGCCGACAGGGGCACCTTAGAGCATAGCCTGAGAATTCAGACTGGGACCACCTTGTCCTGTGTGCTAAGCTCTGCACCAGGCTCTCCATTTTATTCACTCTGCCACTGGGGAATACAGCTTCTATTATTTTATTTTACAAATAGAGGTCCTGGTGCATTCTGGGAAGAGAAAAACTGCCCGTCAGAACTTCTGCAAGTGGAGGAAAAAAAGACAAACAAATACAAAGCACACTGTTTATAGTAGGAACCAAAGAAAATGCTGCCCAGTGCATAATATCCTTATGGTTAAATTGCAACAGGAATCAAACAACAGACTGACACAATAAGCTGTACAAGCTAATCAATGACATAGTAGCTGGACAAAAGAAAGACTAACTTTTAAACGGGGGAGAAAAAATTCAAGATTGATAAGCATTGGTACTGTATTATGGATAACTGTGAGACCCATTTTGCGATCTTTAAAGCCCTTTGAAGGCTGAAATCAGAAGTAGTGAGAGCAGTGCTGAAGCCATCAGCAAAAAGGCACAAAATCTTAGGTAAAATGAGATGCTCTTTCCTTTTGCGAGTCCTGTGAGCCATCAAGCACTAAAATGGAATGACTGTTAAGCTAATTTTTTTTTAAACTGGATAAAATCTCTCTAGGATATAAATACATTAAACAGGAAAACATAGAAAATTATATATATGTACAAATACTTTTGTTTTAGCATAATATATATTAACATAAATATTCCTATAATGCTAATGTTTCACAAAGCATAATCTCCTTTTTCTGAGCTTCAAAAAAGGTGCTTGAGTAATATATAATTACGAAGCTTCCTATCACGGAAGCAGTCTCTAGTCTGCATACCAGTAAGCACAAAACCCAGTCTTTTTCTCGTTCAATATCGAGCAGGAACTTTGTCCAACAAAGTTTCTTCTATAGTCCACCTTCCGAAACTCTTAGGAAGCCACCAGAGAGGCTGGTGGTTTTCAGGGAAAAGCCTGCTGTGGTTGTCCTCATCTCTGGTAGTATCTTTACATGATCCAGTGCTAATATCATACAAAACAAAAAAAAAGGAAGTTTAGGCCGCAGCCTTGCGCTGTCCTTGCCAACCAACTGGCCATTAAAAAGCAGCACACATATACTTTAAGATGGCCTCAGTCAACCCACCCTTAACATCTGCCATGCTCTTAAAAAACAACAGCAACAAAAACCAAAAACAAATCCATATTATCTTTTCGAGTTTCTACGTGTACAGAAAACATTGTCTTTATGGTAGGCCTGGGACCATGCTGACACACTTTAGATAGTTTGTACTTGTGGCACACTCTAGGACGTTGATGCCAAGGGCTCTTTCTCTCTAGTTTTCGGTGGGTTAGGCTTTGTCATTAATGGGTACAGAGAGTGAGAAAACTTAAGGAGTTTATAGACTTGGTAAGTTGCTGTTTGGTAGTCAACCTGAAAGGATTCTCCTTCCACACAATGTCCTTCTCCTCTCTACAGCTATATATTACATGCAGATAAACCCACAGTAACTTTAACTTTGGTGCTAAAGTGTTCAAGAAAACACTTTGGTCAAATATCACAAGGAAAAGCGGGAATGATTCTTTTTCTCTCTCTGGCACACTGTAGGAGTGAAACGGAGCCCATCCTGTTAAAGTCTCAGAGCTGTACATGAATTCACAAACCCAATACAGTCCATTAAGCAAGTGCACAATTGTAGCTGTTTTTTTTGTGATTTTTTTGTGTATTTTTGTAGCGGTAAAGAAAAAGTCTTTCTGCATAGAGAGGTGTCTCACACCGTTTGATAGAAGCTGTCCACTTGTAAATTGTTTTGCTTTGTGTTTGGCATGCTGTAGAAACCACTGTGTCTGGAATCTGGGTCTGCCATTCTCAGCATCCTCTGGGAGCTGTCCACCTGAACCATGGTTCCTTTCTTACAGTCCACATACACCAGCTGGTTGTTCAGACATGAGGGCTGTTAGAGGGAGAAACAAGACTTAATTGGAGTCATTCCCAAACTCTCAAACATAACGCCAAGTGCACCAATTTGTTTGCGTGGTTACAATTTTCCATCTCTCTGGCTGTTGTTCACATGTACATTCCATCCTGCAGCAATTCCCTATCTTGATCTTGTCCTGATAGTGCTGGGGAATGGCTCTGTGTACACTGCAAAAATATCTGCCCACTTCTGTTCCCAAACAGTAATGTCTGATGCTCCTGGGGGATTGAGTGGTAGTGGTCAAGGTCTTGAAAAATCCTGCCTCTTACCCTGTCCACTTGCACCTTCAACTGGGACCTGGGAATGTGGATGGAGAGCCAACCTGTTCCGAGTCAGGGATCGGGATTCTCTGTTGGCACCTTCAATATTTAAATGGTCCTGGCCGTGAATTAACTGTGTCTTTTAAATGGTACAATGGCTGGCTATGTATAGGTGAAGGGTTCTGGCTTCACCAGCTAAGAATGCCTGTTTGGGTCAGCCCTGCTATTGGACATCCTAACACTGACTGCATTTGTCAGGCTGCCCTTCTGACCAGGTCAGCCTTTGGGCAGTGGAACCAGTTGATTAAACCACATGAACCCTGACCTCTGATCCTTTAGCACATTACTGACACTGGCCCAGCTCTGAGTGGGACTGATAAGTTTAGATTTCATGCCCGGTGCTCACATACTATCCTACTGCTGGAGAGCCAGAGCCAAATTTCAAACCTGCCCTCCATACACACACAAACAATGCTCAGTGGGATTGCTGGACAGCGACAGGAGTACGAACCCAGGTTGTCATTTTGCTGTCCCTATGCCCAGGAACACTAGTGCTGCCCCATTTCAGGTCCATGACCTGAGCGAAGGCTACAATTTGACTCTGGAGTCTTCTTCCGATGTATGTGTCATCAGGGCACGCGGTACACGGCACAGAACAGGAAGTGAGCCAGGCAATTGGCAAGCCCCCGTCTAAAGAAAAAGAGGGGACAGAGAGCAGGAAATGGACTGGCATTCCAATATCATGATCACATTGCCCAGTTCTCTGAATGGACTACTGGCAAGTTTGAAGCTTAGTTTGAGAATGGGACTAACCTCCTGAGCCAAGATGCAATGCTAAAGTAAACCTTGGGGCACAATTTGGCCTGGGCAGAAACAGAGTTCTGTCGGACTGGCTGCCTGTTACGCTCAGTTTCATTGCAGTCAATCACCACAGGCTAGCGAGTGAATAAAATGTTACATTTCAGGCTTTAGATTAATGACTTGCTGTGTTTATCTTTTTCACACAGACCAGTTTATAGCTGTAACAAATACGACTAATATGACATTTTGGAATATGATGACTGCATTATGGCTTTGGTCTCTTACATACATTTTCATCACTTTTGCTACTCTTTAAGAACCAACTTGGTCATATCAAAACCTGATCTCTCTATCTCTCATTCCTATTACTATATATTACCATCTTTTTGACATCTGATCCGCATTTTAACACATGCTGCAGTGGTTCAGTGCCACCTTCCTAAGGCCAGTTAGGGATGGGGTAATAAATGCAATTTTCTTTCCACAAAACACTATCACATGGAATTAACTTGTTTTTTTGTTGCTGTGGATCTCCTACTTGTTCATTCTTTCCCCCTGTTGACTCAGATTTCTTCCCCTTAAGTTGGATGGTTCTATACAGGTAAGTATGAAGGAAGTTTTCGTAGAGTGGCCAATTTAGCAAATGCTACAGTTTATCCAAGCTCTTTTTAAAAATTCATTCATGGGATTTGGGCATCTCTGGTTGGGCCAGCATTTGTTGCCCATTCCTAATTGCCCAGAGGGCAGTTAAGGTCACATTTCTGTGTGGGTCTAGAGTTATAGTTATGCCAGACAAGGGAAGAATGGCAGATTCCTTGCCCTGAAGGACGTTAGTCAACCAGATGGGTTTTTATGACAATTGACAGTGGTTACAAATGCTGACAGTGACCATCCTTAAACTAATATCTAATTAAATCTACTAAATCTAATTAAACCATTTGCCATGATGGAATTCAAATCCATGTCCTCAGAACATTAGCCTAGGTTTGTGGATAGTTAATCTGGTAACGTTACCAACTACACCACCACCTCCCATTGCCTCTTGACAAGGAACCAACTTTTATTGTCAACAACGTGCATTTGAACAGGACCTTAAAGTAGTAACAAGAACAATGTTGCTTCTCAGAGATGGAAGGGATTCCTATCAGCTGCAGAAGAATGGGGAGGTTTGAAAGTGAATCCAAGAGTAAACCAAAGTGGGCAGGACCAAAGAACATTGGCTGGAACAGCAAGCCAGAGGACGTTGGCTAGGATAGGGCTGTTGATGGGCCTAAAGGCAAAGACAAAGGAGATAAGACATTACACTTGGCCTTAAAATGCGGTGGAAGCAGGTTCGATCGTGAACTTCAAGAGGGAACTGGATACATAATTATAAAAAGAAAAAATGCAGGGCTGTGGGAGAGACTGAATGGGGAGTGAGAACAATTTATGTAACTGTTTCAAAAAGCCATTAGAAGCAAAAGTGGAATCAATGACTTCCTGCTCTGCGGTTATGATTCTACGACAGGTGAACAGGAAAGGACAGACAGAGGTGAGGAGGTGGGGTTTCTGTTCCAGTGTGTGGGGTGGGGTCATGAAGGGAAGGAAGAAGGGTATTTGCCATATGGACTACAGGTCTATCGTCTCCATTCCTCACAGTCCAGGCTCATGGCCAGCTCCTGGAGACCACACTAGGTCATGAACAGCTACCTGCCTGCGGGGCAGCTTGTTGAATCAATCTAAGGGCCAATTAAAACTGGTGATCTGAGGGAAACTGAGTGTCCTATTGGCCCTCTCTGCTTCGAGAGCATTAATTGGAAAGTGTCTCCTCAGCCATTCGCTAGCCAGTCCTGAAAAAGTTGCTGCTGAGTGATGTCCCTGACGGTACGGTGTAGAGACTTGCATTTGATTCTGACACTGGGGTCCTGAGGCCAAACAGAAAATGCTGCCCTCAGTGTGAAGAGCATGCCATTCTCATCAGGTACTCATCATGAGGCTGGTGAGGAGAGTGCTGGAGAAATTGATTTTTGGCATGATAGGACAGCAGATAAGGAGCTTGGCTGTAATGGAGGGTAACAGCACAGCGGAGATAGCCTTGGCCATGGTGATGTGAATAAGCAGTTTCTGTTCTAGATGTAATAGAGTTTGAAGCTCATCCCAGGACTGAATAGGATGCTGCAGTCATGTGCTAGCAGACTGAACATAAATGTGGAATTAGGTGAGAGGATGGATAGATGGTTTGGTGGGAAAGGATTTATCTCCTTAATGAACCTTCTAATTAAACAGCAAATTACCTTTAGTTTCAGTAATGCTCACAGGTACCATTTACATTAGTTCTTGTTTATTTTTAAAGATTAACTCTTCCCTCATTAAACTCTCAGATTCTCTTACAGTACATTCTAATGAGTCCTAAACCATGCTCTTAACAAATAGCCAACTTGCAAGATGCCGCATACAGTTTTGTTTTCTGAGAACAGCTGACTCAATCCAATCCCAAAGTTTGAACCTGACACATCCTTGTTGGTAGATTTCAGCGACATGCACCATATTTATAAATGATAAGGCAGCAATTCAGAACTGCAACAATTATGGGGGTTCCTGAGCCAATGCAAATCCAGGAATGCTTCTAATTTGTGACAGCATCCAACTGACACCTTGCAGTAAAACACTGAAATGAAGGGAAATAAAGACTTGCAGTTATATAGCACCCTTCACCGCTATTGGGCACCTCTAGGTGTTTTGCAGTCACCTGAGCAGTCCTGAAGTGCAAACAGTGTCATAGATAAGTGTGCACTCTGTAAACTCCTACAAACAGCTATCTGGTGATGAGCCAGTAATCTGTTTTTTTTGATAAACACTGCCAAAAGATTCAGGATAACACTCCTGCTCTCCCTTGGTAAAACACAATGGGACCTTTGACATCATCCCAAGATGGGGCCTTAGTTTAATATTTGATGTGAAAGGCAGCAGCTCCAACAGTGTGGTACTCCCTGATCAATGCACTGGAGTGTCAGATGGGATCTGTTTCTGCTCTAAATTACAATTACCACATCAGGGTTGAGATGATCCACCATCCGTCTCCTTTTGTATCCAAGAACTAAGAAGCTGCACACATCCTTCCTCTTCTCCCAGCTACTTATTATGAGCTTTCCTTAAATAGTGATTGCCAAGTGCATTCAGGTAATTGCTATTGAAGAGCAATGGAGCTGAATTAACAAGATGCAGTAATTAACCTAGAGTAATTCAGCAACAATCAACTCCTTGAGTTAATTCAGTTCTCTCTCTCAGTGCTCGGCTCAGTAACGCTTTCCAGTCAATTATTTCAAAGTCATCTGTGTGTTCTGTTTAAAGTATAAATATTTCATTAATAAAAAAAATTAACCAGTGGGTGTTAAAGGGGAAGAAAGTAAATGCAGTCTGACAGTTCTTTTCAAATGAATGATCCTTTAAATGTTGGAAGGTACACATAAGAACTTGACTTGGCTCTGAGCGCTTCATTTTGTTTCAAAATCGTGAATAGGTATGTTTATGATAACTTTACACAGCGTATTACTGATTTGGTCCACTTTACTAATCAACACTGTAAGTGCTACTTTCTTAAAGACCTGGCGATGACTTGGCTGAAGACTCAATTTGGAATATGGTGTCACAGGCACATTTATTAAGATATTTCTCATTTGGCAATTAATTCCTACTGGCTTCTTCGTCTTCTGAAAATGCAGGTTTCCCCCACTGGGGTGGGGTTCCACGAGCACCAGTTATCCTGTAGAAGACTTGCCCATTATTTACCTCTGAGCTTTCTCTCTGATCCTGTACGGGCATTTTAGCTGACCCTGATTCCATGCCTACCTTGTGTCAACACATGCGTTAAATTCCTTTTTGCTCTTTGGATGTGAACTTCACTGGCAAAGCCATTTATTTTCCATCCTTAAGTACAGTCATAGAGCTGTTCAGCAGGGTTCAGATCCCTTTGTCCATCTCATCAATGCCGATCAGATATCCTAATTTAATCTTGTCCCTTTTTTTCCTCTTTTATTCATTCCCGGGATGAGGGCGTCGCTGGCCAGGCCAGTGATTAGCGCCCATCCCTAATTGCCCAGAGGGCTCTTATGAGTCAAACACATTGCTGTGAGTCTGGAGCCACATGTAGGCCAGGTAAGGATGGCCGTTTCCTTCCCTAAAGGATGTTAGTGAACCAGATGGATTTTTATGACAATAGACAATGGATTCATGGTCATCATTGGGCTCTTAATTTCAAATATTTATTGAATTCAAATTCCACCAGCTGCCCTGGTGGGATGCAATCCCAGGTTCCCAGAACACTATCAGGGTCTCTGGATTAACAATCCAGTGATAATACCATGAGACCAATTGTCAGCATTTGGCCCATATCCCTCTAAATCCTTCCTATTCATGTAACCTTTGAGACGCCTTTTAAATGCTTAACTGTACCAGCCTCCACCACTTCCTCTGGCAGTTCATTCCGTACACGTCCTCTGTGTGAAAAAGTTGTCCTTTGGTCCCTTTTAAATCTTTCCCCTCTCACCTTAAACCTATGCCCTCCAGTTCTGGACTCTGCTACCCTGGGGAAAAGACCTTGGCTATTCATCCTATCCATACCCCCCATGATTTTTAAAATTTCTACAAGGTCACCTCCAATGCTCTAGGAAAAACAGCCCCAGCCTAATTCGGCCTCACCCTTTGCATACAGCAGTTTGATATGACCTAGTGATAGATTATGAGGGTAGTAAGAGTCAACATGAAGGCTAGGCTCACCAAACCTGGCAGATTCCCTGAGTGGTAACAATGAATCAGATGGGTTTTTAATGACGATATGGTCATTTCATGATCATCCCTCCCCACACACTTTTGCCTTAACCAGTTATATGGGAGCACACTCAGAAAGAAGGACAACATGTACCTTTGTAGGAGCTCTGTAACATGGCACTGGGATCCACTGCTTCTTCTGGTTGACCAGCAGCAGAGCTATGACTAGAACAAGAGCAATCATGATGGGCAGTGCCACCCAAGCCACTGAGTGCATAGCAGAATCTTCACTGTACCGGGGATAGTCTCCCCCTATCGCATTTACACGGAGGTTTTCTATTGGAGGTGAAGAGAAAAGACAAAGTTTAATATTAATAGAGGAAGGGTTTACACTGAGGCAATGGCCATTCTACATGGCAGCCTTTAAGGTGGGTGGGGGCACATACTTTCAGTACCACCAAGATGAATGCTTTTTCATGGGATGCAGGCATTATTGGCAAAGGCAGTACTCCTTACCCATCCCCAAGTACCCTAGACAGGCCATTTAGAGTCAGCCATGCTGCTGCGTGGGTGTGGAGTCGCACATAGGGCGCAGTGAGCCAACAATTAGCAGTGATTACATGATCACCATTGGGTTAGCTTTCACATCCAGACTTTCACTGAATTCAAATTTTACCATCTGCCATGGTGGGACTTGGAAGTACAACCCCAGGACATTGGCTAGGATTGTGGAGTACTAGATCGGTGACGCTACCGCTGGACAACCACAAAACCCCACTACTGCTGAGATAATGGGAACTGCAGATGCTGGAGAATTCCAAGATAATAAAATGTGAGGCTGGATGAACACAGCAGGCCCAGCAGCATCTCAGGAGCACAAAAGCTGACGTTTCGGGCCTAGACCACCCACTACTGCTGAGCTGTTTTGCTGAGAAAGAGCATTCAAACTTGTACACACAAAATGAAATGAGAAGATGCCTGCTCAGTTATGGTTTCTATGTTGCGAAAAATAGTGGAGCTGGTGTCACTGTGATGGTTCAGAAAAGGATGTAGAAGGCTGACTGTAGACCAGGAAATGGTTGCACAGGTGAGAGCTCTTTTCTCCTGAAAAGAACAGAGGGGACAGTTGCAATGTCATTAAGGTGACATTAGATGGGGGAGTTTGACAGCTTTTATTTTTGGGGAAACCAGAACTAGGGATGAAGAATGGAAGATACTCACCAATTAATGTAATTGGGAATTCAGGAGATATTTCTCTACCCAGAGACTGTGGAACTTATTATCTCATGAGACAAAAAATAGAAATGTAAATAAAGGAAATGAATATTTTTTAAAAGAATTCTTTCCTGGGATGTGGGCTTTACTGGCAAAGCCAGCATTTGCTGCCCATCTGTTTGCCCCTGAATTAGGTGTCCTGTTCAGCCACTTCAGAGAGCAGTTAATAGTTAATCACATTTGCTAGTGGTCTGGAGTCACATGTAGGCTAGACCAGGTAATGGCAACAGCTTTCCTTCCCCTACAGGAAATGAGTCAACTGGTTTTTTCCAGCCACAGAGAAAGGATAGTTTCATGGTCAGCATTACCAAAACTACCTTTCAATTTCACATCTTTATTCAACTGAATTTAAACAACAGCAGTAACCACAGTGGGTTTTGAACCAGTGGACCCAGATCATAACCCACCGTGATGAAACCACGATACCACATCCTCCCCCATATGACCAAGGAACAGAAGTTCAACCTCTACAGCCCACACCATCATTCTGATTGGTTATGACTTTTCGGGCTGTAGCCTCAAATTTGCATTCTATATATTTAAGTACATGAGGTAGAAGTGAACAGGATTTGCGGATGAGGTGAAATCAAGTAAAATGACACACGTGAAAATGGTGGGAAATCAGACAGGGTGCACACAATCTGCCGTCACCTTTTACACAGGCCAACCCAAACTGAACAGTCTGGATGGTCTCAAGGGAATGACAGATTTAAGAAATGAATAAGTCATTTATCTGTTGAGCAACAGGAACTATAGAAGGTGGAGAAGCCGGCTATCATGAGAATGTCTGCATTAATCTCTGTAAGGGCTGCTGACTCACGATTTACAAAGTTCATGGCTGTACAATGCTTTGTGTCTTCCATAGGCCTGTCTCCTGGGAACTGCTGATGAACTGTCATTGAATGATAAAGGGCACTGTATTACTGGTTTACTGAGCAGGCCACGA
Source organism: Stegostoma tigrinum (assembly GCF_030684315.1). Taxonomy (NCBI): domain Eukaryota; kingdom Metazoa; phylum Chordata; class Chondrichthyes; order Orectolobiformes; family Stegostomatidae; genus Stegostoma; species Stegostoma tigrinum. Next base: position 83,068,963 of record NC_081362.1, on the reverse strand, counting down.
TTCTGGGATCGTCTCTGACGCTGGTGAATTTTACAGACTATCTCACAAGATGAATAAACCCAGCTTTGCTTCTCAAATAATTACCCACATTAACCATTATCTTATCGAGAACTAAAGCAGATGCTTTAGTTTTCAAAATGTTAGACATAACAGCACAACAATTAATATTTTTCATTCTCAATGGTTAACCCTCTCCTGTGATTGCTGGAGTGTCAATTTCCCCCTTTTGCCTTGCCCTCTCCTCCCAGGAAGGCCACATTTTGAGCAGGAGCCACCAGCGGTGCAGAGGGAGTGGCCTTCGGATTAGGATGGGAGAAAGCCGTTGCTGTTTCTGGCGACTATCCAGCAGCCACTCCTAGCAATGTAAGTGTGTTGTCTGCAGTGCCCCATACAGTCAAACATCCTGTGGGCACACAGAGGCAGGCAACATGACAGGAGGCAGCAATGGCAATACATTAGCCTGCAGCAGGTAGCCCACCGAGGCTCATCAGCAGCCAATCAGCTGCGAATTTCCAGTGGTTAATGTAGACTTATAGACATGACGGGGAGCTGTGCCCTGTGCCCACAGCTCGGTGGGTTACAGGTGGCACAGGCAGACAGTGAGCGGCTAGAGGGCAAATAATTCAATGTGGACAGGGTGGGAGGTGAAAGGGTATTTTCCATTATTGGAGAGACTAAAAATAAGACACAGAGTTTAACACGGTGATGAAGAGGAATTTCTTTTCTCTCATCATTGTGAGTCTTTGGAATGCTTTTCCCTTGAGAGGAACAGTCATTGATTGTTTTTAAGGCTGAGGTAGAAACATTCCTGGTTGGAGTTATAGGTGCCCCAGTCTTACCACCCTTCATTAGAGAGAGAGAGATGACTGGTGGAGGTTTAACCTTAGGGTCACCACACCTCAGGCAAGGGGAGAGATTGAGGAAGAGAATCCTTTATGGTAACCTGAGCCAGTGCAGGAATTGAACCCACATGGCTGGCAACACTGTACACTGCAAGCCAATCAGCCAACTGAGCTAACCAACTAATACAGGAGTTAAAGACTATCAACAGACACCAGGAAGGTGGCATTGGGCTACAATGGACGGGGAGGCCAGAGGGACTGAATGGTTTATTCTACTCCTAGCACCGACTGGCCTGCAGACCTTGACAGGCAAACACTTGAGCAGCATGCACACACAAGTGTACACACACACACACACAAATGCCTTCTTACACACACTCCTTCTCACACACACACACACCCACACACATGTTTTCTCACACACACACACACACACACGCCTTCTTACAGACACACACATGCCTTTTTACACACACACACACATGCACGCCTTCTTACACACAGACACTCACGCACGCCTTCTTACACACTTACACACACGCACGCCTTCTTACACACACGCACGCCTTCTTACACACACGCACGCCTTCTTACACACACGCATGCACACACACACATCCACACACCTTCATGCCTTCTCACACACACACACCCCTTCACACACACCTTCTCACACACACACCTACACACACACACCCACACACACACCTACACCCCCACACACACAGACCCACACACCCCTACACACACAGACCCACACACCCCTACACACACACACACACACACACACACCCCCGACACACACACACCCCCGACACACACACACCCCCGACACACACACACCCCCGACACACACACACCCCCTACACACACACACCCCCTACACACACACACCCCCTACACACACACACCCCCTCACACACGTACACACACACACACACCTTTCACGTACCATCATCCCGAAGGTGTGCGGGTATTTCATTCCCACTTGGTGTTGGCCAGAACGGGGCTTCCACTTCGATCTGACCCCTCTGGTCAAACTTTTCGATGGGTATGTTGGTGGGCTCTGGCATGTACGGGTCTAAACGGAGACAGGAGTTGAGTAAAACAACATGAATGACATCTGTGAATGGCCTCAGCCCTCCTGTAAGCAAACACTTGTACAGCTTGGATATACATTGTTGTGCTCGCCAGGAATAAACCCAGAAATGCTGCCTGGGATGAATACATCTTGATGCTCCAGCATTGTAAAGCAAACACTGATGGAATTTGTAACCAAAATGAAACCATACCCAAACAAAACCATGCAAAGTTAGATTAAACACATTTTCCTCATTGAGATGCTGTAGGGAGATTCTGCAAGTTCTTACAATTAGACTGAAAGTACATGTGCTTTTTGCATTTATGTCACACCTTTAAAATAGTAGAGCATCCCAAGATGTTTCACTATAGCGTTCGCAAACAAAATTTGACAGTGAATGACATTGGGATTAGTGAGAGACTCTTAAAGGAACAGAGAGAAGGGGAAAGATCAAGGAAAGAAATTTCTGAGCTTAGGGCCGAGGTAGTGGAAGAAATGGTTGCCAATGATGAACAAAAAAAAAAGCACCATGAATGTTAACTGGTGGCACTTTTAATATCTCCTCTCCGTAAACTCATGGTGGCCATTCAGGCAAGGTGGTACGTCCGGGGATTAGAAAAGATCCTTCAGAATTTGTCCTACTCTGTTTCTAATTCAGTCAGACAACACGTCAGTCAGAGAGGCAGGACACCAAGTTACAGGATCCAGGCTGTACTGTGTCTGGACTGACAGAGCTCGCCCAAAGAGAGAAAACTTTGAGGGACAGCCACACATTGAGGCAGCATGATGAAAGAAGCATAAACAGCAGGTTGATGAAGAGGGAAGAAACCATGGCAGAGCTCCAAGTCATGAAGTAACTTACCAGTAACAAGATTTTTACTTTGCTTTCAAAGCTTAAGCATCCAATTTGCTTCATTAATAAGGTGAAAACATGCAGAGCAGTGTTAGTAATGGATGGACATATAGAACTATTCTATAATGAAGGCGTCAATCAATTTTAAATAAACACCAGCGTATCCCTTGATGCAGAATTTTCGCAAGGACAACTTATGGATTTGTTACCGAACGTGACAGCACCAAAGTCAGTTTACCATCTGTTACAGAGATAGTAGGAACTGCAGATGCTGGAGAATCTGAGATAACAAGGTGTAGAGCTGGATGAACACAACGGGCCAAGCAGCATCAGAGGAGCAGGAAGGCTGACGTTTCAGGTCGAGATCCTTCTTCAGAAATTCTTTTTGCTTTCTGCTTGGTCTGGTGTGTTCAGCTAGCTTTACACCTTGTTATCTCAGTTTACCATCTGTTGTGCTTAGGGTTGGGAGTGTGGGGTGGGCATTATGTGTGCGAGAGTGAGGGCCTGGAGAGCTGTGCAGCTCTTATTCAGAGACATCGATGGGGTGGCTGGGAACTGCACTGTTGAACTGAGGTCCAGCCAAGGAAGAGGCTACAGCTTAATGGGAGGGTCAGTGAGGAGGATGGGAGGGTGGGGAACAGGTGGGGGCAGGATGTTATTCCAGGAGCAAAGCGTTAATTGATGGGGTAGTATGTGTGTATACAACAGACAGAGTGAGCGTTTTGGGGCTGGGGTTGAGTTTGAGTTAACTGTGTAAAGGATTTGAGGGTTAATTGTGGGTAGAGTGTGTATTGTGGGAAGGACGTTGATGAGGTACAGTTTGTTCTTGGGGAGACTGAGCACTGACCTAGGTGGGAGGTAGAGTGCGTTAGGAGATTGAGGGGAGGAGGGAGGGTGCCATTGGGAGAGGGGTGGGTTAGAGAAGCTGAGAGGGCTTGGGGGAGGACATGGAGGGAAAATAAGCTGTTGACTGGAGTCAGAGATTCAAGGGCAGTGTGTCTTATGGTTTGATTCTGAGAACAGACAGGCTCCGTAAGGAGTCCTCATTAACCGTAAATAAAAGCCAGTAACGTGAGGAAAATAAACAATGTGTGCGCTGAGGGGTTGTGGGGGGGTCTGGATGGGGGGAGTGCAATCTTTATCTGCTCTGGGAAAGATAAAGAAGTGGCAGGAGGATAGAAGATGGATAGAGGCGATAGGTGGAGAAGAGACAGACTGGTCAAAGAGGTGTGGATGGAGAGGTCCCCTGAGGTTTGTCCAGAGGGAGGAGGGCAACTTCTTCAGGGCAGGCATCCCTAGACAGTCTGTGTTTATCCAGCTCTACACCCTATTATCTAAGAAGTGGCAGGCTTCCAAGAAGTGGCAGGCTTCCACTTACCTGGGCACACAGGGCAGCAGCTTCCATCCATGTAGACTGGTTCCAGGCAGGGGAGGGGAGGGCAGCTGACTGTGGAGCAGAGTGTCTGCCCTTGTAGGCAGTAACAGTGTGTACAGCTGTCAATATCCCATCGCTCCTCATCTGCATAGGTTTTCTCATTGAAGTGGCACACAATTTTGCTTGGGATGCTTTCCTCTGTCGAACGCAGGGAAATGGGAAAAGGGAAAATAAAAACAGAGTTGAGTTAGACCATAGGTCAGCAGTTGTTCAGTCATTACCTGCAGTTTGGACATTTTTCAACTCAGTCGATCTGTTTGAAACAGCTGAACAGAGAAACAGCTAATCTGCATCAGGCTAACAATCTGGGTATCACAGTGCAGTGTCTATCTCTTGATCAATGAAACATAGAAACCAGAAGCAGGTGTTGGCCATTCGGCCTTTTGAACCTGCTCCACCATTCAACATGAACACGATCCTCTGTGGTATTCCAGCTTTCTTTCCATACCCCTTAGTTTAAAGATGTATTGAACTCTTAGCGGAGTTCTACTGCAAAGGCTGCTTGTCTGTTGAACAAGCAGCTATTAAGTGATTTAGGACATTTTAACAACCTAAAAATGTACCAGTTTCACTCTGCACCAGTTCCACATACTTTAGGAGTTGCCTGCTTCTCCATCTATTGACTCTTTGTACCCTCTGTCAACTTGCCAGAATGTAGAGTTTAATGCAGCGCTGCACAAGGAGCCTTGGCAATTGAGTTTCCTTGGCCAGACCAGCTTAATCCATTAACAATAGGGTTAATTCAGGGGATGAATGCATCACTGGTAAGGCCCTGGTATTGGGTGCCCAATATTGGAAGTTCTGAGATGATGGTAGTGGGACTTCTTGTTTGAACAGCTCGTGGTGGGTTTGCTACAACTGAATGGCTTCTAGTTAGCAATCAAGAGTTAACCACCTTGCTGTATTGACCAGACTGAGGCTGGTGGGCCTCCTTCCCTTACTAAATCAGATCAATTTTTTATGACAAAGAACAGCTTTCATAGTAACTTCAATTGATCCTGTACAACAAGGAAGGCCTGGACATTGTCTTTGAACACAAGATATTGTGAGAAATGAATGCACTCAGGTGATCTGGGTTTACTTCATGAACCATGAGGGTGGATTCCCCGGCACTGACAGCACTGTCAAAGGAAAGCAGGTCAGTAAAACTCACAAGTGCATTGGGAGTGCTTCTGACTGAGATCAACCAGAGGTACGGTGAAAAGGGAAAAAAAGAAAAGAACCCAGGAAGGTGTTCCTGCAATCTGAAAAATTACAAGTATTGCTGAAGCCAGAGAGTGCTGCCTACGGTTTTTCATCTTGCACTCATTAAGATAAATGCAAGAATGCAAACTTTCAAATGATCACAACACATGAAATATGGGATTCATGCAATTTGGCCTGATGGGTTGAGGCCAAAAATATTCAGTAGCCTCTCGCTTTCTTTTCAGGAATATTCAAATTCTGTACTGTCAAAGTGACTGTTTATAATTTTGGTCCTCATGCCACTGGGCTCTATACCTTGTCACTAGAGGGAGCAAGAGCTCCACAGTGTGAAGAGAGCTGCAGGGTTAAGTGGAGTATGTAAGGGGGCTGGGAAAGGATAAAGTTGTGAGTGACGGTTAGAAGAAGGTACAGTGCGCGGGGATAAAAATTGTCTGAGTCCCAGAAAAGTAGCTGCTCTTATTAAACTGAATGGACTCAGGGCTATTGTCACCTTCACTGAAATACAACAAAAATGAAACAGATCGGGGGTGCGAGGGGATGCAGGCACTAATTCATGCTCCAATGTAATTATTCCAAGATAGGAATTAAACAATCAGTTTAATTTTATCTGCTGGATGAGTGTGAGAAGGACGAATTATTCTGTGCAGTCTGGTGACAAGATACTAATTTCCCACTGCTTTGTTGGAAATATTATTAACAGTTATCCTAACACACAAGTGCCTTTAATGATGTCACAGCACTAATAATCAGTCTATGCTGACAGGAGCTGGTTTCTGTGAGCTTGACTCTGGTGTTCAGGGAGGTGGCTGGTCACGGCTCAGATGCTGTTGTTGGGGCCGTGGGAGGGATGGAGTGATAATGATCAGGAGGGCGATGTTCTCCCCAGCAGCAGGCCAGCAATACCGTGCTGTATCGGGAGAAGCGATCAACATGAGCTCTCTGCTGCTTTCACAGCTTTAGTTGTGCTGGGAGATTTATCGTTCTAGGGAGCAGTTTAGCTCTCATGGCCCAGCTAAGGGTTAACACCACACTATTAAAGGGGTTTAAATCTGGGAAGTGTGGGTTCAGCCCCCGCTTTTGTTCTCCATCTATAGTGTGCTAATTACTAAAGGAAGAGGACATTTCTCTGAGTTTGTCCATAGGGCAGACACAGCAATTGGAGGCACCTAGGACCTCTTTGTTAATGTATGCCATTATCTTCCCTCGTTAGCTGTGTTAGCAGAGGCGTCTTGAGACATTCAGGAGAACAAAGACTTTGCCAGAATCTTTCCTTTGCTTCTTTGGCAATGGGTTTACCTACCTAGTGTGTTCTTTGATTGATCAGGAATTAGCGACAAAGGAGGGAGACTGCAGGAGTGAAGTTCCTAGGCTCTTAGGTGTTAAAGTATCAACAATGAATTCAGCTGCCATCCCTCGTGATGAACAATTTGCCCTAGACAGCAGGTGAATGTAACGTGAAAATAACAAGAGCATGTGGTTCGTCTCCTAGTTGCACAGTGGGAGAATGGCATGCCATTTCCTCAGCACAATCACTCACCAATACAATAAGGGCAACATTGCCCTTTCCGCAGGACAGGCCGAGCACAGGTCACGGCTGGGCACGACTCTGAGTAGCAGCTGATGACACCCTCCATGCAAATGCAGCTGCTGCACACATTTGGCTTCCAGGATTCAGCTGCCAGGAAGATATCACCTTCATCATTCTTGCAGTAACCAGGCATACTTCTGTTGCTTGGCGACATTGGCTGAAGAGGTTCGTCTGATGAGAGGAAGAGAAAACACCAATTTTTCAGGAGGAGAAAGTGAAGTCAGCCTCCCCAACTCCCCTCAGACTATATTAGCTACAAGTGGATGTATTGCATTTAGTTGAAATAAAAACTGGATAATGCTTAAACTGAGCTGAGTTCTTCATCCACTTGGTGTTCAAAACTCATTAGCGCAAGAAACAGTTGAGGCAAGTAATACAGCACGTAACAGGGTCCCAAGGGCCAGAAAGAAAGAACTTGCTTTTATATAGCACCTTTCCCCGCATCGGGGCGACACCAACATACTTGGCAACAAAGGTAAGAAACCCAATAGCCACCTTATACACAGCAGGATCCCACAAACTGCAATGTAATGATGACCTGATTTTCTTTTTCTGCAGTGATGTTGCTAATGATTTCATAAATGGTAAAAAGAATGCATAAATGGGAGAGGCCACTCATCCCAAACAATGCTATCCCAAGAGCACAAGCTGCTCCGGTGTTACTCATTGCCTTTCAGTGTTACTCAGTGCCTTTCTGTCCTGCACTAAAACAAGGAACCACAGCTCCATGTTCACTCAGTTTACGTTTCAGCGAAATTGGTATGCGATGTGCTAAATGGCAGCTTACTTCCACATGTTAATCATTTGTAAATGTAAAATAAATTATTCATTAAGTTTTGCAGAGGTCACTTTAGTCCAATTCAGATGCATTAAAAACAATATTATAATCAGATAATTCAACCAAAGAGCAGATTTTAAGATGCATATGTCAATGAGGTTCTGGACTGAGCTCGCAGTTGACATCTCAGACTCCAGCATCGGCAGTTCCTACTATCTCTGACATATCTGACATATTTCTTACAGCAGATGAAATCACTCAATAAAAGGACTAAGATCATACAACACAGAAGCAGGCCATTTGGTCCTAGTGCTTAATTTCCCACATGAACCTCCCACTACCTATTGTCATTGCATCAACATACAATAGAAATATATGCCTCTGATTTATCCCTCTGACATGCTCTGCTATGACTGCCCCCGTTTTTGAAACTTTGAATCAGGGTATCAATCTCAGGAGATCTTACTGCTTTCAAGGTTCTATGTAAATGGAAGTTGGTGTTGCAACTCATGAGCTTACCTGGGCACTGTGGGCAGCATGAGTCTGGAGTCCTGATGGGGTTTTGGCAGAGGATGGGTGGGCAGACCTCAGTGTCGCAGAGCACACGCCCGCTGTGGCACGTGCACTGGGTGCAGGAGTCAATGTTCCAAGTTTCTCCTTCCACAAAGTATTCGCCCCCAGGAGCATGGCAGATCGATGTATCACTTAGCTCAGGCTTCCAAAGGCCAGAGTCCTCTGTGAACATAGTTAGTTAACAAACTGGTCACAAAGACGTTTAGCAAAATAGGGAGCATATCAGCACAAGCACATCACTATTAGCGTCAATTGAAAAGGGGAACCATTCAAAGGTGAAGAATATTAAAAGATACACACAAAAATGCAATTTGAATAGATAGTTACAACTGAAAAGCCAGCACTGACATGGGTGCAGGAATGAATGGCTTACTTTTGTACTACAATTTCTTTCAGTTTATGAATTAAAGGGTTGTAATACATCAGAGGAAGAAATTAATTCCTTTACAATATGAAATGAAGCTGTACTTTCACATCAATTGGTTACTCCTTTCTTATGCTTACCAATACCGCAACTTATTATCGATCATGTCAGTGCAACATAAAGAAACAAAGTGCCATTTACTCTCTAAGCTCATTTTGGCCCCAAGCTCATTACTCTGAAAAAGTCCTACATTAGTACAGTTAACGGCAGTGATGAAGTGACAGAAACTTATAAGAGAAGGCTCACTGCAAATTTCAATGTCCATTTGTAAACCACAGAATAATAGCTGGCCCTTTGGTCCAATTGTGCCTTTGTTCTTTGGCAGATCAAGCCAAGAAAAAAAACATACAGATCTGGGAAGCTTCAGGTTCAATTCCTAGTCTGTGTTAACCTTGCTATTCTCGGTTTAAGGTCAATAGCTCTTCATGTCCCAGAGCTAGGGATAAAATTGTAGAACAGATCTTCCTTTCAACACAGTTAAGCTGCATTTACATTGATGTATGCCAGAGGTTGGGGTATGATTTTGTTTAGGGACCCCAATGTCAGGGTCAGATGGGGAACCTAACCCCACACTTTGTGGGAAATGATCATCTGGCTGTGGCTTTCCTTAAAACGGTCCTATGGTGCTGAGGAAGATGTGTTCAGTCTAATTAATGATGGCAAGGTTGTTCTGGAAGCTGGAGAACCATTACGAGGCCCGCCTATTTGGAGGGAGAGAGGGCTCTGCTGCCTTCAGACACATTCTCGAGTAAAAAAAAAATGACCACCGTTTCTGCGTGTTCCTCCGTAAGGAGGGAGCTGAGGCCAGGATCGGGTTGGAGGTGCAGAGGAGGTGGGGTCAGCCTTAAGGTTGGCCTAGAGTTGCTGGTCACCCTATCCTGTGTCGCGAGGCCACAACCGACCTGTTCCTGGGCCTGAGGAGGGGAGCAGACTGGTGGGGACACCCAATCAGCCTCTGGAAACTGCTCACTGTATGATCTGAACTGGCTACTCACTGTTGTATGAGGTAGCAGCCCTCTGTTCTCGATGCTGGCCCTTAGAAATCAGCAAATTGGCCAACATTGTGAATGCTCATGCCTACTAGTTCCATTATTTCCCCTTCGGTAAGTGGGTGGGTGGGGGGGGTGGGGTGGTGTGGGGATAGTGGTGCTGGTGATAATTTTGCTCTGACCCTCTTATCCTAGACCTCATCTATCTTCCTTAAGGGGCTGAATGTCTGCTGCTGGGTTAAGTGTCAATCGAGTTTTGAGAAGATTTGTAAGTGTCAATGTTTGAAGCTGGTCTCCTGGAACACAACCTAAAACTGTGTTGGTCTATAAACCGCTTCACCATCTGCATTGCATGATGCTTTTATCCGCTCATCAATTGGTGCAGTGTTTCACTAGCAATTAATGGCGAACTACAGCTAATGTGTATCGGAATGAGCTTCAAAACCCGGTAAGATAACTGCAGATGCTTTAGTGATATCAATACAGCAACGGATCCTCAAAAATTAATGTATGAGTTTGGCATATTGGATTAACATTTATGTACAGCCAGTGCTCAGTGACCCTGACATTTTAGATTTAGCACACTCCTATAACGATGAGACTCTTATTAATAATATTTATTACTCTGAATAAATTTCTCCAACCCAGGGACTGTTCCTGCACTGCAGCTAAGTATGTAGCTCTTTCAGAGAGCCAGCAAAAATGCAACAGAATGAACTATTTTTTAATAATCAGAGTTTTTAACAGCATGGAAAAGGCCCTTCAGCCCATTGTGGCCATGCCTGTAATCAAGCATCCTGCTACTCTGAACCCATTTTCCAGCACTTAGCTTGTAGTCTCAGCATTTTCAGTAATCACTATGTGATCTTTCTGTGCAGTGGAGTGAACACATTGGAGCCAAGTCTCTGACAAAGGGCTGAAATCTCCAAAGAATCTAACCCCAGCACCACTCAACTACACAGACCATTCAGGGAGAAGGGGCAGAGAAGGCTGAGTTAGGTGCTCCTCACCTGGGCATGATGGGCAGCATTGCCCTGGGCGGATGGTAGGATTTCCGCAGTTGGGCACGGAGCAGGTGATGAGCGCACACATCTCGCGTCCACTGTAGCAGTAACATTCGCGGCAACCGTCATGCCAACTCTCACCGCTCTCATGGCGTCGCCCATCCATGGACAAGCATGAGCCCGTTTTGACCGGTGGGTTGGCAGTCGTGGGCACCTCTGGATATCAAAAATTGGAAAAGAAGTGAGAGTTAGTCAGGGCATAGGGCTGTCTCTCTCTATCACAAAGCTTTTTCTTTCACCTGCTCAAACCCTACTGTATGCAGGAGGATGGGTAGGCCCATTCAACACCTTGAAGCTGCTCAGCCTTTCAACTCGATTATTCCAACTCAAGAGTATGTCTGTATTAGTGCAGAATCCTAGCCTTGTTTTAAAAATTGAATGTAAATTGATATGCTACATCCTACAACCTGAGGAAGTTCTGAAACACTTTAGAGCCAATTAAGTACAAAAGGCAGTCACTATTATAATACAAGAAACAAGGTAGTCAATTCACCCACAGTTCCACAACTGCCATTGAGATAGGTGATCAAATCTTTTGTTTTCAGTCATGCTGATGATACACAAGTACTGAGCAGATCAGGTACTCTTCAAAATAATGCCATATGATCTTAGTTTAATATTTGAAAAGATGTCACCTCTGGTGACAGTGGGGTACCAGTCTAGATTACATGCTGAAGACTCTACAGTGGGGGCTCAAAGCCCTGATATATTGAGTTAGCAATGAAAGGGCGGACAAATTAGCCAACAAGTCATCTTTTACTCCCTCTCCAATAATATGCCTCAGCTCTTGATGACAATTCTCAGGACATTAGGACATTTCTTCCATCTCGAACATTGAAGGCCTCTGAGTGAGATTATAAACCAAGATCAATGAAGGACAATTTTGTGCGGCAAGAACATGTCCATTTGGAATTGGATTGAGTCTGCACAACTTCATTTCACAACGAAATACTGGGAAACCATTTCCAATGGCTAATGGGTTGATAACCAGGGATAGAAGTTTTGGGTGATTGGTAATATAAGCAGACGTGAAGGAAAACCCTTTTAGATGATGAATGGTTAAGGTATGGAATGCATACCCTGTTTGGATGGTGGGTTCAGGTTCAATTGCACCCTTCGCTAGCAAATTAAATAATACACTTGAAAGAGAAACAAAATTACAGGGAGATGGGGTAAGAGTAATGGGAGTGAGACTAACTGGATTACTCTTTGAAAGAGGTGGGGCAGATTATTGAACTATTCTATGATCCTCCAGAACCTTGTGAGCGCACGGAATAGTTTACCAGTGGTAGTCGTGGAAGCAGAGTCATTAGTGACATTTAAGCGACTGCTGGACATGCACATGGACAGCAGTGAATTGAGGGAAATGTAGGTTAGGTTGTTTTATTTTTGGATTAGGATTATGCCACAGCACAACATGGTGGGCCGAAGGGCCTGTACTGTGCTATACTTTTCTATGTTCTATGTTCTTACAGCCAGATAAGACTTACATTCTGTCACCTTGGGCTGGATTTAAATTGCTGATTAAAAGAAAGTGTTTAACCCTTTCTGCCACCTAGATTTTTTTTTCCCGGGTAATGTTTCAGGAATGGCAGCTTCTCTCTGTTACTTCAAAATGGCTGACCATTGTATGTTTTGCAGGTTACTAGACCACAGACAGTCCCGATCTGATCCCCCTTCATATCTGACGTACACTCACTACTTGCAGTGGTGATCAGGAATGTAAACACTGCCTGATTTCCTGCTAACAAATCTCACACAACATTGGCAGATCCACCTACTGCTACCTCGGTTTGAAACTGGCTAATTCAGCAGAAACATACGAAACGAGACCGACTGTGGATACTTGCTGAGGACTGAGGGTAGTTTTATTTAGCCCTTCCTTTGGGGAAAGGTTTCTGTTTGACTTCTTCTCCATAGAGACACAAGAAAGAATATAAAGTCACCGTGAACAGAAAGGCTTTAAGTCAGTGTTGCCCCGCAGTCGACTGAGATCAGTGAGCATTGTGGGGCTGGTAGTCAGGTGGGGTTGTGGAGGAATTGGGCAGAGAAGGCAATAACAGTCACCGAATCTGGAAGTACAGGTTTCTCCTATCACCATGGAGACTTACCTGTGTTTGAGATTCCCCGATTCCTCACCTGATACCTAGCCTGAGGGATAGACTTGGCTGCCTCTCAGTGAGGAATGCACTGGGTGTAACCAGCAGCTCAGGTTTTGGAGGGGGCCTGCCATGGGTGAGATCATGGGGGCCTGTGGAAAGTGTCAGCTGAAGACGACAGATTACAGACAGAAAATGGAGTGACTCTGGGGTGATCAGAGGTGAAGCGATCGTGCAGGGAGTTTAAAGATTTAATCTACTGTGGTCACGATGGAACACTCCGGCTCCTCCTGGCCCATAGCTCTTACAGTAAAGTCGCTTTACCGTAGGCCCCTAATGCCTCCTTTTACCTGGCAGGTTTTCTAAGATCCACGGCCTCGATAACAAGGTTATGATCTATCCCACATCTGGAAAGTAGATTGGTCCCTCACCCCTGCTCCACTTTCAATACAACTGTGTTCAAGGTATACACATTGAAATTCTTCATGTTTTTGTTTCTCATAGAATCCATACAATCCAGAAAGAAGCCATTCGGCCTATCAAGAGTATTAGTGTGCTGCACTGAGCCTCAGAAGAACATCCCACATAAACCCAGCCCCCAACTTCCTACGGCCTATCCACCCTGCCTGCACATCCCTGGGCATTCCTGGGCAATCTAGCATGGTCAATTCACCAACCCTGGGCATCTTTAAACTGTGGGAGGGAACTGGAGCACCCAGAGGAAACCCATGCAGACATGGGGAGAATGTGCAAACTCCACACTGACATTTATCCAAGGGTGGAATCGAACCTTGATCCCTGGCATTGTGAAGGCATCAGTGCTAACCACTGAGCCACTGTGCCACCCTCTGACCTGACCCAGACTCACCCATGTACTCAGGATAAAGCATGTACCTATAACTCTTCCAGATAACATTAGAAAAGTTTGGATGGCTTCTAACTTGGCAACTCACCAACTCTGACATTGCCGAATATGAGACTAATTGAACCAGGAAACTCCAGGTGATTGTAGTCAATAATAACTAACTGAAATCAACTGCTCGCTTCAAAAGCTCCGTCAAAGCCCCAAATATTTAACCGTCTCGCTCCATCTCAAATGATATTTGAAGGGCACAATCCATCACTTAGGACAGTCTTCCTCACAAATCCAAAAATGAAAAGATACAAACACTTCTCTACTCATTCAGAAACAAACCAACTTATACTGTATATATGACAGAAGAAAGATAATTAAATGAACAGTAATACTTAAAATTTCATTCAGCACAATGACTCCCATCCCCTCCTTTCCAGCCCAGGGGTTTTCCTCCTGAGGATAGTTTCTCACCTAAGTCTAAGGTCAAATTAGGACTGAGGTGATGAGATATTTCTTTACTTAGAGGGTTGTGGATACTTGGAATTCCCTACCACAGAGAACTGTGGATGCTTAGTGTTGAACATATATTGAATACTCAAACTGTTGACTTTTGTGTGAAATTAAAGGAATTAAAGAGATGGGGGATCAAGGCAGGAACGTAGATGGTTGAAGAAGATTATCCATAAAATTCCAAAGGACTACACAGGGTAAACACAGGTAGGTTGTTTCTGGAAGTCTAGGACCAGGGGTCACAGTCCGAGGTTATGGGGCAGTAGGTCATTTAGGACTAAGATGAGGAGAAATTTCTTCATCCAGAGAGTGGTGAGCCTGTGGAATTCTCTGTTACAGAAGGTGGTTAAGGCCAAAACATTGAATGTTTTCAGGAAGGAATTTGATATAGTTCTTAGGGAAAAGAGATTAAAGGGTATGGGGAGAAAGTGAGAAAAAAGTACTGAGCTGGATGGTTATATTGACTGATGGAGCAGGCTCAAAGGCCCACTCCTGCTCTTGTTTTTATTAGCTGTGATCTTACTGAACAGCAATCAAATGCAAAGGGGCCTTGTGTCCTGATCTATCGATAGTATTAGATCAAACAGTTAACATTCACTAAACTATTGAATCATTGTGATATCACAAACCAAGCCTAATCCAGTCTCCTTCAGGACTCATCTGGGCAATAACTGGGAGCAAAACACCTTGTGGAGGCTAAAAGAGCAATTCAATTA
Source organism: Stegostoma tigrinum (assembly GCF_030684315.1). NCBI lineage: Eukaryota > Metazoa > Chordata > Chondrichthyes > Orectolobiformes > Stegostomatidae > Stegostoma > Stegostoma tigrinum. The sequence goes on along the minus strand of NC_081362.1, from coordinate 83,053,949 downwards.
GAAACCGTCTTTAAAAAAAAGGTACAATATGGGATACTGATAGGCACTGGCTCCAAAACAAATTCTTTTGAAATAAAAAGTATGGGTTGAATGTTCAAAAGATTTTTACAGAGTCACTGATCAAACATATGACCTAAATAAGTTGCTGTTCACGATTGCTCCAATGGTTCCAAATGATTTGAGGTAAAGTGATTAACGTAATTGTGCTACCAGGCTCCTTAGGTGCAATCAAATTAGGTCAGCAACGCATAGCATACCGTGACGAGATTTTTATTGATTTTTTTTGTATCGTTTTCTTCAGCTGCTCTCGCATCTCCTACCAGCACTTAATGAGTAATAATGAGTGCTCCTCTACAAATGCCCTGTACTGCCTTGCCCCAGTTAAGGTTCCTTTGTAACAGAGGGTGTTACAGGTGATTTCTGATCCTGTCCTTAGCTGTGTCCCTCACACCTACAGCAGAGGTCAGACGATATCTACGGGAGTCTTTACATCATTGACTTTTTGACTTATTTAATCACTCCACCATATCTCCTCAGAAATTTTCCCAATTATATTCTCTGCTGACCAACATGTTTACCAGTGAAAATACGTTCCAACTTCAGTTTTACAATTCTCATCCTTGTTTTCAAATTCCTCCATTAATCTCTCTCTTCTTCTTCTGGAAACTGCTGAGGTTTCTGAGATCCTCCAATACTCACCTCTTGAACAACCCAGATTTTAATCACTTCCCCACCAACAGCCCCAGCTACTTGCCTGGACCATAAGTTCTGGAATTCCCTCCCTAAAGCTTTCTTGCTTTAAGATGCTTCTTAAAAATCCACCCACGGGCCAAAACTTTGGTCACCTGTTCTAACTACCTCCTTAAGTGGCTCAGTGTCAGATTTAGTACACTAATACTCCTGTGAAACATCTGGGGCTGTTTTACTATGTTAAAAGGTGTTATACAAATGTAATTATTGCTGTTTGTTCTTTAACAGCCTTTCCCGTTCCAACTTTTCTCTTGGTATCTGCTTAAAAGCTGTTCACCTTCACCTCTTTCCTAGTTCTGAAGAAAGAACATTGACCTGAAACAATACTGCTTGTTTGACTCTACACAGACATTGGCGGATCTGCACAGCATTTTCTCTTCTTCATACCAGAGGGTTATGATTAGGGTTGATATGAATGGATGCTTGGATTTTGGGATAGCTAATTCAGCACAGACAGTCAAATCAAAGCTGAACTCACAACGTTGGAATACTGCAGCCTTAACTTGCTATGGGAACTGTGATTCATTTTCAACTCAAATGTTCAAGCAAAATTTAAAAATGCTTCACTTTCAAGAGAATATACGGCTCTCACTGTCATTCTGCTTCCCCTTTTCAGAGACAAGCTACATCAATCTTTCCAAAACGGTACTAGCAGACCTCATTGCTCAAGGGTAAGTTAGCAGACTATCGAGTTACAGCAAGATATATCGTTCTGCTGCTTGAGCACGCTGCCCCTTTAAGGCTGAAAATGTAACAACCACAAATGGGCTCATCCTGAGAATAATCAGAGACCAATTAGGGACTATTCATATCCAGAGGTTAATTAAAGGTCGATTACCTTCCTTCCTAGTCTTTTTTAAAAAGTGCTTCAGAAATCAACATGCACAGCTTTAGTAAAAAATAGAAAGGTCGATTTATGCAAGGCATGGTCCCCATTACTCCCAATTTCTTCAAAATGTACAGCTTAGAACGCTACTTAACCCATCGTGTCTCTTTGCAGGACATCTCCAACTAAATCTATTTACACCACACCTTCAGGCAGCACGTTTCAGATGATAACAATGAGTTGTGTTAAAATAAAAAAAACCTCATCCGCTCCTAATACTTCTGCCAATCTTCTGTGATCTCTAGCCACCAAACCTTCCTACCAGACGAAACACTTCTCTCGATCTTTTTCTCTAAGTGACACTCTCAATTATTCAAGGGTAGTTGGCATCTGCTGTTGTTTCATTCTGCATCAGGCCAAGGAAGCACATTCCCAGTTTGCTTCAGCCACAACGGTATCTCTCAATCTCCTCTGTCACAACCCATCGTAAATTTGAATACCTTTCCCTAGCATCTGCATCTTGCTTTAAAGTCGGAAGAAATATAAAGCCATTCCTGAACCTGGGGCTCAGTATGGAAGGAATTACTCCTGCTGTAAAGCCAAAGTGTAAAATTAAGTTCAATTCGGCACGCTACATCTTATTGAATGTGTGTCTCCCATTCCTACAGTATGTAAGAGTTAAGTCTCAGCTAATAAGTAACAATGTAATAGCAAAATTCCTTTACTTGTTACAGTAGCTAAGTAATGGAATGTACCTACGCAAAGTGCAGAGTCCAGACATTTCTGCAAACAGATTGGGGTGATGTGACCCAAGAGTTGGCAATTTGGCTGCTCCATTACATGCTTTGATGACATACCAAACAATCAGCGGAGGTTGAGGAGGCAAGAAAAGTCAACTTTGGTGACTGTCTCATGTTGCAGTATTAACTGGCAGAACAGACCTGACTGCTGAACCTGCATACCTCTGTTCCTATGCTACTGCCATCCCACGCGTCCAGCCCTGAATATTTCATACTCACTGCTGAGGTAGAAGAAGGCTGTCTCAGGCTGTGGTACCATTACTGAGCAGACCTCGGGCACAGCGGGAGGTGCATTAGGAGTCGAATGAAAAGACCTGTTATTTACTCAGCAAACCCGCACACTCAAAATAAAACATTTGAACAGAACCAATCAGCGGAATTCTCATCCCCTTCCACTTACCTGTGTGCCAAAGCACTTTGTCAGAGACTGTCTGCAAAACATAAAGGATACTTGCCTGTGTGAGTGATTAGTCAATTTACTCCTCTTTGCTTAAGGGAGTTGAGTAGGATCAAAGCCCTTTCAGGAAAGGTGCCTTTGCTGAAGATGACTATCTTAATTAACAGGAGAACAGACACTATTATTTTCCCTGGGCCTCAGCGAAATGCGATTCACATTAACTCATGATAATTATCATCTTCTTCCTTTGGCTCAGCGCGCCACCAGCTCAATGTGCCAGGTAAAACCAATTAGCTTCCTTACCCTTGCACTTGCAGATAAGACAGCCATAAACATCTTGCTCGAATCCCATTGGACAATACTTGTCACACGGACGCTCTGGGCACTTCTTGCAGCGACAGATATCACAGCTATGTTTATTCTTCCTGTTTTTAAGGGAGAAGGTGTTGAGGAAAGTCATTCCCAAAACACAAGATTGCACGCTGCTGCGACTTAAGCAATACAAACATCTTACAAACTGGTCCGGGCAACTTGCATTCCGAACTTACAATTCAAACTTTTGCCCTGTGAGAAGCTCAGATACAAAGCTGTTTGCATTCCAGCTGCTGTTACTGGGATTCTGCCAAGTAAAAGGTGGAAGGGGGAAGATATGCCCATTGGGAATGTGCTGACCTCATTCTGCCTGAAGGAATCCCGGGTCACAATGAGGCAACAGGCAGTTTCCTCACCATGTGGCTGGTTTTTTTCAGTCTCAGCTGCAAGATTCAATGGGGACGTGTTGAATGAAGCCCCTGTAACTAACTAGAAACAAAGAGGAGGAAACACAGAGTGTGAAAGTACAGCAGGCCATTTGGCCTATCAATTGTGTCTATGCAGACTCTTTGACAGAACTGTTGAATTATTTCCACTCGCCTATTCCTCCCTACGGGCCTGCAGGTGTTTCCTCTTCATTTTCGAGCATGTATCCAATTCCCGTTCAGTAGTTGCTACTGAATCTGCTTCCACCGTGCTTCCAGGCAGTGTGTTCCAGTGTGACAACTCACAGGGCAGTAAAAACTTCCTCATCTCCGTTTTGCTGATGTGTCCTGGATCTGTGTCGACTGGTTCCTGAGTTGCCAACAACAGAAACAGTTGGAAACCCACTCCACCCCTCTCCACCTTGCTATTTTGCCTTCCTCCTTTACGTCGCTCATTAAAATCAACCTCTTTGACCCAAGCCTTAGGTTGGCTGTCTCAATCTCTCCTCAGATGGCTGGTATTTTGTCGTGTAATGACCCAGCGAAGCACCCTGTGTGGTTTTATTAAGTAAAAGGCAGTCATCAGATTTAAGTTGTTGTTGTGTTCTTCCTATCTATTCTTTTAATACCCTTTGTACTCGTGGAATCATAAGAATACAGAAAAGGCCCTTCGGCCCATTGGTTCTGCACCAACATAAAAGCTGCTCTAAAATCTACAGTCTTACTTTCCAGCACCTGGCCCATAGCTTTCAATGTTCTGATATTTCAAGTGCACATCTAAGTATTTTTTAAAGGTTGTGCAGCTTCCAGCTTTTATTACCCTCTCAGGCAGTGCATTCCAGATTCCCAACAGCCTGTGGATGAAAATCATTTTCTTCAAATCCCCTCTAAAGCTGCCACCTTTCACCTTAAAATTATGGCCCTTTGTTATTGATCTTCTGACTGAGGGCAACAAGTGCTTTCTGTTCACCCTGTCTGTGCCCATTGTAACCTTATACATCCCTGTCAGGTACCCTCCCCCCAGCTTTCACTGATGCATGAACACAATCCAAACCTATCCAGCCTCTCGTCATTGCTAAGCTGCAAACTCCCAGGCAGCATCCTAGTGAATCTCCTCTGCACCCTCTTTATTGCAATCACATTCTTCCCATTGCATGGTGACCAGAAATAAGAACATAAACTGTAGGAGCAGAATTAGGCCATTCTGCCCATCAAGTCTGCTCCGCTGTTTGATCATGGCTGATATGTTTCCCAACCCCATTCTCCTGCCTTCTCCCCGTATCCCCTGATCCCCTTACCAATCAAGAACCTATCTACCTCTGTCTCAAATACACTCAACGACCTGGCCTTCACAACCCTCTGCGGCAATCAGTTGCACAGATTACCACTGGTGAGCTGAAGAAATTCCTCCTCATCTCAGCTGTGGGAGCATGCAGTACTCCGGCTGTGGCCTAACCAAAGACCAACCAATTCACTCTGTGATCTACGGCACAACTGATAAAGTCATGCTTTTAAACATCTCTCTTAAATCTCCCTTTAGGAAACAATTAAAATAAAAATACTAATTAGCTCTGTTGGTATTTAGCTCCACGCAAGTGGTTAAGAAATGGAAGAGAGAACTGGTGGAGGGAGTTTCATTTATTTAGAAATGGAAAATAAACAAAATATTAACTAATTTGGAAAAACAAGAGGGGAAAGATTTAAAAGGGACCTGAGGGACGTTTTTACATAGAAGCTGGTGCGTGTATGGAATGAGTGCTAGTTCAGTTTAGGATACCTGGTCAGCAGGGATGAGTTGGATCATGCTTTATGATGCTATGACACTATGATTTGTGACATCAGTACCCATTAAACTGCTTTCTCTTAATCTAAACGAATAGGATTGATTTTGGCAAGCTTTTCCTTCCAGGTTTAATAAGACCGATTGGAGGAGTTACTGACTGTATCAGCATAAATTAAATGGATTGATGTTAGTACAGAGGTTGTAATAATTACAGAGGTTGTAATTGCATTAATAATGTGGAAATACGTCTGGGACTCTGTCATTTCAACTCAGGGACTGGGTAACGCACAGGTATAGGCTAGCTCAGTTGGCTGGATGTAAAATGACACTGAATGGTGTGGGTTCAATTCCTGTATTGGCTGAAGGTCATTTCTTCTCAAGCTTGTCCATTGCCTGTGATGTAGTGAAGATCAGGTTAAGCCACCACAAGTCATCTCTTTGCTGACAGGGTGGCCCTATGGTCTTCTGAGTCTAGGGTGGCTTTACATTTCAACTTTACATCTCGCAGTCAGACTCAGAAACTTTCCATAGCAGTTCCCTTTCACTTTGGTCTAAATGGAGAGGATGGCCAAGGGTCTCACTCTTTATTGGTTTGGCAGGAGTATCACAGGCCAGGCCAGTGTTTACTGCCCATGAGCAGGGGTGCTGAGCTACCATGTTGAACAACCGCAGTCCATGTGGTGGTGGGAACATTCAGAGTGCTTCTGTGTACAACTGAATGGCTTTCTTGGCCACTTCAGAGGGTGTTAAAGAGTCAACCTCATTGCTGCAGTTCTGGAGATATATGTTGGCCACATGGACACTGGAGGGCAGATTAAGGAACTAGATAATCTCTTTTTGTAAGGTTTCGCAAATATTATTAATTAGAAAGCAATTTCTTCCAGATTTTTGAACTGTTGCCTTTATGATATCCCAGAAGTCTTAGCAGGATATGAACTTGTGACTGCAGTATTTGTTGGCCCGGAAGATACTAACCCAGTAAGCATTACTAACACGCGATTGTCCCGATCACATTCCAGTGAGCCCAGGCAAAAAGCAGAAGTGTGTATGCTGATATTGAAGAAAGCATGATTGGGCTTGATTGCAATGGCATCAACAGATGAGCAGCATGCCAACATACCATTCTTGGAAATGACTGGCTTGCTGTAAACAGCACACTTTTCCCAGAGAAGGCTGCATCGCACAACTGTCCCCTGTCTCAGGCTTCTTGTCACGTTATCTGCGAATCTTAACTTCTCCCTGAATCACAGACGTTCACTTCAATATTCAGATATTATCAAACCACTGCTTAGGTACAGCTTGCGATCGGAGCATCGATAGCAGCGAGGTCTGCTAAAATGTTTTGCTTTCTTTTGCAGATCCAATGGAATCCAAAATATTTCACAAAAAAATCTTTCTGCCTCGTTGACAAAATAAAAATGTTCCTGTGATGGTTCAGTGAATAAACGTACAACATGGTGTGGCGCTGATCTTTCCAGACTGGGCAAGTCCAAGGTTTCATCCCTGCTGTGTGCTCGGTGAGCTGATTATATCTGGGACACCAATAACAGATGGATTTGAAGATATTACATAATAAAGAGCCAGGAGCTTGTTACAGGTCAGTAACACTTAGCCTGGGGCATGTTGAAGGCAATAGCTGCTACACCATACTGACAGTGGATCATTGCTGCAGTAAGACATTTGCTTCACAGAACATTATGGGAAGACGCTACGTAGAGTCAGAGAGATGTACCACATGGAAACAGGCCACTGGTCCGACTCATCCATATATCCTAAACTAATCTAGTCCCATTTGCCAGGATTTGGCCTATACCTCTCTAAACCCTTCCTATTCAGATATCCATCCAGATGCCTTTTAAATGTTGCGATTGTACCAGCCTCCACCACTTCCTCTGGCAGCTCATTCCGTACAAACACCACCGTCTGGGTGAAGAAGCTGCCCCTCAGGTCCCTTTGAGATCTTTCTCCTCTCACCTTAAACCTAAGCCCTGTACTTTTGGACTCCTGTACATTGGAAAAAAGACCTTTTATCCTATTCAACTTATCCAAGGTTTTATAAACCTCTAAGTTCACCTCTCAGCCTCAATCTTATGGGTAGTTCTGGATCTCCAAAAGCTTGGTTCACAGTCATAACAAGTATTTATTTATATAGCGCTTTTTAATGATGAAATTAATGAGGCGCTTTAAAGGAGTGTTCTAAAATAAAGTATGACACAGAGCTACGGAATGAAATGTTAGGTCAGGTGATCAAAAACTTGGTTAACGGGGAAAAAATTAAGATGGAATTCCAGGGCTTAGGGTCGAGTCAGCCGAATGCCCAGATAGAATGATTGAAATTTGGGATGCTCAAGAGGCTGGGTGCAAAGGAGATTAGATAACTCGGAGGCTTATGGGAGAATGCCTCACTGTAGAAGTGGAAACATGGATGAGAGTTTTTAAATTAAGACCCTGAATGACTGGGGTTAATGCAGGTCAGTGAGCACAGGGCTGATGGGAGAAACAGGACTTGCTGTGAATGAAGACACTGGCAGCAGAGTTTTGGATGGCCATTTGGAATGTGGAATGTGGGAGACAAGCTGGGAGTGCAGTGGAATGGTCAAGTTAAAAAGCAAAGGCCCTTCGGCCCTCCAATCCTGCACTGACATATTTTGCCTTTCCATGCGAAAACTGTCTTCAGTGACAGGATCCCTATCCCTCTATTCCCTTCCTGTTCATGTATTCATTCAGGTGCTTCTTGAAATGCTGCTATTATGTCTGCTAAAGTCAAGGGGAAACAATGACTTTCATCAGCAGGTGACCTGAGGCAGGGGACAAGGCTGGGCAAATTTATGGAGGTGGGAACACTGGGCAGTATTTAATGCAGGGAGGCAGTGCTCTTGGCTCACTCTGGACAGCTAGTGCATTGCTAATTTTCAGGAAGGGTAGACCAATGGGGTGCCAGGTGGGCACTTAACAAGGCAACAGTGGCTCTGATCCTTAGATAAATGACACCCTCTAGAGGGGAGGTCTGTCTGGCAAACATCTGCCAGTACTTCATTGGGTGGCAGCTGATAATGTACCCTCCTAATACCCAGAATCACTGAGGAACAGGGGTCATAGGTGATGGCAGGGATGGTGGTGGAGGGGGGCAGCAGAGGTAGGGATGGCTCTCAGTGCAAGACCTCCTCTGCTCCACACATTCCCATTGCCAGCTCCCACGACCATGCAGCCAATCGCCAATCTGGAGGACCTGCGGGCAATCTGGACAGCGTCTGCTTGTCATGGGAAGGTCCCAGCCTGTTGTTGGGTGAACATCAGCAGTGCAGGGTGTGACCCTGAGGTGGGTAATAGTTTCCCCATTCAAAGTACAATGTTTTGTCCAACAGCTCAGATGGAACTGTGTCTTTGTTGTGCTCACAACATCTAAAATACTCTGAATACAGTAGTTTGAGACGAATTGCAGAAGTGGATTTAGGAGATGGAACAGGGCCGAAAAAAATGACTATTTAAAAAAAAGACATAATTCACATTTTCAACATATATATTCAATTTTGACCACTTTTCCATCTTTTTCGGTCTAATTTTTGCTGTTTACCGAAAATAAGCTGATTAACTCTGAGTGTGGCCTTTAATTTCAAGTAGGAGCTAAGTTACTGCAGGGACCCAGCACCAATAGAGCTCTGAGGATCAGCAGATGTAAAACAGGGCTGGTCTTTAACGCTGGGGAAAGGTGAGGGGGAAGATCCTTGGAGGTGCGGTAAGTGTGAAACGTGACTACAAATCGCTGCAAGTTTGTTTAAGAGACACCAAAGGGATCTCAGTTTCAGAAACTGTTCACTCTAATTTGTGGCCCATTACAAATTGAGAAGCTGTGTTAAACCACCAAAGGGAAGACTGTACAATGTGCGGCCAACCTGACAATACGCACAAGTTGGGAAACTGCCGCACATTGGAAGTTAGGGCACATGCTCTGTAACGATTGGTGCCGATAGGTTTATATCGCTAAGAAAGCAGCTGCACGTACATGTATCCGAAAGGACAGTATTTGTCACAAACCACGGGCTTGCATTTCTTTGGCCGCGTGCGGCACTGGCAGATCTCACAGCCGTGTACATCAGTCTGCAGGCCGAAGGGACAGTCCAGGCCACATCCCGATATGAGGCCTGTGCACAGCTCTTCTCCTGGGGAGGGGAAAAAGACCAAAATCACATCAGAAAACAAATTTGTACAGCGGCATTCATAAACTAAGGACTCTTGTTGCTGGACCATAGCTCCCACTGGGGCAGGTACAGAGGTGGATGAACACAAAACCTACATTCCACCAGCGCCATGTTCACACCATTCCACCCTAGAGCCATTTAAGAGCTACCAAAGTCAATTAAAGTCCTTGAAGGTCTGCTGTCTGCATGTAGCCAATTGCATCCTGCTGCTAGTTCAGTGCTCAAAAGCCTCATGTTGGCTCTCCAACTTTACACAGATGTCCACCATCTACTAACTGGATAGTGAGTCCTCCCTGAAACTGCTAAATGGTCGATTTCAGGGACAATCTGTTGTTGTCATGGAATAATGTGCTCATCATAACCTTTAATGAAACTAGATCTGGGGATTAGGGGCTAGCACTGAAAGCTGCAATTGGTGTTCACCTTTATTTTGAAAAAAGAAATGGAGGTTTCTCTCGGTATGGTCATCCCGTCTGGAGACACAGTCACTTGAGTGGGGAAGGGGCTGGCGCCTGGTCTTCTGATGCCGTAATTCCAGAACACTGCATTTCCCAAAGCAGATTACAGCCAACGAATTTTCCATCTTGCTGTGCAGGGAATGCTGGCCAGACTCTTTGAATCAGCAAAGTCCTACAGACGGCAACTAGGTAATTTGTGCTGCTGGCCTTCATTGAGGGACAAATGCTGGCTAAACACGTGGAAAACTGACTACCCCTTTGCAAAATGTTGGATTGGAAGTTTTGAGCTCATCTGTGCAGGCTGATGGGACTCCCATTTCATTTCTTGGCTGAACTATAAAACAACCTTTCCCCTGACGATCTCTGCACAGTTTCTTGCCACCCCTTAACCAAACAAACTATACCATTAATGTGAAACACTCATCATATGGGAAAAAAAGCAGAGCAGCTGCACTGTGTTCTACATTGTCAGATGACTGATGTACTGATCTGTGATGGAATATAGACCTGTCACTCTAGCACCCCTAGAAGGAGAAGGTCAGGCTAGTGAGCAGGTACAGCCTCCAAGGCACACACACTGTTGACTTGGCACAATGATGCCATTAATTCATCACTTTAAGGTCAAAATCCTGGAACTCCCTCTCCAGTAGAACAGTGTGCCTATAGCACACAGATGCCAGTGATTTAAGAGGGCAGTTCACAATTGCCTTTTCAAGGGCACATACGAATGAGCAATAAATGTCACCTTGCCAATGACGCACGCATCCCACGTATGAGTGATACAACAATAAGTGAATGCAGCGCTTTGCACCACAGATTAAAACTGTTTCCTAATTTGGCTGACTTTTTTCGTAGAATAATGTCACTGAAGGGTACGAGATACAGAATGCACAGCATCAACAACCACACATCTTTTACCACAAAAGGAGCAACCCTGATACGGGCACCATCACCAACAGTTTCCCATCCAAGTAGTGATACCTGGAAATTCCCATCTGACACAGTCACAGAAACAGTGTCCTCCCAAGTACTGCTGCAGTTCTCATTGCCAATCTCGAGTCCTGATCGGGTGACAACACAAAATCTCACAGCAGATCTTTTAAATAAAAAGAGTTTGTCCCTTCTGAAGACGGGTCGCTCGAATCAAAACGTTAACTGCTTTTCTCCACAGACGCAGCCAGACCGATTGATTTTCTCCGGTAATTTCTGGTTTTGTTTTGGATATCTGGCATCTGAAGTTCTTTGGTTTTATTTAAATCTCATCCTTTCTCCACCTTGTCTCTATCACCGAACGCTGACATCCTGATTTACCTTGCTCATTTTTTTGAATCTGTCACGTAAACAGAAAGCGAGGCTTGGCCCCTTACCTTCAATGGCTTATTCACTCGAAGGAATAGAAAAAAGACCCCTTTAACTGTACAGTCTCAACAGTCAGCCAAATATGTTAAACACGCTAAAGGACTTTTTTTAAAAAAAACATAACGCACCTTTTGATCATTTAGCTGTAGACCCTAACCCAAATGTTTATAATGACTCTGCTTTTAATGACCTGGCAACGGGCTAATTAGCAAAATACATGGTGGGAAGACACATTTTCCAAAACAATGTAGCAAATGGAATTTTTATTGGGCCTTTGAAGCCAGCTCATTGTACAAAAACATTCCAGCTTTGTATTATGTGCAACCTGAAAAGCAGTTATTATCCTCAGTTTGGAGGAAGGAGAGGCAGGACTAAACATGTCAAGAGAAATAAAGCCTAAGGTTGGGGAGTGTGGATTTTCAGGAAAAGTGCTCCTTTCTCTATAAGTTAATCGTGGGAATAAAGCAGCCTCTTCTGTGGCTTTTACCAGGTTCATGAAATATTTAAGCTACTTCCATGCACTCCTGGAGCTACTACAGGATGTGTCACTGGAGTAGTTCTTGTGTGTGTTTACGTTCTGGAGGTAAACATTTCCTCTGTGTATTTTTTTTACACTTCCCCTTGCCTTGCCAAAGCTCCATGCAGGCGTATTGACCATCTACCAGTATCTGTTCCTGTGATCATCCTCACTGTGTCAACAAGCTTTTTGAGCACAAGGGCCCCAGTTGAACTCGATGGCCTCCTTGTCCAGCTGTGCTCTGGATTGCTCCGTTACCTTCAGAAACAGCAGCCAGCCTCAATGGTCTCCTCCCTTGCAGAGAGATGCTCAGACCAATTGCAGCACTACCACTGGGGTCAACCAAGGAGATGCATTTCAGTCAGAAGAACACAGAAAGACAACACAAAACAGGGTGTACAATTCTAAAGGCAGACAGACCTGGGTGTATTTAAGTGCAGATCACTGAAGGCAGAAGGATAAGTGGACAGAGCAGTTAATAATGCATACAGTACCCTCAACTTTATTAACAGGGGCATAGAGTACAAGAGCAAAGAGGTGATGTTGACCTTTTATAAGGCATTTTTTAGACCTCAGCTGGCATACGGTGTACAGATCTAGGAGTCACTTTACAGTAAGGATATGAATGCATTGGAAAGAGTGCAGAAACAATTTACAAGACTGGCTCCAGGCATGAGAAACTTTAATTACAAGGATAGTGTGAAGAAATTGTTATCATTGGAGAGGAGAAGGCTGAGAGGAGATCTGATCAAGGTTTTCAAAATCATGATGGGGCTTGATAGGGGAGATAGAGAAACACTGCCACACTCTTACAAAGATCAAGATCCAGAGGGCACAGATAGAAGTGGTTTGCAAAAGAAGTAAATGTGAGGTTAGAAAATACTTTTCTCACAGTGCATTGTTACGGTATCAAATGCACTTCCTGGATGTATTGAGGTTCAACTGAGGCATTCAAGATGGCCCTGGACGGTCATTTGGGAATAAAGCAGGAAATTGGAAAAAGGTAATGAAGTTCATTTGAAGAGTCAGTGCAGAGACAATGAGCCGAATGGTCTCCTTCTGCACTGTAACACTTCTGTGCTCCCAAGTTAATGTAAAACACAGGGTTGAACTTGGGAGGTCCATTGCTTTAAGTGAGCAAGTTTCAGAATCCTGAGTTGCTCTTTCTTCTAGCAACTCTTTTTAATGCTTTGCTTCCCCTAATTGTTAAATGGGACAAGTTGGACTCTCGTAGTGGAGTCATTACTTTAGATCTTCAATTTTCCTAACCCAGAATAACCTGTGCTCTCTGATAAGCTGAAGCTCTAACCTAATCAGGAGAGTTCCCTGGGGAGGCTCCATTGTACAGCAGAAAGCAATAAAAACATTGACTATTCTTACAAAGAGTGCTTCTTGTCGGCTGAAAATTGCTCTATAGTGTCTGGAGTTTGTGATAAGGCAAAGTAATTACCTATAATCAATAAATGAGTATGGGCATCTCCCTCTCTATTAGTCAGAGACAATTGGTTCTGTACTGCCCGAGGGACGCCACTTGCCAAGTATGGGGCGAGGGACTATATAAATGCAAGATCTTTCTGACCTTGAGCCTCAGCATAGCCTCCTGGTATCAGATGCCACACTAAAGAACAAGAATGCAAACACAGGCACTTAGGGGCATGTGGGATGTTTCCTGCTGGTGCTGTCATGAGCGCAGCAGGGTGAAGACACTCAACTTTTACTTCTTGCTTTCAACGCATAAATACTCACAATGATGCACATGGAAGAGCTATTCCTGAACTCTGCAGTTCCTCTCAATCAGATTACACGAAGGAGCACCAATGGAAAATGAGAAAAAGGAAGCATTTCCCTGGCTCTCGACCAGGGAATTGTGTTTTCTAAAAGAAAAAGTATCTTTTCCCTCAGCCTGAATCCAGACTATTATAAATTGAATATGTCATGGACAACACTGCAATATGATAAATATTTCCACTTGTGTGGTTGCCATAACCTACTTGTGAATCATTTGCTTCAACCTCACTTCTGGAGATATTTATCATATCACCCAGCAGGAAGTCCTATTTATAAACCCTTTCAGTAGATTTAGGTAGTAATGCACACTGATCCTGACCCTGTTGCTATCTGTGGCACACGCACAGCTAAGTGACTCGAACAGCTGACAGATGTTAAGCAGAACGACAAAGGCAGTACTCACTGGTTTTGCACTGACACGTGTGGCATCCACTGTGGTCCAGCTTGAAGCCATAGATACAGTCTCCTTCCGTCAGGGTGCAGTTGATCAGCAGCTCGCATGTCGGAGGCCCAATGGTGATGTATGTTGGCTCTGCAGCAACAAAGGAAAAGCAGATAAATATATATAGAGGGAGATGCAGATGGGAGAAACAGAGAGTTGGGAAAGAAGTGGTAGAAAACATCAGGCAGATCACTCTTCTTTGTAGCCAGCTTGGCTTATTTGGCAGAGCTCAAACTCAGGGATCAGAAAGTTGTAGGTTCAAGCAGATAATTTAGGCTTGCAGCATTAAAGTAAAGCTACTTGGCTTCAGGCAATGTTCTTTGAATCAAATGTTAAACAGATGAGAATGAGGTGTTACTTGCTTGCTCCAGTGGCTTTTAAAGATTCCAAAGAGTGCTATTTGAAAGCAGCGATATCGCTCAATATCAACAATCGACTTAAACTGTATAAAGTACTTTGAGACATTTCAAAGTGATAAAGCTATCAATGCAAGGTTTTATAAAGTTTAACTGCATTTACACTCACCTACGATAATAGGGCATAATTTAACGGAAAGTACTTCCTTTCACACTGTGTTTGAGTTATTTATCTTGAGTATCCAACACCATTTTCTAACTATTTCCATTTATCGGGGCTTGTGTTTTGCTCATCTCTGCAGATTGAGTGTACATGAAGGTGGTCAGGGAATCAAAGGACAATTCATCCGATTGGATTGTGCCAGCTTCCCATTGTTGTCTATGACGTGTCAATTTTTCCTTGTCTTGATCTTTATGAATGCAATAGGTGTTCACTTACAGGCCTCAACGATAGTGTACTCCAAGGGTTCAATTAGAAACTGAAGACTGTCTATTCTGAGTCACAGCCAGGAGAGAAACCCCAAGCTGATCCATGCTGTGATGCGATTGCTGACCTTAACCAAACTCAGAATTGGGCTCCAAGTGAGGAAGTGCATAGGTCTCGACTCAAACGTTTTGATTTTGGAAGTTTGACTTCATTGTTTATAAGATTCTGCTAACCATTTGATTATGCTTTTGTCACAGTGGTCCTTGTGGGGCTGTTGAACCTGGTTTTCGGTTTGTTTTAAAACAGCAGATCTTGACTCAGGCCCCCAAGTCCATCTGTTATGGCATGACCCCTGATCCAATTGTGTCCATTAATTTTACAGTTTACTTGGTGGACACGAATGGGCTAATTTGTAATGTTTCTGGTAGATGAACAGCTTACTGTAAGCTCACAAATGAAACAGTCAAGTTTAGAGGTAAGAAAATTAATAAAAATAAAAAATGTACATTGCCTTGCCTCTTGTTTCCATGCTGATTGTGGGATGCTGGCCACATGGGATGGCTGTCACATTTTACTGTGTAACAGTGATAAGGAATTGTGTAAGCAAGTGTAACATGATGAGGAATTTATCATGTCAAGTGCTTTGAGCTATTTTCACATGATATAACGCTTTACAAATACAAGCTGGAATAATAATATTCATTTGTCGAGGGTGTAGATGATTTGTCAAATCTACAAACAACTGGCTGAACTAAACTTAAGTCGATTGAAAGAAACTGCCTACGAATATGAAGTTATGGAGAAATGGTTTGCTATAACAAAAAACAGAAGTTTCTGGAAAAGCTCAGGAGGTCTGGCAGCAGCTGTGAAGCAAAAAACAGAGTTAAAGTTTCGGGTCTGGTGACCCTTCCTCAGAAGAGACAGGTTTGCTATAATTTTGACAGAAATACAAAAGAAATAGGGCTCCAGAAGATATTTTTACATAGACATTTTTGGTTACATAGATGGAGTTAAGAAACAGATCAGTTATGATCTAATTGAATGTTATATATTACAAATCTGGGTGAAGGAACTGAGGGCATTGTTACTAAGTTTGTAGAGGACACAAAGATAGTTTTGAGGGACGGGTAGTGTTGAGGAAGCAGGGAGGCTGCAGAAGGACTTTGACAGACTAGGTCAGGGGCAAAGTGGTGTTTGAATGGAAGACAATGTGGGCAAGTGTGAAACTACGCATTTAATTAGGAAAAATAGAGGTGCAGACTATTTTTTAAACATGTACAGACTATGAAAATCTGAAACACAAAGAGATTTAGGAATCCTAGTTCAAGATTCTCTTACAGTCAACATGCAGTTTTAGTTGGCAGTTAGGAAGGTAACTGCAACATTAGTATTCATTTTGAGAGGATTAGAATACAAGATCAGGATGTACTGTTGAGGCTGTATAAGGCTCGGATCAGACCACATTCGGAATATCGTGAGCAGATTTGGGCCCCATATCTAATGAAGCATGTGCAGGCCTTGAAGGGGGCTCAGAGGAAGTTTACAAGAATGATCTTGGGAATGAAGGGCTTGTTACACGTGGAGGTTGAGGACTCTGGGTCTGTACATGATCGAGTTTAAAAGGATGTGGGCGATCCAATTGAAACTAACAGACTACTGAGTGGCCTGAACAGAATGGATGTGGAGAAGATGGTTCCACTAGTAGGAAAGACTAGAACCCAACAGCACAGCGTCGGAGTGAATGATCCCTTAGAACTGAGATTAAGAAGAATTTCTTCGGCTAGAGGGTGGTGAATCTGTGGAACACATTGCCACAGAAGGCAAGTAATAGTATGTCTTTAAGACAGAGATAGATAAGCTCTTCATTCATAAAGGAATCAAAGGTTACGGATAGAAGGCAGGAGAATGGGGTTGAGAAACATATTAGCCATGATCAAATGATGCCATAGACTTGATGGGCTGAATGGTCTAATTCTGCTTGTGTATGATCTTATGAATGTGGAACAGGCTGCTGAACAGCGTCCTCTTTTGTTCTATCAGTGTACAGCGCCTGTATGCTTTCACCTCATGAACCTTATCAGCGTGTTAATAATGGCTCAGTTGGTAGCATCCTAGCCAGTTGATGTGCTTCAGGTACTAGTCCAAGAATTGATTCTGAAGCTCCTGAGGAAGCACAGCACAACTGAAAGTGTTGTCTCTTAGATGAAATGTTAAACCAAATGTTAAACTGTCTGAAACAGTTCTGAGGAACAGTCACCGGACCCAAAATGTTAGCTCTGATTTTCTCTCCACAGATGTGGCCAGACCTGCTGAGTTTTTCCAGCAATTTCTATTTTTGTTTCCAAAAGCTTCCAACCCACAATGGAATGATGGAAAGAAGATCACAAAGCCTTTAATATTGATACCTATAGATCCAGATTAGAATGTGCTGGCAAGAAGAGCATGTTGCTACAGCAACTCAAACTTACTGGAGAGTGAACTGTCATACATCACCAGCAGCAGCACAGTACCCCATTCCTAAGGTGGCACTGCAGTGGTGTGAAGCGCTATAAGAGTATACACAGAACATGCAGACAGTACTAGGGCTTCTTCACAAATCAACAAAGTAAAGAACAGAGAGTGGGGGGATAAAATAAAACCTACAAATGGCTGAGACATTATGAGACTTTTGGAATCATGTCAAGTCCTGTGAGAGTGATGCCAGTTCAAGTCAAATCTGATTTAAAAATTAACTGGACTTTATTCCACCTAGCCAAACAAATTGATTGAATTGTCCTGATCCTTTTTTTTTTAATGACTGTACTATAAGTACACCTGCCAAAATCTCAGTGCGGGGAGCATATTTCACATTTCAAGCTGAACTCGATGGCTATTTACCATGAAAGGAATGTCTCCTGGACAGAAACTTGTGCAGGCCACAGTGTCAAAGGTGACAGGCACAGCCCATTCATCACTGACTACGGTTATGCAGGAGCATTGCGGTTTCAGCATGAAATTAACAAAATGATTTTACAAAATAAAACGACTGCTCGTGCACCTGGTTACAGTCGAAAAATGCCATTTGAATAGTATGCAGCGGGTCAATGACGAATTGTTTAAAAATGCTGATTTCCATTCACAGCCAAGGCTTCCATCGTGGTTTAAGATGGTAACTGAATGGCTTCAGAAACTATCCAGAAGACTGATCATTGTGAGAGAATGATACTGGGAATCTCAAAGCTGCACTAGTTTTAACCAGAGCCACCCTCAAGGTAAACTGTTGTTATACTGAATTGGGCACTTGGCAGTTTCATGTAGGTGAGGTCTAATGCCATACAAACGTCTGAGATTTCAGTCACAGAATGTTATTTGTGACAGTGTTCAGCAGAGGTTCATGAGATACAATGAGACAACTCTGATTAATCTACCCACTTGGAATCATACAAGGGGAACGATGAGATTAAGATAGAACCTTCAAGTCAAGAGCTACCACCGCTAATGTAAGATGGGGAAAAGCCAATTTCTACACAGCAAGGTCCAATGAATAGCAATGGAATAATCTGCTTTTGTGATGTTTATTGATGGATCAATCGTGGTCATGGTATTGGAAAGTACAAATAAAAGCAGAGTAGATACTGGGGACTGGAAATATAAAAGCAGCAAATGTAGGAGAAACTCAGCAGGTCTGGCAACATTTGTGGAGAGAGAAACAGAGTTAATGTTTTGAGTCCAATTATACTGACGAGTTCCAAAGAAGAGCTATATTGGAATCAACATGTTAATTCTGTTTCTCTCTTCACAGATGCTGCCAGACCTGCTGAGTTTCTCCAGTAATTTTTCTTTTAAATATTGGGAGAATTCCCTGGCTCATTGAAAAGTGTCAATTCATACTGTCTCCCCAGCTGACAGGCTATATGGAGCCTAGCCTAGGTCTTAATTTTTAATCCAGAAGGACAGATCCTGCCCAACTGAAAAAAAAAACAGTTTTGACGAAAGTTCATCAACTTGACATGCTGGTTCTGTTTCACTTTACATAGATGCTGCCTGATCAGCTGAGAACTTCTAGAATTTCAACATGTGCAGTACTACGCTGTTATGTTTGAGCTGGGCAGAACTGAAGATGTAACAAATGATGGGCATGTGCAGTGAATTGTCTGGTAGGATGGAACACACGGAAGGCATTTTGTGGCTTC
Organism: Stegostoma tigrinum; assembly: GCF_030684315.1. Lineage (NCBI taxonomy): Eukaryota > Metazoa > Chordata > Chondrichthyes > Orectolobiformes > Stegostomatidae > Stegostoma > Stegostoma tigrinum. Next base: position 83,034,938 of record NC_081362.1, on the reverse strand, counting down.
TGGTGTTTCTATTTCTTAAAAAAAATAGCTTAATTGGGGCTGTGTTTACACTCCACCAGAATAAAATAGAAACAGGATCAATCAGACATT